>NC_141534.1:24335000-24645000 GCF_021556685.1 Rattus norvegicus | reverse complement strand
GAGGATCGAGATGGAGATGGCTGAGCTAAGATAGAGTTGGGCACCCCAATCTGTATTCTCTTCTCCTTGGGAGAGCAGAGGTTTGTAACACGCGATGTGAAGATTCATGAGACAGTGGAGTCCAGTTACAGGATTGTTAGCCGGTAGTGAGCTACTCTCAGTCCTGGGAAGACATTAATAAAATGTCTTCAACTAACCCTACTTTTGGTCCAGGAATTTAAGTACTTTAAAAAGGGTGATTTTTTTTTCTTCTTACCAATGATAGTATATTAAGTCTAATGTCTTGAAATGTGTCAGAGCCTAAGCTAACCAGAGTGTTGGGACAAAGGGAAGGAAAAAGGCAAAAGCAGCTTTCAGTGTGCACCTGGGTGGCCCATGCTGCTCACTTCCAGATGGGTGCCTCTGCTAACCTGGTATTTTCACTTTGTTTTATATCCTAGACTTCTTTCATGCTGTGGCAGGTGTTGTTCTTGAAACTCAAGCCTGGCTATGCCAAAACCACCTCTCACGTCCCTGCTCTGGTTGCTGTCACTGATGGACTTCTGTTGCCACAGAAGGACGTGTTGGGCTTTTAAACCTCATGACTCGTCTGTTCTGTTCGTTAACCGCAGCTATGCTGTAACTGCTCCCTAGCTCCCCTGAACCTCTACAGGTAGCTCAAGTCATGATAATACATTCAAACTGAACAGCCATCCACTGATTCATTCTGGTGCTACAAAGAAAACAAAACAAAGCCAGCATAAAGGCCACAGTGAAACCTGGGTTTTACTTTATAGTAAAACTTGATAGCTTTCAAACTTAGAACTTGGGGTTTTAGCAACCAGTTCAGTTTGGTTTGATTTTCTTGTGCTCAAGAACAATCAAGTCCAAAGTCCTACCTGTCTAAAGACAAAAATATCCTCATCTCTAGTATTGCCTCACTATTTCAATGGAAGGAGGAGAAGGAGAAAGAGAAGGAAGAAAAAGAAGGAGGAGAGAGAAGGAGGAGGAACAGGAGAAAGAAGAGGAGATACCACCAAATGAGTAAAAATGAAATATTTAGAATGTTTACCTTAAGTCGGGTCACACAAGAAAGAGTGGATTGAATCCCATTGCACCACTACTTAAATGGCTTCTGCTGGCAACCAAAACAAATGACCAGAAATAAATTATAATTTTAAATGCAATGTCAAATTATAAGAAGCAAAAGCGGATGAAACTGTAATATAGAGCCCCATTTATCATCACAGTGGAAAGCCTTGATAGTTGTTACTGACTTATTAAACCATGAATCAAATATATGCAATATCTGAGTAACAAAATTCACAAGCTGGAAGTAATGAACATTTATATAACAAAGTACCCAACCACTAGCGGACAGAAATTCTTTTTAAGCACAAACTTCTTACAGTGCTCTAGTTACCAAGCAAGTCTCAGTAAACTTTCTGTGGCGGGCATTCTCCAGGTCATGCAAATAAACTGAAGACATGTTATGTGCACATAGAGAGAACTACATTTAAATAATATTTAGATATATTACTTGTTAGAGCAAGGATCCATAACAGATATCTAAACTCAAACAGCCTATTAACAAGGAAAGCTCTACCCTTAACAGGAGCCTGTGGAAGACAGACCAGAGAAACCGTGCTGCTGGGGGTAACATTGAGAGGGAAGATACACTGTGAAACTGACTAGTAATGAGTCACTAACTTCTATTATAACCAACTTCCATCTCCTGCCTTCCTCTGTAAGGTGCTCTGGTCTGCCAGTCAACCTTTGTGCATGTGCTCAAGACTTAGAACGTTTATAAGGGTTACATAATGAAGAATGAAGGCAGACACTTTGTCTGGGAAAATCAAAAACCTGGGTTGCAGGGAGGAACAGTGCCCCCCTTCCTACTCTTCAAGGGGCAAGCTGGCTGATGTGTACAGAGTGGCTGCATACTATGGTTTGTGTCTAGTTCCCCCATCCCCAAGGGTTCATTCAAGTGCTGGAAGTTTGGTCCCCACTGTGACTGTATTTCAAGAGAAGGCTTTGTGTGAGATCCTGACTCCATTGGTGACACAGCATATTGAGAGGGATACTGCAGCTCTCGGGGAATTCCAGAGTGTCCCTCTCCAGTGGGTTGTTACTAAAAGGTAGCACTTTTTGTTTTGAATACTATATTTATATAACTTTTCATAACTAAAAGTATGAATTATACCTAGTTGCACATAGGCACATAGCAATCTAATAGACAAACAGCTCCTTTCCTCCTCCCACACAAAACACAGACTTGCACCTTTGTCTTTCCTTGCCACATTTTGTGATGAGGCATAGTTAAGGGATGAGTCTTTAGAGGAGTTTTGTTCTGATCTGCTACGAGCAAAGCCTCCAAAATGAAAAGGCAGAGTGGCGGCCCTTACTTCCTGAGATGCTGCTTGCCATCGTTGTTATTTATTGATGGTCCCTATTTACTAAGGTGCTGTTCACTGTGGTTGTCGTTCAGTGTGAATGTCTAGACCATTCTTAAAGGCCAAGTATGTGATGTGAATTGAAAACCCTGACCACAGTGCTAGTTCATTTTTCTTCACATGGCCCACATGAAAAGGTTTTACAACTCTAAGAAAAACACTTCATCAGCTTGGAGCACAGCACCAATTATCCCCTCCTAAAACTGCAGGTAAGAATGTAGCCCAAAGGGGTCATCCTCTGTCACAATTTCCCTCAAAATTGAGACAGTTCATTCTACAGTTCTTAAGCAGGAAGGTAAACAACTTAAAATAACTTCAGGAAGTCTCTGAAACCAACCAAATTCACTAGACCTCCTCCATCCCACAGTAAACAAAGCCAAGTTGCTAAGACTCATTTTCAGACAAGCCTCGCTGCAAAGATTTTTAGACCAGACAAGCTGCCTGGAAGAAGCAGAGACCTACAGAGCTACCTTGAAGCTTGAAGAGGTTTAGACCAGTCACTTGGACAGAGCACTCTCCAACTTGTTGAGCTGCCTGCAGGCTGTACAGGGTCTTCTGAGTTCCCAGTTTTTGTGAACTGTCACCCATGCTGGACTGGTGACCTTTGGTAACACAGCTGTATTTGGGTCATTTCTGCTTATGTAAGTAACCCCTCACCCCATATTCCTGTAAGTAGCCCCAATAAAAATCACTGGCTCACCACGTTGGACTTTGGTGGTCTCTGTCCTTGGGTCAGTGATGGGCTCCCTACCTGAGATGAATGGACATGTGCACTGTGCTTCCACAGGAAAAGTTCTGCCACACAACAGGTCACCAGAATGTATTTTAGGCCTTTATAGAGAGGGGCTATTTTTCCTTTTATTTTCCTTCTAATCACTACCATCTCACCTCTAGTTGCTCATCCCCAGCTGCTCACCTCCAGCTGCTAGTCCCCAGCTGCTCACCCCCAGCTGCTCACCACCAGCTGCTCACCTCCAGCTGCTCACCCCCAGCTGCTCATCTCCACATGCCTATATTCTGCTTTTTCAAGCTTGTCTCAAATACCTCACCCCTTTGCTTATGAAGGAGGAAAAATAATGTTCATTTAAATGACTCAGTTTCAGGAATAAAAGCAAAACAAATGGAAAGGAGAAAAGAACATTTACAAGAATTCTGAACCTGTCCAGAATCCCTGAAGGACAGGAGAGGTATGGAAGAATGGCATAAAGAAATCATGACTAAGGCTTACCCAGATTGTAGGGGAGAGATGGACACACAGCATCTTTTTTATGTCCATATATGCAGGGTTTACTAAAATTGGTCTTTGGATCAACATACGGACTGTTTCATAACCTTGAACATAAACTTTGACCTCAGATAAATGGGGCAGATACAATTGTACAATTGCTACATCTCCCAGACTGAATGTTACCTTTTTAGGGTCTTGATAAGTTGCACAGAGTAGCTTCAAACACACTGTAGCCCAAGCAAGCCTGTGATTCCCCCTGCCCCAGCTTCCTGAGACTGTGCTACAAGCCTGAGTCACTAAGTTCTCCTCCTTTGATATTCATTGTCTCCTTGTTCATCTGTCTGCCACTAACTGGGAAACTAATCCAAGGAGTAAGCATGAACTTACTCAACAAAGCCCAGGGAACAGAAGTGTGGGAAAGTTAGTACAACTTGGTCCTGGAGAATAATCTAAACTTGAGTCAATGAACAAATACGTACGTAGTGCCTACTAGGTACGCATTCTACCAGCCTCCAAAAGGGGTATGATGATGTACAATAGCACCCACTCTCTAGGAATTCCTAATCCTCTAACAGGTACTTCACATATCCATTGCATAGATAATGGCGCCTTTCCCTGTATGATAGCTGTTGCTTTTGTAGTGTCTACCGATGGTGGAACGGATGACACATCTCGTTGTATTTGGCACCGTCAATAAGTACTATTGTTCTCTCCTTTGTAGATGAGAAGATAGAGGCCCAGAACGCTCAGCCTGCTTGCCCCATGCATAGCAAGCGTGACGCTGAGGAGAAAAACAGACCGTGGACTTCCTTCGGCTTCAGTGTGTGCCTCCTATGAAAGTGAAGATGTCCTTGCTGCTGTGGGTTACATGTCCCACTACACCTGGAAGACAGACGCTGAGATGACACGTGTGTTTTCTCTAGCATGTGATTCATCCAAATAATTAAGGATGGAAGCAAGGAACACTTAATTTTAGAAAAATAGCCAACAGCCAGATGAAATTCTGCCAAGAGTGAAATCTACCCTAGAAGTTTCCCCTTCCACTCTGGAATAAGACATGCTGATCAAATACTAGCTTTAGGGCTGGGGATTTAGCTCAGTGGTAGAGCGCTTGCCTACGAAGCGCAAGGCCCTGGGTTCGGTCCCCAGCTCCGGAAAAAAGAACCAAAAAAAAAAAAAAAACCCGAAATACTAGCTTTAATTTCCCTTTTAATGCATTAAAGTGCAGTGGAATGCTTCAGAGCTTTAATGCCTTTGTTGAGAGATATATAATATCCACTTACTACATTTGTCCTTGGCAGACAACACATGTTCTTCATTGTACACAGAATGAATTGAATTCAGTAGGACATTTCTGTTGCTGTTGTTGTTGTTGTTGTTAAATGAACTAGACATTCTTTACTCTGTTTTAGACACCAATTCTTTTGGAGCAATAGCCTCTTTCCCTAGGCCTTTTCCAAAAATATTCATATAGCAAGCAGTGCCATTCTGATTTGTTGAATGGGAACTGGGATCGGCAACTTAAACATATCAATCCCAAATCTTGACTTTGAGGTTGTATTGCCCTGACTCGTGTCCCAAACATGGAGAGGGGACTGGAAAACACTGTTGCCTGTGGGCTGTGTCCCTGGGAGATCAGCATGTGCGGGTGACCAAGGATCAGTCTATAAAGTTCATTTACTTGCATGCAGGAACATACCATAGATATTCTTTCACAGACAGAGGAAGTGGTAAGTTTTTCTTCTGAAGAGATCAGCATCTGCTTGCTGCTCCATTCAAACAACTACTCTGCATAGCTCCCCTACCCTCAGAGCAAGCATATGTTTGCAGGATCATAGGCCTCTGTCCAGACAAGGCAGAGATCTGCCACTGAGTATGCTGGATTATGTTAGTGCCGACACAACAAAAATCAGGTTTATCATTAACTGCTTCTTTTCCTTTGTGATTCTTCACAGACATATTATGGGAATTTAGCCTATTTGCCTATCTAAACACACACAGACACACACACACACACAGACACACACTCACACACTCACAGGCACTTTCATATTGCCTACTCATTTTCTGTTCCCCCATCTTTCCAAATGAAAGGTTTGGCACAAGGAGCCCTTGTGATTAAAGAAATAATCGAGAGCCCGGTTTCTGGAGTGACCTGACTTCGCCTCTCAAATGGAATACAGTTTAACACAGCCAGGTACAATAAAATGCCTTTGCTCAGGCACTGAAGGGCTTTCATTAATTAGGATTTGGTTTGGATCAAGGGGAGAAGGAGGTTTCATCAATGATTGCTCTTGACACCCTTAAACAGCTTTTATGCTCTTAAGATGTGCCTAATCCTGAATTTCAAAGAACAGAAAGAATTATTGGGAGCTAGTAAACCAGAAGGGATTATGGTCTTCTTATAAATTACAACATTCGGCATTTAAAGAGATCTCTTTAAGCTCTGAAATTAACTTTTGATCTTCTTACTGGAAAAACTGTAAAAGTAAGATGTGTTTAAATTTTCCTATCCATCCACGCTATTCAGGGGAAAGTGAAACCAAGGAAGTTTACAATATTTTAAAATGCAGTGAAAAGTAAAGAGAGAGGCTGGGGCCCTTACAGATTGTATGCCGTCACGAATTTCCCTGTAGAGTTCTGAATCAAGAGGTATATTAGCTGAGAAGAGATCATTGATTTCCAGGTTCTAGTCTTCTGGGGTTTTAATTCAAGAAATATCAAACATAAACTACCAAAATGTGTAAGCCACAGATGCGCCATTCAAAATCGTTCTACTTAATGGAGGCAACAGAGGTGTAAACACTAGGCAGAAGGAGGTTGGGGGAGTCTGAGTGGAAACAAGACAAATGACGTGCTTGAGAAAGACAAGATTTAACATGACCAGGAGAGTTTTTAGAAACACTTGTACTGGCTGGTGCTTAGGGCGTGCTTAAGAAACCATTTTCTGGAGAATATTAACCAGGGAATCAAGGCAGAAGGGCTAGTTCAGGAAGTGAGGAGAAGGTTGATACTGCACAGATGAGGAGACCAAGAAAGAAGGTTGGACTGTTGCTTGAGGACAGAGTGTGAAGGAAGATGATGTTCTTCTCTTACTACTGATGTCCTTTAAAACAGGACATTTCTTAAAGCCAGACTGTTCTTCAATTTCCCCCTTTCAGGTGCACTCAAACTTTGCAAGCAATGCTTGAGTAACTGTCTTATCAGATGTTCTTTTTAACAGTTCATTAAGGCATACAAGTTTGGTGGTCTGGGCTGCTTACAAATAGGTCCTCACTATGAACTAGGAGTTAGTGTTTGAAACAACCATAGAAGTCCCTTAATACAAATTTGTGTTAGCTTCTTCTTGCTAACTTAATGTCATAAAACCACCAGAATACATCATTATAGTTCTGCAGGTCATGTGTCCAAGGTAACTTCACTGGGCTGAAATCAAGTTGTCACTAAGCTTATTCCTTCTGGAGGATCTGATGGGGGACTCTGCTCTTTGCAACTTCTTGAGTGTGTCTCTATTGGCTTGTGCCCAGCTCCCGTCTTCAAGTCCTAGCACTGGAATCCCTGCTTCCTCTGTCACATCCCTTCCCCTCCAACACTGACTCCCTATGAGTACCTTTTATAACTACAGCTGTAACTGTACTGACCCTCTCAATTCATCTAGAATAGTTTTTCATGTCAACTTTCTTAACCTAAATGTATTTGTGAAGCTCTTTATGCCATATAATATAATAGTCATAGTTTTCAGGGTTAGAAAGTAAACATACTTTGTGATGGTGTTGTTTGGCATGCACAAATTTCTATATCATACATAGAAAAGTTTGTTAGCTTGGTCTAAAGCCATGCACTAACTGTCATAAGCTAGTGACAGGGATGGGCCAATAAACTCATTGCTATTGCCGATCAGCTTTCTTCCAAATAACCATGATGTCAGCCTTTCATATTTTCCATGAGGAACTGGTACTCTTTAAAGGAAGTAAGAGTTGCTGGTCACTGAATCTGGGACTCAGCAAAAGTATCCACAGGGACACGTTGGAGCAGAGAAGGCTGCTCAGTAGGAAAGGACCATCACAGGGGAGAAAGGAATGTTCTCTGTTGCATCATGTAGACTAAGGAATTCTTCTTCATTGAATGATGAAGGAATGGAAAAGTATATAAGGGGAAAAACACCAGGAAAGGACACAGAGAAGTAAAGGAAATGTTATAGTCCAGGTGAAGTTAAAGAGAAAGAAGGAAACTCATTATATCTGTGTTGTAATGTCACAGTTGGTACACATGTAGACATACATGTGTGTGTTTTCAAATAAGTTGTTCCTACGCACATTATCTTCTTAATGTCTATATTAGAGTTTATACCACATTTTTCAATATAATTGATCAATATATGATCTGTAATGATTCATCTTCCCCCAACTAAATTCTCAGCATAGTAGCAATAGTTTACATCTTGTTTTGAACTACATAGTCCAAATATGTTCTTTATAATTGTTTTAATCATTTTAAAGATAATATATAGGATATATAATCCTATCGTTATTAGCATTTCTGTTGTAAAAGGTTTCAGGGAAAATTCAATCTAATTTTATACTTTGAAAGAAAAGCTTCAGCCAATTAAAGATGATGTTTTTTAAACTAATAAAGATAGTGATGGTAACTAAGACATAGCAAAGGCATATTGACATAAAGTTGGAAAGACAACGCAAGAAATAAGTAGAATGCTTGGGAGGAAAGGGGAGGCTTTACAAATGATTTCTAATCACAAATGGAATAAGGAAAGGAGAATACAAAATCATTCCACATTATTATATAAGAAAGCATTTCTGATCAGTGATACTAAAATAGAAACAAAAATGTTTCCTCTTTACACAAAGATAAGTTATAAAAAGATTTGGACAGCATTAACTAGGGAGAAGAGAAATTGAGTTGAAAGAATGTGGACCATTGTGATTATATTTGCTAAGAAATATTGAGTTATTTTCTAATTCTGTGTCTTATGAGTTCCCTAATTGCCTTGGGTAGAGAAACCTTTTTGCTACACTTTATAGGAAAGTTATAATCAATCAGTCTTTCTGTCTGCCTTTCCTTTTTCTGTCTCCAAATAATTCTTTTGATCCCTGAAATTCAGCATTAAGCACATTTTGAGAATGTAAAAGAAGTTTGTGGGCATTAGCAACCATTTTAATACCTGTTAACAGACTTCATATGTAATAGATGCTTCGTGAAATTATGACAGTAAATGTTATTAAGTTTGCTGGATATAGTTCATTGTATCCATGTCGACAGTCTTCAACATTTACTTTATATTTCTCCATATAATTTCTGTTCAAAATGTGTGACCTTCACTGATTCTTCCTCCTTTCTATCAGATTCTGCTTTGTAGATCAGCAACACTTTCCACCCTGTTCTGTGTTACCCAGTGGGAAAGAATCATGAGGAGACAGTAAATAAGAAGAAATTATGACCTCCCTATAAACTGAAGTACAGGTATTGAAAAATACCACTCAGTTCCACCTAACCTATGTGGTGATCCTGTTCTTCGCCAAAGGTAGGTAAAATAAGGTTTGTTTATAAATAGTGTTGAGTGGGGAATCATTAAGTACGTAGGTCCCAAGAAGATGGATGGTACTGCATTGGTCATGTGCAGATTCCACAGTCCCTGAAGTAAATGTTAGGGGCCTCTATCCTCCTCCACTATATTCTTATCGACCAAATATTTACTTGTCAAACAAAAAGAGAGATTCTTTTGTGAGGAAAATGAATGCTACCTAAGAAGAAATTTTCATATCTTGCTATGTAGGTCTTTCACCCAAAGCAGCTGACTCTAGTCCTGGTTATTCTATGGTGAGTGTCATCTGTTGGTAATCACGATGCTTCAACATATGCTGGTTAGGATCTTGTTGTTAAACATTAATTGGTAACAGACACATTCCAAGAAAGTTTCCAAAGTGAAGTAAGCATACAGCTTGACAAAACAAAGGAAACAAGCCAACCCTTGTACATTTGAATCATTTAGGAAATAACTTTATTTTTTCTTCTTTTCTCCATCCATCCACAGAAATTTTCTAATATTTCTAACTGCTAATAACTGCTAGTAACTACTAGTAACTGCTAGTAACTACTAGTAACTGCTAGTAACTGCTAGCCCGTCCAGTTCTTTTTCTTTTTCTTTTTCTTTTTCTTTTTCTTTTTCTTTTTCTTCTTCTTCCTCTTCTTCTTCCTCATCCTCATCCTCATCCTCATCCTCCTCCTCCTCCTCCTCCTCCTCCTCCTCCTCCTCCTCCTCCTCCTCCTCCTCCTCTCTTCTTCTTCTTCTTCTTCTTCTTCTTCTTTTTCTTCCTTCTCCTCCTCTTCTTCTTCTTTTTCTTCTTTTTCTTCTTCTTCTTCTTCTTCTTCTTCTTCTTCTTCTTCTTCTTCTTCTTCTTCTTCTTCTTCTTCTTCTTCTTCTTCTTAGTGGGCAAGTTCTATTCTTGTGTCTTTTCTGGAATTCTCTGTCTCATTTTAGGTCTAAGACTGTACTATGATAAGCCATCTCTTTCATGCTAACTCACTTCTTCCTGCAATGTCTGTCTCTACCAGGTGAGCCACTACCAAGCTACCATAACCATGAAGAAGCTCCAGTCGTTGCTTTCATTCAGTCCACTGAAATGTGAGTAAAAGTTCTGGGAATATCTTAATTTCCAGCATTCTCTTAAAATATTTTTAGAAAAAAAATTTTAATTAAAACCAATCTCAGATATTAAATGAAGCCTGGCCCATGAAAACTAAAAGTTTTGTAATTTTTGTGGGGCTTTTAATGAGATAAAGGAGATAAAAGCATCATTTACTCTTTTGTACTTAGCCTTTAGAAATGTTCTAATGTGTGAACTGTTAAGAGCCCAAACATAAGGGAAAGATAGTCAAGGTCTAAATTGTGATGGGAAGAAATTTTCGGTCCACCTTCAGTCTTCATTGTTCTTCATCAGAAGGTTCTGTGTAAGTATTAACTTATTTTTCCATAAAACTGAAGCTATCTTAGAATCTGAATATTACAACTTTGTCAATTATTATAAGTCCTTTAAAAACAAGTATTGTTTTTAGCAACATAACATAAGACACAACACATGCTTATATCTCTGAATACTGGTTTTGGATGTTTATTCTTAGTTAACTATTGGACTGATTGGCTGATGGCTGTGTTTGCCCATGTGGGCTGATGCCAGTGATGATAATGGACCAATTTGGGAGAGACATAAGAACAGTGATTAAAAATAAACGGAGACTTCTGAGGTAAGATGGCAGAATTTTCCTTTTCTCATCCCAGTAAGTAAGGACAACAGCGGAAAGACCATATTCAGAGGAAAGAGTGGGTAACATTAGGACTCAAAGACGGTGATAGATTCTTTTCTATTTTGGTTCAACAGTGTTATGCCTGGGTATCCAGGCCATTTTGTGACATGTGGCTACAAACCTTGCTATAGCATCAGCACATTACTCCACTGGTAGAAGAGAACAAACACAGCTCAAGGTAACAGGATAGCTCAAACCATGGAGAAACAGAAAGCGGAGGCCAGCAAAAAGGCTGCAGTCTGGAGTGGCCGCCCTCAGGTGAGGGCTGAAGAAGCTGACACCCAAACCATAGATTAAGCCAGGCAGGTTTTGTGAGAGCAGAGTAGAGTAGAGTAGACTATAATAGAATGGCTATCCCAACTACAGAGAACACACACACACACACACACACACACACACACACACACACACAGAGTTCTCACAAGACTTAGGCCTAGAGGAAACATTAGGTCCCACAATGACTCTTCCTGAGTACCAAGCCAGCACTGAGGAAGAAACTCATTGTGTTGCTCATCGTATCTCTGAATGCTATAGTCAAACACCATCTATAGACAGGGATTATTGCTTGAGACTGAGCTATCTGGGGTCCTGAGAACAATTCAGGAACATCCTATCACAGATACAATAGTCTGACTGGCTATTGTACTTGGGAAGGGTCAGACCTACATCATTGCCCCAAGAAAGTTGAATAGCCAAGAGCTTGAGCTTTAGAACAAGTGGTGGTGGCCCATAACTTTATTGTCAGAAGTGAGGCCTGTTCCTTGTCCACTCCTGCAGAGACTGAGACCTCTAAGTTGGTAGCTGTCAGATTGCCTGGCCTCCAGAGACAGGTCACTGCTACACACAGTCTGTTGCTCTATGGGACTGAAAGCTATACACCCAAGACTAGGGATTGCTTACATCTCTCAAACCCCCTCTCTTATATTGAGGGCTTGAGGCTAAATGGGATCTAGACTACTGAAACCAGAAAGCAAAATGTCAGGTTCCCTTGATTTCCCCTCTCCATTATGATGCTTAATGCTCAATATTCTCCCCTGACTCTCTTAGACCCAGGAATTCCCTTCAAAGCTATAACTGACTCCCCTAGCACTTTCCAGTACAGCACTACTAGACCTGGTTCTAACAGCAGAAAATTCGGAAAGGGGCAGCTCTATAAAAAAACAAACAAGCAAACAACAACAACAAAAAAACTGTTTTTTGTATTGGTTTTATCACTTCTCATTTTGTTTGTTCCTTTGTATTTTTGTCTAACTGTATTAATATATTTGTTTTCTTTAATAATCAGATATTTTAAATCTTGCTTTTATTCTTTCCTTTACATCCTTTTTGTTTTTCTTAACCTTGTTTCATATTCCCCTCCCTCAGCCACATCCTTTTATTACCATTTCTTTAAACCTAATTAAATTCATAAATCATTTTATATTCTTTTTTACCATTTTTTCCTATGGTTATTTATGGTATCACAGTTGCCTCTAATTGAATTTTTTGAATTACATTAGTTAAATTAATTAAAATAGAAATTTATTGTATTTGATTTGTTTGGTTGTAGCTGTTATAGAAGTTGTTCTTTTTGTGTCATAAGTAATGTGCAATTTGCTCTCAAGAGAGGGCTGCTTATTAAGAAGACTCTTAGCCATAACAACCAAACAAAAGAGTGAAGATCCACATTACAGACAAAGAAGGAGGTGTTATGACAGACACCTCTAAGGTTCAGAGATCATTAAGGAATTCTTTCCACCACTGTTAAACAAAGGAATCCTGAAAACATACATGCCAATAAACTTGAAAAAAAATGTATCACATGAGACTTTCCAAGATTGAACAAAGAGTATATAGAAAACCTAAATGATTCTTTAATGAGCAGTGACATTGAAGTAATAATGATCTCTCAGGGGGAAAAAAGGCCCATAATCAGGTGATGAATTCACCTTTAAGTACACAGAAGAACATCCAGACTGTGCAAACTATTCCATAAAACATAAATGGAAGGAACACTTATAAGCTCATTCCACCAACCCAACACTACACCAAACCAAATAAATGTACAGCAAAACACACACACACACAAAACCCTATAGTCCAAATTTGTAAATGAATATATACAGAAAAGCCTTCAATAAAATATTTGCAAACCAAACTCAACAGCACCCATGAAGAACTTCTTCATAAGACATCGTCTAGTTGTTTTCATCATAGGGACACAGGGATTTCCGGACATACAACTATGTGGATATAATAAAGAGAATATATATAATCATGGGAGAAATCATATAATCAACTAAGTAGATACAAGAAAAGCATTTGACAACATTAAATAACCCTTCATAATAAAACCCGTAGGAGAACCCAGAAACATTTCCTCAGAAGTTAGGAATAATACAGGTGTCTGCCTCTCTACTATCACCCATTATAGTGCTTGAAAATGTAACCAAAAGAATAAGGCAGGAGAGACAAGCGAAAAGGATTCAGAAAGGAGAGAAAAGCTAATGTCATCCCTATTTGTAGGTGATGCACCTTATGCTTAAAAGACCCTAAACACACAACCCAAAGATGCTTAGTTCTAATAAACACTCCTAGGAAATAGCAGGACATGAAACCAACATATAAAAATCAGTAGCTTTCCTGTTTCCTACATAACATGTCATGGAGAAAATCAGTAAAAACATTCCATTCACAGTTCTCTCTCTCTCTCTCTCTCTCTCTCTCTCTCTCTCTCTCTCTCTCTCTCTCACATACACACACACACACACACACACACACACACACACATACCTAGAAATACATGAGGCTGTGAAAGGCCTTTACAACCACAATTTCAAAATAGTGAAAAAAGGAATTGAAGAAAACCCTAGAAGATAGAAAGGTTCATGTGCAAATGATTATATTACAAAGAGCAATCTCTGAACCCACACAATCCCCATTAAAACCCATGGCATTCTTTACCAAAATAGAACAATACTAAAATTCAAATAAAAGCACATAGGATAGTGAATAGCCCAAGTAATACCTGTGGTGTTATAACACACAATTCAACTTTATAGTGCAGAGCTGTAGGAAGAAAAAGGGAACAGACAATATGGCTCTGGCAAAACACACAAAGAAACTAGTGGAACAGAACAGAGCACAGCTCCATCTGCGGTTTGCTATGGAGTCACGTGTGAGGGTGGCAAAAGAAGAAAAAAAAAACGGTAATAAAAACTGAGGTGTCTCTGGAAGTGCTTGTCCATACTGAATCACATGACTTCACTCAAGCCTTGGTTCTCAATTCACTGATGGTACAGTTTGAATACTCAGCCAATAAAAAAAAAAAAAAAAAAAAACTATTCCACTTGTAGGAAAAGATTAGAACTGAATATTATCATCTAAATACATATAAGCTAAAAGGGAAAGATACATTTGCTCTCACATGCAGAATCTGCGCATGATGATGATGATGATGATAACAATAGTGGTGGTGGTGGTGGTGGTAATGGCAGTAGAAGGGAGACTATTTGGGAAGAGGAAAGGAACCACAATTGTAGGGGATCTTGGTGGTTGGTTTGAATACGGAGAATAGTCCCCACAGGCTTGTATAGTTGAATGCTTGATCATCAGGGAATGCTGGTACTTGGCAGGGATTAGGAGGTGTGGCCTTGTTGAAATAGGTGGGGCCTTGTTGGAGGAAGTGTGTTACTAGGGCTGGGCTTTTGGGGTTTCAAAAGCCCAAGCCAGTCCAATGGTCTACTGTCCCTGCTGTCGGCAAATCAGGATGCAGAGCTCTCAGCTACTATTCCAGCACCGTGTTAGCCTGGGTATTGTCACGTTCCCAGCCATGAAAACAATGGCCTAAACCTCTGAAACTGCAAGCAAGCTCTAATTAAATGCTTCCTTTTGTAAGAGTTTCTGTGGTCGCGGTGTCTCTTCACAGCAATAGAACACTATTACAGGGACAAAAGATAGTAATGGAAGGATATGTTTAAAATATATCACAACATATACAGGAACGAAACCGCCAATGAGACCCATTATTCTAAAGATTTATCTAAAATAATGCCTTAAGTGAGAAAAATAAGATTATCCAAATTGGTGTCAACAAACTGCTCAGTAGTATCGGGCAACTAATTATCATTTTAAAAGCCAGCCTCCTGTTGAAGGGACTGAGGTAGCAGAATATACTCCATTTTCTTCTTAAGACTCCATTCTGAGTTAACTTGCCCTTTAAAAGACATGGTCAATAAAGAGGCAAAAAACAAAAACAAACAAAAAACCCAAAACAACAAAACAGTTTGTCCTCCAAACTCTATTTTAAGTTACTGTCCTTGGAGAAAGCTACTGTCTAGAAAGCTACCGTTGCTGTCCTTGAAGTGATATGGCCCCCACCCTTGGGCTCTGAAAAAGAGACTAACATTCCTTTACCCTTTCATGTAATGTCAAGGCTTAAAAACCCCCACTTACGGTTTTTTTTTTTTTCCTTTATAAACCCCTTTCACCTAGGCCTGGAGGGGTCACTCTCTTTCCTGTTCCATCAGGAAGGTTTGTAGCCCAAGCTTGAGCTTAAATAAAGACGCATATATTTGCATTGGATTTGGGGACCCTGGGGGTCCCATGAACTGGGTATTACAGTGTGAACAGCTCACACCATTAATCTGCACTTAGGAGGCTGACGCAGGAGAATTGCAGTAAGTCGGAGGTGAGTTTGGGCTACCAAGTGAGTCCTTTCTTAGAAGTGATAAATCTTCCCGAATGTAATTTTCATAAGCATAACAGATACCTATAGTAAGTAGAATAAGGCCGGAGTTTTAATATGTCCCTGTGTGTATGGAAATTCCACATTAACCTATAAGGTCAATGAAAGGAAGAAATAAAAAAACAGAAAACTCTCGTATTCTCCATATTAATGAACAGTATCCTAAAAGTTCGAGACACTGCAATACGTTTTCTAAAAAAGTGGATAGTTTCTGATATTTGCAATGTATGACACATTGCTTGCAGATTAAGTATGATTATACATATTTACTGTCTCAGATAACCAACAATTAGAATGGACCCACCTAGAACTGAGGCTGAGACCTATGGGTTTTGTAATGTCTCCAGTGGTTCTTCCCTGAAGCCTCATGCAAGGACGGCTGCTGCTCCGGGGTTTGCAGCACGCTATGGCAGGGGTAGGGTGGGATTTCCGGTGACGTCACCACAGAATGTCCGTTAAAGCGAGGGTTTTGGTGAGGGTTCTGGAAGTGGGGGCTAAGGTGGGTGGCCTCTGCAGCGTGTGGCTGTGTGACCCGACACAGGTGGCCTCCCAGGTGAGTCCTCCGTGTCCCTCGGTGGTGTTCAGTGTGTCCTCCTGAGATGTAGTGTCATGGATACCCGGTGTGTCATCTGTGCTTATCTCTTCCAGCTGAGGTCGAGAACCCATTGAGCGGCTAGGCCTCCACGTATGCACTGACCCAATGGCAGAAGCACCTGTGAACCAAGGCGAGAGCTATGTGAGCCTGGAGGATGTGTGCCTGCGCTTCACTGCAGAGGAGTGGGGTCTCCTTGATGACGCCCAGAAGCTCCTATACCACAACGTGATGCTGGAGAACTTCTCGCTTGTGCTGTCCCTGGGACTTCCGATTTCCAAATCCTTCCCAGGTACCCCAGTGACAGATGCCAATAGGGATTCCTGATTAACCAAAGCTTTGGTCAAGGGCGTGGTGGTGGAGATCTAAGCTTGCTCCTGTGGTGGGCGTGGAGGATAAAGGGTGTGAGCTGAGCATCTTCAACAGATCCTCCACACTCCTGGAGCTTACCTCCGTAACATTGTTAGACAGAAAATTAAAAAAAAAAATTAACCAGTTATCTAGCCTGGAGAACCTGCTGGGCAATGACCATGTAAACTGTCTAATAGGTAGGAGATGCTTGTTAAGTTGGCAGTAGACTCATAAGACAACATTTGGAAGGGGAAAAAGACCAGCCTTCATTTGTGGAGAGCTGTAGTCCCACATATCAGAGAAGTTCCAGAAGGGCTCAGTCAGCTCCGTGCTTGTCCACTATAATGTAACCACCCAAAAGTTCAAGAGACCTTTTACACTGGACAAATGTAGAATAATTTTCAATCACAAAAATGAATTTGTTTAGTATGAGCAGTTTCACAGCAAAGAAAAGCCTGTGTGTGTGTGTAAGAGAGAGTGTTTGTGTGTGTGTGTCTGTGTGTGTGTGTGTGTAGGTGTTAGTGTGTAAGAGTGTGTGTGTGTGTGTGTGTGTGTGTGTAGGTAAGTGTTAGTGTGTGAGAGTGTGTGTGTGTAGGTAAGTGTTAGTGTGTGAGAGAGTGTTTGTGTGTAAATGAAATTATTTAGCACACCTCCAGGCTTCTAAACCTGAAATTTCACACAGGATCAAGGTCTTCTAAATGTGATGGGTATAGGAAAACCTTCTGTTGCAAATACATTACCTGCCAGACTCCTGTAACTTCACAGTGGAAAAAGGTCTCAAATATGCAAGAGTTCTAGTAAAAGTTTAATCTCTAAAACATCCATTGTTGAATATGAGAAAAAGCCACACCACCGGAATGTGTTTAAGTGATGAATTTGGGGGATCAACTCGTTTTTATAACACTAGGAAACTGACGACAGAATAAAAACCTCCATCAGTCCGTCCTACCTCACTCAACACAAGAAAGGCCAAATGGGTGAATTTTCAATTGGGTGACTGAAAAATACTTCGGTGGTCACTTCCCTAATAACAGATTTCACGTAACAGTAATGCCTTAAGTACTTGACAAATGTCAAATACTCTAGAGAAGATTCAGTGTGCTTAGCATGTGAAAGTTCACCTGGAGTAAATACCTTGAAAGTATAGGACTTTTAGTGACCTTAATGACCTTTGAGTTGAATCTTTCAAGCCCATTTAATACCAGAGATTTCACAGTGCAAGAGAGAGAGATTTAGAGTTGGAAAATGCTTGCTTTGTTTGACATCTCATTAATCACAAAGTAGTTACTAGTAGTAATAACTTTCCTGTTGAAGCTGGTGATTAGAAGTTGAACTCTGTATCTTGGTTGTCTGCTGAGGAGAAGTGTCCTACTTGAGTCATGTGCATGCAGAATGCTTTCAGGAGGACTCTGGTCCCCAGGGTATGGGTCATCTGTCACTACTTAACTCTCTTTTGTTTTTTTGTTTGTTTGTTTTTGTTTGTTTGTTTGGGTTTTTGTTTGTTTTGTTTTTTCAGAAACTGACTTCTACCTGCATTCAGTTCTGCAGTTTACCTCAGCCCCTCCAAAATACCCAGGAAAGGTAGACTCTACACTTCCTCCTGATTCCTGGGAAGGAACTGAGGGGTCTGAGTTTGCTGGAAGTCCTCACTCCCTCCTCCTGATTTCTTTAGTGAATATATGACATAGCTTCTAAAAGAAACCTTTGAGCTGCAAGTGTCTAAAGGTTTTTCACTGTCAAGGTTTCTTGACTGTGTGTGACTGCTGGAATGGATTCCTTCAGGCTCCAAACCATCTACCCTTGGAATTTCTGGCCTTGATTGACCTGTTGATGCAGTGACTTAATGTAATTATTTGTGTCCTACCTAAACCTTTGTACTGTTCTTTTCAGTACATGAGAGTGACTTAGGAAAAGAGTTGACCTTTACTACCGTTCAGGAAGGGTCCCCTTTCATGGGGAACTCAAAGTTAATCTTAGCTAGAACAGTAATATGGCAGACAATAGTCCAACATCTAATTTGGCCTAATTGACACTGCTGCCTAAGGGGTTTGGTAGAACCAATTTTGTGACCTAACTGCTGGCTGTTGGTTTCTCAAAAACCTCTCCCAAGTTTATCCCAGTGAAGGGGATTGTTGGTATGACAACATCTAATGCTTTAGTCCCTTAATTTAGGGAATAATCAGCATTCCCAGTCTTAGTGTTCTATTGCTGTGAAGAGACACCATGAGCATGGCAAGTCTTATAAAGGAAAGCATTTAACTGAAACTTGCTTATATTTAGAGATTTGGTCCATTTTCATCAAGGTGAGAGCCTAGCAGCACACACAGCAACGGAACAGTAGCTGAGAGTTACATCCTGATTGAAAGTCTGAGAGAGTGAGACACTGGCCTTGGCATAAGTCCATGCCTAGTGACATACATTCTCCAGCAAGGCCACGTCTTCTAACCTTTCAAATAGTGCTACTTTCTAGTGACTAAGCCTTCCAATATATAGTTTATGGGGGCCATTCTTACACAGGCCACTACAGACATTTAGCACATATGCACATGTGATAGACACCATTATAGAATTGGGATAATGAGCACATCTTCACCCTCCTTATGCCCCTTCATATCTCCCCTCTTACTCCTGTGTGATTCCTAGTCTATTTAAATTGCTCTATTTTATGTCACTGTATACTGATTTTGCCTCTGCTGAATTTTATATAAATGTTATAGTATATGCCTGGTTTTGTTAATTTTGGTTTGTAAACATAACTTTAATCAATTAACTTTGTTGAAAATATCAGTAAATGATTCCTTTAAATTCCCAAGTCATATTTCACTCTATTGATAGGCTACAGAGTTTTATCACATTAATTAAGAAAGTCTATGGAGCAGAGAGGTATGGAGAAACTCTAGAACCTAGGTCACAGTATGGAGCTTACTGTATCAGTCTGGGGACACTAGAGACAACTAACTGCCAACCTACTATGCACTCTGTCTCTGAACTGAATTCTACTTTTCCACCATGATTCCTTCTTACCCCTCCTCCTGTGCATGACATAGAGAAAAAGAGGCCCCATGAGCCCCAAGGATGAATCCACTTTACAATGGAGCCATAACCCATTTCTAACCAGTAAGATATAATAGTAGCCTTTTAGGGACCCTTTAGGAAATGTCCTCTCCATTTGAAAAAGAAACTTGAAGAGAGATGGTCTTATCTGCTAAAATTGGTTACAGGCAACACTTGATATCTTCATACCTGCCTTCTGCCACTGTAAGAGGAGCTGGTCTGTGGGCAGAGCTGCCATCCAAGAGTCTGATTCCTTGGTGTAACTGAGAGTGCTTGCTTTCAGACATTTTGGTCTATGAGAAAGAAATATTCCTATCCATGCCACAGGACTTAGCATTTTCTAATATCGGTGGCATGAAATAAACCATGTTAAATCAAGAAGTAGTCCGATTTTGAGTCACACCTAAAATGGAAGGGATATAGTGAATAAATATGAGATCAGACCCAGATTTACTGAGGTGGAATCTGTAAGACTACAAAAGGGGGAAAAAATCTGAGGTTCTCGGACTCCTTGGTTTCCAGAGAGAAAGAGGTAAAAAACACAGAAAACAGGAAGCACTTGGGGAAGAAATTGTTTAGTTAGAATTTGATTATTAGTTACCTAGAAACATGTATTTGTTTTGAGTGTGAGAGAATATTTACAAAGTTTAGGGTTGGCGTGCTTTAAGAAATGAGGCCATTTCTTAAATGGAGGGATACATTAGTACATAAGAGTGGTTTACACAAAAGCACGAGGACTTGAGTTTAAATACCTAGCATCATGTAGGTATGGCCACCTGGACCTGTAACCCCAGCACCGGGGAGGATGGAGGCAGGATGATCCCTGGAGTGCACTGGATACTGTCCTAGCTCCCGATGGGCAACAGAGCCTGTCCAAAATGAAAGAGGCAGAGAAGGACAGAATGAGACACGTGTGCTCTGGCCTCCACAACTCTGTGCCTGCACCACACACACACACACACACACACAGAGGAAAAGAAGGCCAATAAACAACTCCTTCTTGCTGTAGGTGTAGGGGTTTTCCTTCCATTGTGAATGCTTGCTCCTTACTGTATCTTCCCGTTAATTATTCATGTTTTCATAAGCACAATTAATGCAATTTATATCAGTAAAGGAGAACACATCATGCAATATGCTTGGGAAATTCCATTAAGGCTTTCACAAGACTGATTTTGGCAAAGTGTTCTGACTCGGTTTTACTTCACAGACATGCACGTGTGAAGGGTGGAGGAGAAAGAGCACAACCTTGAGCTACTCCTACACTGGGTTACTGTTTGGCAAGTGACTTAATTGCTCTAGACCTCAGCTTGATTGCATTTTAAGTAGGCTTCATAAAACAGACTCCGCAAAGCTTCTGCTTGGCAATTGTCTTTCCTGTACTTGCCCAAATTCTCAAAATTGCCAATCATGTTTGTTTCTCAAAGTACCCATAAGTTGTGGATTGTGAGTAAAGCGGATTGAATTCCACTTTAGTTGCCCCTCTATCATAGTTATTGCTATCTTCACAACCTTTGAGGAGAGGGGGACAAAACTGTAAATGTGTTGGTTGAACCCAAAGGTTGTAGGAATGGTCACTGCATTGGAAATGCAGACTCAGCCGTATAGCTTTCCCTCTTACTGTGAGAGTGAATGTCAGTCAGTGTTCTTGAGACTGTCTTTTCAGACTCTGTAATTAGTGTGTCCAGAAGACACCTTAGAGTACAGGGATCCCTCTCCCCCACCCATGGAACCTACAGTAAGGCATCAGCCAGAGGGGTTACTAGTGAGACACCCACCGGAGTCTGGGTGTTTTAAGCCTGTTTGTTGTATTTGTTTCGCCTATGTATAGTTCCCCTAGGAAACTTCCTAGGGGGGATTAATTACACCACTATAGGGTTTGAGCCCCCCTTGTGGTATTGACTAATCTCACAATAAGATTTACCAAGGGGTTGGGGATTTAGCTCAGTGGTAGAGCGCTTGCCTAGGAAGCGAAAGGCCCTGGGTTCGGTCCCCAGCTCCGGGGAAAAAAAGAACCAAAAAAAAAAAAAAAAAGATTTACCAAGAACTTTAATATTTGTACATTCTAACTTTAGATTTTTACCAGTCTTGTTTGTTTTGCTTAAGTGCAGTCTTGTTCTTTGAGAAGGCAAGATGCTGATGTGTTTGGGGCACATTTAGCACATCAGAAAGTTTTCAACTGTTAGATTCTCAACAAGGCTAAATCTAAGTTCTAGGCGTGTCTGTGCACTGTTTGTGAGTTCAGCATTGTAAGCATCAGTGTAAGGTAAAGCCCATCCCTCTGTGACATCAGCGATTAAAGAACCTTAAAGAAAAAGGTTATACCTGGTTTGCTCTTAACTCCACTTGAGCCCTGCAACCCAGCCGTCTCAGCCACACACTGGTTTCCAATGATTCAGATGCAGCAAGGTCTTTGCCTTGGTTGTGATGTTCATATCTCAGTGACTGACTGAGTTGGAATTAGACTAAGCACAATCTTGACAGTGTTCCTGGATAATGTTAAATGCGTAAGCAAAGTGTCCCTCCCAATATTTAAAATTGAAGTTTCACACATAACTTTAAGTCACTGTAATAACTTTAAGAGAGTATTCTCTCTGCCCTTCCCACCATCTCTGTCGGTCTGTGTTTGTACCCTTCTGTCCCTGGTATTATTCCTTCCACATCCATGTCACGAGTTCTATTACTCTCCTCACCCTTACCAAAAACCTCTGTGGACTGTCATGTCCTTCATCCACACTCATCCCATCTAGCTATGTCTATAGAAAAGTTAGAGCTAGGATCTGCATATAAGAACAAGTTGTATTTGACTTTGAGGCCATTAAGTGATTTGGTACAATCTTAGTACTCCATTGAGAAGGGAGAAAACCTATGTCCAGTTTCTTCTTCTAGAAGTAGCCCAAGAAAAAATGTTATTTATACTTGATAGACTCATAAGGTAAGAGGGACTAACTGCAATATTTTATCTCCTAGATCATGCACACACATTGCAGGTGTACTTGGACTCCCTTCAGTATCAGTTACTTTCCTGTCTCTTTGATAAAACACCTTGACCAAGGCCACTTAAAGAGGGAAGGGTTAGTTATGGGGTTGCAGTTCCAGAGACATCACTATTAGTGTGGAGAATCATAGCAGCAGGCAGCCATAACTGGAGCAGCAGCCAGGAGCTCACATCTTGAACCACAAACAAGAACTAGAGACAGCAAACTGGGGATGGTGAGAGGCTCTTAAACCTCACAGCCCTCTGCCCCAGTGATGAACTTTCTTCTCCTTGACCACACCTCCTAAGCCTCCTCAGTCAGTCAGTCCCAATTGGGAATCAGGTATTCAAATTCTAAGATCACGAGTGACTTCTCATTTAAGCCACCAATGTCGGTGATGCTGTTTGGACAGGCTTAAGAAGTGTGGCCAAGATGGGGGATGTCTGTCCTCGGAAGCTGGCCTTAAATAATGCATCTTCCAGTTTAAAGCTTCATTGGCATAGAGATATTCTAGGTGAATTCTGCTGTGGTATTTTATAAGAGAGTCCATGTTGAATACTGAATTTTGCATACCTGCCCAGAAGCAAATCTGCTTCTGCAGCTTGTGGTCATAACAGCTAAAGCTCTGAGTGAGCAGACTCCTTACCTCAGGGCCTCTCTCTTCAGCTGCCTCTGCTCCATCTGTCCAGGCACGCTATTCCCCCCACCCCCACCTCCTCTTCAAGCCTTTCCACCTCCGGTTCTTTACAAATGATCCTTTTTTTTTCCTTTTTTCTTTTTTTTCGGAGCTGGGTACCAAACCCAGGGCCTTGCGCTTGCTAGGCAAGCGCTCTACCACTGAGCAAATCCCCAACCCCCTTTACAAATGATCTTACCCATGAAGGACTCCTAGACCGTCACATGACCATTCTCTTCTCATGTGTTCTCACCTCCACATGTAGTGCTCCCTGGCTATGCTGTCATCTAATGTATAAGGTGGGTCTCATGAGTGGGCTTTATGTAGCAACATTTGCATTGTTAAAAGATAATTCAGTAATATTTTGGCTTAGTCCAATATATCTAAAATAGTATTCTCTCAAGACTTGAGTATGAAATCGCGTGCAAGATAAGCTCACAGGTGCATGCACATGTGTGTGCCCATTTGCAGTCACATGAATGCCAGAGGAGGACATCACATATCCTTTTGCACATCTTTCTTACTTTTTGAGACAGGGTCTCTCACTGCTTTAGCTAGCAGCAAATTCTAGGGACCTACCTGCTTCCACTCCCTAATACTGGGGGTGTAGTCATGCACAGCCATGCTGGCTTTATGTGGATGCAGTGGTCTCAAATATAGGCCTTTGTGCTTGAATGGCAGATGCTCTTCTCCACTGAACCATCCCCCTGCCTTGTTAAAGACACTATTAGGAGATACTTTGTATTCTTTTGTTTTGCACAGTAAGTCTGACCATCTCTTAAAGCAAGCACATCTCAATCTGGACTAGTGGTGGGAAATCTTTAGGTTTTATTAATGTGTATAAATGTTTTGCCTGCGTGTATTATGTCCGCAGGGTATGCCCTGGTACCTGCAGAGGTCAGCAGAGTGTGTCAGATCCCTGGAACTGGAGCTGCACATTGGCGTGTCCTGAAAACCGAACCTGGATTCTCCACAAGAACAAATGTTTTTAACCACTGAACTACCTTTCCAGCCCCACTAGCAACATTTTAAATGTGCTAAGTCACATGTAGCTCATGGCTACTGCAGGAGACAGCACAGATCTGAAACCACCATCTACTCACTCTGTCCCGCTACTCCATCCCTACAGAACTTGTTAGGCTTTGGAGTTTTCCTGTCTGTGTCTTGACCAAACTCTATTATTTTCCTGCTTTCGAAATATAAAGTCCCTAAGACCGAGGGCTTCATTTTATTATGTCATGACCACCAAACTCAGTATACTGTCAATCTTAAATACTTAGCAAAAGGATTTCAGTAAGAAACCATTCGTTGTATTGTTAAACCAATGGAATTTGCATATGGTTTCTGTTTCTCGGTCTTTCCTCCCTACTGATATCTTCCAGATAGAGAGGGGAAGGCTTACACATAATACTGACTGTGCAGAGTGGCATTTCCTTTCACATTTCAGGCTTTAGCAGAAGTGGCCTGTGTTGTCTGGACCTCCCACGGCCTCCAGTGTTGATTGGACTTGAGATTGATCCGTAGGGAAAGGACTCTCTGCTCCGCCTTTGAAGGAGTCCACACTCCTCTTGCACCAAGCAAGAAGAAAAACTTCAGAGCAGCCCTCAGGGATTTTCCTATCTTTCCCCATTAAACATTACAGAGGTAACTGTCTATTGTTGTCATTTTAACCAACGGGCTGTGGTCAGTTGTAAGCCTCGCAAACTACCAGAAGGCCTGGAGTTCTGGGGATTTCCCTCCATTGCTGCTCTGGAGAGGATCCAGGTTGGCTGTCAACCTTTGTGTGACAGTGGACAATGGGCTCAGATCTGTGTGTGCTCTTTGCTTCCATTGTAAAAGGAAAGTCACAACTACAGTTTACGCCCAGGGTAGGAGTATGGAGAACAGAACTACAGAGGCCCTCGTGCTCAGTCAGGTAATACGGTGGCTTGACTACCACCTAAGCTGCTGTCCAAAGTGCAGACAGAGTGTTGGAGGAAAATCCAGTATTATAAGTCGAATGGGACAAGCAAGTGGGCTTTAGAAAGAAGTCCTGCTCTTTCTATACTTAGGCTTATGGAAGTGTTTCCTGATTCATCCTGCCCTTCCTTCCCACCCCTTCTTCCCCCATTCTGTGATCTCTGAATTATACTGCAGAGCAAGCTTAGCTTGGGATTGACTGAAAACCTAATAGAAAAATGGCCACATTTAATATCGGTCTATTCAACTTCGAGCTCATCCATTCACTAAGAGATAGACCTTTGTACTCCTACTGTGTGTAAGAATTGGAGATGAGAACAGAAAGAAACCCTTGAAGGGGCTTCCATTTCAACATGTGGCACGTTCAGTGAATAACAGTTTAATCATTCAGTTAGCCATGATGAGTTCCCTGAGCCAAGTCATTGTTTGCAGTAGCAGGCTGTGTGCACTAGGGGGCAAGGAAACATTTTCCTACATTTCTTTTGGTAAACCACTGAATGGTGAAAAAAAAAAAAATAAACCCAGTGTCTGTGAGCTTTGACCTTTGACCTTCACGTTGAATGAATGAGGAATTAGCGAATGAAATCATACCATGTTTGGAGGCCATCGCCTTTCTAATCTTATTGAAGCATTACAAAACCAAACAAGCCAATCTCTTAGTGAGTTTCTAGGTATAATTTAATGTACTCTGAATTAAAGAAGCAGCATTAACCTGTCAGTGAAGTCTCAAGATGACGGTGTACAAGCAGCAGCAAAACATATTTCAGGGGATTTCTCAACATCTTTAACTCTAGTCTCAGGGACTAAAAGGGGACACACAGTATAGGAAATAGGGTCCTCAGCATCCTCCAAGGCTGCTTCCCTACTAGCATGGGTAGGGAACAACCGAAGAGAGACGTTGGAATCTTAACTATGTGACTGGTAGGTCAATGCCATCTGACTTGATAAGCCATTGCTGGGAACAGAGTGAGATTTCCTCCTGCAGTTAGGTGTTACTAGGTTTTTGCTGAACTTCTGGAAGCTGTGTTTCCAACACATGATAAATAATGATACCTCTAGGGGAAACAGAAAAATAGACAAGGCTACTCATTACTGCAAATTGGTCGTGGACCGGGCGGTGTAAGCCTCACACTGATCATATTACAGCGATTGCTGCAGATGGCAGTCCTATGCCAGTCACGAGGAAAAGCAAATAATTAGCAGATGTCACCAGTGCCAATCTGTTGGTGTTCAAAAATGGAACAAGTGAATCAGCAAACTATTTAGGAAAGTAAGGCTGTGCCAGTCATTCTGTCATGAGAAGCCTTGTGTGAACAGTATGCCCTATGTGTCATTAGGGTGTTTGAGCATGACCATGAGAAAGAAAATGGAGGCCTGTGCGTCCAGCATAATGAGGAGAACCAGCTATGCTTATAAGTACCACACTGTGCAGAAGCCTTTTAACTCTCAAACAGTATGTAAAGCAAATGACTAAGGCAATGTCTCACTGTGATTATTGTCACTGTCACCATTAAAAGCAAATGACACAGTTTAAAGTGAGACACAGCTCTCCTCTCTAGATGCGCCGATGACAGACGATGAGCAGGCGTGGACATGAGAGGCACGTAATAAGATAGACATGAAGTGACTACAGGCGTGATAAAAATAAGAGCACCATTAATGGAATGGACTACAGCAGCTGTAGGACTAACACTGAGGGACACTTCCTAAGCATCATTGCCTTTACACCTCAGGGCAATCCTGTGGCATTGGGCTTCCTATCATCCTGTCTTCTAGTAGACGTAGGGGCGGAGACTGGGGAAAGTGATTCCAGATGTGAAAACACATCTGCCCTCTGTGGTGGGGCACTGTTCCTTCTGAACACTTTGTCCCTGCACATGCATCCTGCACTTCCTGTGGAATCTTTGCTGCTTGCATGGAAAACGAGCACAGCTCCTGTCTGTGTAACAACACTGTATCCTCTAGGTGGATTACTGTTACCACTTATACTATTTCTAGCAACAAGAGTAAAGGCCCTTGTGTTTATTTAAGGCCAGTTCTGCATTCCGTTATAATCCTACCAAGTCCTTACTGCCTGCTATGAACTGTGCTAGATGCCTCACGTATAGTGGCTATGTGGAGTAAATTATTCCCGTTTCTCACAGGAAGAAACTGAGGCTTAAGAGAAATTGACTTTCAAATAGTAACAGATTTAGGAAGCAATTAAACAAGCCCCTGAACCTGATCTCTCTGCACCCAAAGAGCTATGTATCCCTCAGAGCCGTGCTGCTCAGGTGCTGTACTGAACACTAAGGTGCTTCATTCAGTGTGGACATCACCACCATCTTGTCTGTGGATAAGATAATTAACACTAGAAGTAGTTCTGCATCTCCCCACAGCGACCCAGACGGTGTCTGAGTCAGTGTGCAATGAAGAGATCTTTGTCATTTTTCAAATTATCTGCATGGAGCTGCCTTCCCTAGAAGCTCTCCAGCTATGGGGACTGCTGAGAACCATACTCTCGGCAAATCGATAGAGTGGATAGGCATTCCCCAGTGCAGCACACACTCCCAGGCACACAGAGTGTCTCAAACAACAACTGATTTTGAAAGCTATCCTGTCGCGCAACTGATGCTCAACTGTGTGAACTTTCCCTGAAGCGAGTGAGTAAAACCATGGACTTACCCATAAGCCATTACTAGGAACACAGTGAGATTTTCACTTGCAGCATCAAGGACAAACCAAAGAAACAACCGAGTGTCACTGGACTTACTTGTGAGAGCATGGAGCAATGGCTACTTACAGGAGAGGAGCGAGGTGACATAGGAGTGAGCATCCCACCAAAGAACAGTCTTCCTTCAAGCAACCATTAGCTACCTGTAAATCCCCTGGTAGGAACAGGGTCTCTAAAGCTCCGCCCCTTTATCCTCTGTGGTGGAACCTTAATGGTCTCAACCTTGGGTAGTCCCCCTGTGGTAATTACAGCTTCTGGTAGTCCCAAGAGGACAGTGGGCACACCATGTCCATAGGACAACATAGATAAATGGGGACTGGCACAGGATAACCAACATGTTAAAATCTTAGTCCTCACTGAAAATTTTCTACACAAACTCCTCAAGTCGTAAGGGGAGGTAAGGTGACTTATTTCACTCATCTCAGTGGGGGAGAGTAAAGGCAGAGACATCCACAGTTGCAGAATTTCTGAGTGGCAAATGGGATTTGAGTAGGGGAAAGCCAATTCTCAGGTGAGTGCTCTTTCCACAACAAGCCATTTCCTCCCTTGGGTGCAATTTAAAAGTAAAACACAAACTATCTTCAGTGATCTGATTAGATAATTAAGTTTTGATTTTATCTATCTATCTATCTATCTATCTATCTATCTATCTATCTATCTACTGACTTTTCAAAATAGGCGTTTCTTGGCTCCCTAGTGCTAGAATTAAAGACATGTGCCACCAGGTCTTTATATTTTTAATATAAAGCCACTTTTGCATTAAACATATCCTAGGAGCATGGAATCAGACACATCTTAGGGTTGTTTGACTTAGAGAATGAATGCTTGATGGATAATTAACAGACTGTTATCAGGGAAAGGGACAGCATAATGGAGGTGGTGGGAGAGCCAGAAATGGGGGCTGCCCCCTCACACTCCTACCTCTTCATATTTGGGAAAGCCAGTAGGTCTTCTCCCTCTGCTCAGCTCACTACGTGATTCCGTTCTCCTCTCTTCCTTCCCTGCTAAGTAATCATGAAGAGACATTGATTGGCAGCTTGCTTCAGGCTTCCCACACAGCTATGTGGAACGCCTGCTCATCCCTAAAATGAGCCCTGCATTTGATATGTCTTACTTTCCGCTTCGGTCTCACATTTAGATATCTGGCAATTCTTACAGGACAGTGTCTGCGTTCTTTTCCTTGCACAGCTTCTTGCACCATGTCAATTATAAACACCGTGAAGGGAAAATAGCATGATCCTGGCCCACAAGACAGCGTGAGCATAAGAATTAACTGTCTTCATTTTTTTAAGTGCAGGGGAAATAGAAGGAATGGGTACCATATGTTTTCCCGGAATGTTTCTTCTTAATAGTCCATAAACTGCATCCTGTAACCCAGTGGAGTCCACTGTGGTGGATACTGGTGCTGGACAGCAGTGTAGACTGCAGAAGACCTTTGGACCTGAAGCACTCACCCTGCAGCTGGATGGGGAAATCTGTGGATAAGAGCCAACCGGTATCTTTTGCTGATGCTGTCAATGACACGTTATTGCAAGTGCCTCCCCCTTTCTTTCCTGCACTGTGGGAGATTGACATGAATTTGTTTTGTCTACCCCCATCCTTCATGCCCTTCTGTCTCCCCCACTGCCCAGGGCTCCCTGCCATTCAGATGGCCAGCCTGGCAGGCCACCTGAGGAGAATTGCCTGTGGCACTGAGCCTAGACACTGAGAGTCAGTTAGACTCTGAATTTTTGGATCCTGACTTCTGTCCTGATGTTTCCCAATAGCACTCACTTGAGCAGAGACAGATGGTTTGCAGCGAGCTCTGGGAGCAGAAGTTGACTGGCTTTGCAGTTTGACTATTGAAGGCCCTGTGCTTAGCCAAGAGCCCTGAGCTGGCTGTTGGGACTGATTTGATTCTCAGAGGTCTCCTAATGACCAAAGCTTGGAGGGCTCCATTTCAAAGAATAAGTCTTGAAGGAGCAGCTCCAAAGTCCCAGTGTCAGAAAAGGAGCAGGAGCGTCAAAGGTGCATATGTATATGGGGCAGCAGTGGGGATGGGGACTTTTTAGGACAGCCCATGCAATGCTAATTGCCTTCTAGTTAGAAGTTTCTTCTGAATCTCCAAGTCACAGGCATGAGAGACTGTGTCATGGGCTTCAGATGTCAAGCGCAGGGGTAGGCACGAGTGCTGGGGCTGAGTGGACTAACAGCAACTCTGTCACCACCGACAAGAAAGGGAAATGTGGTGGCACAGCACAGGCCTGTGGTCCTAGCATCCAGAATGCCGGGGTGTGAGGACCCTGAGTGTAAGGCCAGCCTGGGCTATATAGAAAGACCCTGTCTCCAAGAGCTGGAGATGCAGCTCACTGACAGGACACACGTGCATTGACTCTTGAGACTTATGCTCAGACGCCAAGCCTTACAGAGGGAAGCTTTATCCTTGCCATGATAGTACTTAGATTTTGATGTGACTAGGCTCTTATCCTCAGATTGTTGGTCCTTTGTAAATCTAATGCCCTCATCTTTGTAAACAATCCGAGCTCTGAAGATATCAGTTGATATCACAATAAAATGCTTTGAATGACGTTTTTAGTCCTGACCCACTTCATACTTTCTTAAGATTTCCTACCTTATAAAATTAGTGAGCCAATGTATGGTCGTCATGAAAAGACACGTTGCATAAATAGTAAGAATCTCATTTCATACCGTTTTATACATCCAAAATAATATGGTTAGGCAAGTTGTCTTCGACACTAATTCCCACGTTTGTATGTCTGTTCAAGCACATGTCCGGGTGTATTGTGTGTACACATGCCTGCACACGGAGGGGGGAGGAGAGAGATCGTGTTATTTTTTAAAGAAAAAATAGCATTAATTTCTGTAGGCATTCCTCTTTAGCTTTGTTGTTTTTTCTCTTATTTTTACTTAATTATATAAATCTTCAGTATGAACCTACACCTTCTTTCCAATGAGCACATAAGTATCGCACAAGTGACCCAGGTGTCCCCTTACCAGTAGAGACTCCACCCCCCAACTAGCTTATAGTCGCTTCCCACTTGATCTACACGTAGCCCGATTGCTTGGATATCCTTTCCTATTTTTATAACTGGAGATGGGTCATATCCAAACTAAAGTCATCTACAGTCTGGGCACATTTCCTCCAAAACTACAGGGAACAGGTTTTCTATACATAAAAATTACTATCCTAAATATATTAGTATTTTTTTATCCGATTACTAAGACTGGAGTCTGACTGTTCTAGATACCATTGTCTCTTGGAAGTGCTTCTTCTAATGACAGTATTTAATGGTTACTTGGTAACAGAATACATCATATGACTTGGTAACTCAGGAGACTCTAGTATTTTGTGGTAGCTTCAGATATGCATGCATTGGTTTTGTGTAATTTCTACCAAATTTACTGTGACAAGAGAACTCCAGACTGCTCTCTTGTTTGGTTTACCCTTTTGAGATTGTGAATCTGTCATAGTGTAAGTTCCATAAGGCTGGAGAGTTGAATGACTCAAAGTGACCCTGGCATGCCACCAGTGGCTGCACAAATACTAGCTGAGTGAATGAAAATGTGCTCTTAAGGTTCATACTTTGCATCTCTCTGGTCAGAAGAAAGTTAGGTTCTGACATAGGCTGTAGTTTTCCCTATCTAAGTGACATCAGGTGACTTGGATGTCGTTTGACTCCAGGGCCTAATTAACTCCCAAATGTCTACCTCTGGGAACAGCAGAGGCTCAGACTCACACTGATGCTGGAAATCAGAGCTTCCAAGACAACCTAGACAGGGAGAGATCACATAAAGCCCAAGCTCCCGAGACAGTCTGTATACAGGTTCCACAAAACTGGGCCTCCGTTGGCTAAATAGACCCCGTAAGAGCAGAGACGACTCTGCCATTAGAAATGATAATGGAGAAACACTGGGGTGAGCTGTGCCTCCATCCCAGTCAGCAGACCACATCCGTGTGTGCCTGCACAGAAGCAGAAAGACACGTGGCTATCAGCAGTGTTTCTGCAGGAAGCCATGGCACCTGGGGTATTTTTATTCTAATTAGCTAATTCATTCATGTTTTTATTTTGGTATTGACCACTCTACCACTAAGCTACACCCTCTGTCACTTGGTCATGAGTAGTATTTTTAAAATTCTTTTCACTTCTTTTTCTATCTATAATTTTTGGGGACCAAAGTAAGATAGCTCTTCAGGTAGAGGAACTTGCCACACCAGCCTACAAGTCTCTGGAACCTACAGTGGACAGAGAACTGGCTTCTAAAAGGTGTCCTCTGTCCCCCCACACCCTCCACCCACACACACACAACAGAGAGGAATAATTAACTTCTAGGTTTATGAACATTATTTCTCCTGTTTCTCATCTTAGATTAAAGCAGTTGTTTCTTCAAGTGAAACATCCACTTGAAAATGTTTGCTAAAAAGAAAGGATAGTACACGTTCCCCAAAACAGAGCAAGACTCTCATTCCAAACGAATTGGGAGCACCAGTCCTGGCAGTCCAGGCAGTCGCTATTTGCTAAAGGATTGGTAGTTGTCATTACCTCAGTGTTATGGGGACAGGGTCCATTTCTGACCATTGTAACAAAGTCTGCCTTGTGAAACTGGCAGGTGTTACAGAGCACCTCTTCCTTAGCTGTGACGTAGGGGAACAGAGCAGCTGTGAATGTCGTAAAAGTTTGAGTAGGAACAGGCACTAGCAAACCACAGTAGGGACTGAGAACACAGATGTCTCAGACTGGGCGAGCAAACCTTCCTCCTCCAAGTGGCTGTCCCAGGACTGGTCTCACATAGTGGGATTGCCCCTACTGTTTGCAGATGTGACTTGACCATCACTCTTAGGGCCTCTGATCATCATTACCTCAATCTCATTACATTCTGGAAAGTTGTGCATGTTGTAAAGTATCATATGGGTCCCAGACAGTGACACTTAATGGAAAAGGAGAATATAGCTAGGAAGTGTGGTCATTTGTGGTCCTTGCCCAATGGCTGTGTGCAATTAGTGTCTTGAGGGAAACCCATGACACTCATGTGGTCCTGGCACATGGTTAGAGCCCCGGCCTAGCACGTGACATTTCTGCAGTCAGCCTGTGTTAGATGAGTAAGTCTGCAGTGTGGCTGTTCTTACAGGATGGATACAGCTATAGCATTCTGCGCGCAGTCATATTTCTTGTCAGTCTCCTCTGGCCTACTTATTTCCACAGATTAGCTCCATGAAACTGAGCCACCTCTTCAGGCAATCATAATAAAGTCCTAAAGATCTCATTTTTTTTTATCTTTTGAAAGATGCCTAGGGATTTTTATTTCCTGTTACTATTTCCTTAATTCTTTTAATAGAAAAAATAACAAATACAAAAGTGAATGTGAAACACATGCAGGAAAAACTTGCACTTGAACAATCTAGTAACCACACACACACACACACACACACAGAGAGAGAGAGAGAGAGAGAGAGAGAGAGAGAGAGAGAGACAGACAGACAGACAGACAGAGACAGAGACACAGAGAGACAGACAGAGACACACAGAGAGAGAGAGACAGAGAGACAGAGACAGACAGACACAGAGAGAGAGAGACAGAGACACAGAGTGAGAGACAGACAGACAGACACACACACACAGAGGCTGGGGGTAGAAGTAAACAGCAGAGGTTCAGAGATCTTTTTATTGGGATGGTTTTATAACATCTGAGCTCCCTAAAATCTTCCTCTCTGTGCTCCTGGTCTTTCTCCGAGTGTTTTAGGTAGTGACTACGTAGACAAGTACCTGGAGAAGGTGCTGAAAGGGAGGCATAGACGGACCTGAGCATCATTAGACACCTGCTGTGTGCCAGGCCTTCTGCATTGCGTATTTCTTTTGCTCCACTAAGCTGCCAAGTAGATATTAACACCACTTTGTGGATCAGGCCATGTAGCCAGCAAGAGCAAGAGGCTCCTGTGGAAATGGTAAGTGAATGAGTGCCTGTGCTTGGTCAGCATGCCGCTCTTTCTGTCTTAAACGTCTGAAGTTTTTCGCTGAGCCTATCAGTAGCGCAGAAATAGAAACAGTCTGGGTCTTTTACAGTCTTCTCCTTGGAGGACTGGGTGACTTGGAACGCCAAGGTTAATCATCATTTAACCCACGGAACAGTCTTTCCCTGGCCTCCACCTACGTGGCTATGGCCTCTAGTTTTGAGCAAGTGAACCCTGTAGCTTAAGCAATGCAAGGGCTGTTCTGTCTGAGGCTGCCCAGCTGACTCAACCCTTGTCTGGGTCAGTGTCCTTATTTACTTCTTCCTCTTCTTAGTTTTGGATCCCAGCCCCACTGTCTGTGTCCTTTGTACGAAGAGCAGGTGTCCTTCCACGGTTGCACAGTTCACGACATTTATAGCAAGTCAGCTCATGATGTACAGTACATTTTTTATTGCTCCAGAGATCTGTGGGAACACGGGTTTTGTACATAAAGGTGAAAGATCTATGTGGCAGGAGCCTGGAAAGCTCTGGGCATTTCCTTTAGCCTGTTTTCCTTTGATTCGTGTTCCTTAGCGATGGTCCAGATTTAAATGGTATGTTTATGTTTCATTTAAACTGCACAATCGTTAACATTGTTCCGATGGTATAAAAATTCATTTTAATGAGGTGATGATGTCAGTAATACACTGGGACTATTCATTTATGGCCCTCCTTTCTCAAATGTTTTATCAACTTTAACTTACTCTGGGAGCTAAGAAGGTGCCACTGATAGATTCATTTGGCACCTATAAAAATTGTTCGTTTTTCTTTTTTTAAACATGGTATTACTATGTAGCCCTTGCCGCCCCAGAACTCACTGAATAGACCAGGCTGGTCTTGAAAACACAGATTATCTTCCCTCTGCCTACTACGTGCTAAGGTTGAAAGGCATGTGCCACCGCGTTCAACGGAATTAATCTTTTTAATTCTGGTTTTCAGAGATCTCAGAAAAGGGAACTGGAAGTCTCTAAGGACCAGCTCCCTATTGTGATCTTCCTAAGAGCCATCAGACCAGTCTCTGCCTTGGGACCTGGCCTTGCCAGTGGATAAGGGGGGAATTCTATTTTTCTAGCATATCCATATTTATAGTCAACTGTTAATATGCTTTTATAGCTCTCACCTTACTTAAGAAAACCACATATTTTCCTCATTAATAAAAACTTTTCCTGAAGTATAATTGTATATGTAATATACCATTCCCTTCCAAGATGTTATATGACTTACATTCCCCTGTTGTTGAAATTCAAATTGTTTGCAATTTGTTTTCGCTATTAAAAAGTTAAATATACTCCCTCTATGAATTTTTCAAGATAGTCACCCTGATTAAAATTTTCTGTTATTACAAGCTTATCAAGTGAAATGTCTAAGTATCTTAAGGAGTTTTGCTGAATTCTGGGAAAGGATGACTGTGTCAGTTTTGCTTTCTACAACCTCTTGGTTCCTCCCCCTCCTTGCTTCTGTGTGTGTCTGGTGTAGCCTTCCACCCTGGCACCTGCTCTGTCTTTCCTCAAGACCACGGAACGTACTCTCTTCAGCTTCACTCCGATCACCAACACCTGTATCGTCCTTAGACTCACGTTCCCGGAGTTGAGAGGAAGCTATGGCTCGCCCTGAGCATGCTCCACATCTGTACGGAAAGTCAGATGGTCGCACACGTGAGCTTCATCAGGTTCAGACCCTCATTGACCTTAGCAGCATGCTGGGAGGCGCTTCCTAGAAAAGGTTTCTCCTGCGGGTGATTCCCTCTTCTGTGTGTGGAGTTAGCATTATACCTTTTCCATGCAAGGCATATGGGGAGTTCTTCTATACATATTCAGGATTTATTGGAAATAGTTTTGAGTTTGCTTGTATATTTAAAATGAATAAGTACATTGACCTTACATTTTTGGGATGCCAGTTACATATAAGTATAACATCAATTCATTTCCTTACATTAGATTTTAGTCTGTTCTTTATTGTTGCCTAACTCAAGATTTTCAGATGTTAGCTGTACTGGTAATATAGTGTTCCAGATATATAGCAGGATTTTGGCATCACACTAAGACTACGTCATTTGATTTGGTGTATACACAAAGTTCTGAGCAGTTATATCAGTAATTAATTTTTCCATGCTGACATGGGGAATGTTATTAACTCTCGGAAAACTAGCTTCAGCTAGCTTGTAGACTGACTACAGAGAACAAGGCAAGTAAAAATAAGAAAGTCAAGACACTGGTCCTTACAGGCAAACTTTTTAAGGCATCTCTGGGTGGTCAAATGGTTGCTTCTTTTTCTGAAAAGGTAGTGTTGTTCTATATGGGAGTTCAGTTCACTTAAAACCTTCAGGTTTATCATCCTGGATTTGCCCACTAATGCACGGCTGACTCTCTGCTTGCATTCTGCGTGGCGCTGTATATCATGGGTCTGGGTTAGAACTTGCTCACACTCAACACCACCCACTGGTAACCAGTGGCTGGAACCCAACTGGAAGCTCTTTGTGCCTCGGGTCAGAGCTTTGAAGACTGCAATAGTGCTTGCAGCAAAGCTTTCACAATGGTGAGTACTTCCATTTTTCAAGTATTTACCCAGGCCGCACTCATGACTTGGCCCTACAGTCGTTGGAGGAAGTGTGACAGTCCAACAGACCTTTCGCCAGTAGCGCTTTGGCCTGGAGAGGTAGAGTCTCTTATTCCAGGTCACAGGGCTACAGCTTAGAGAGTAGGGGTTCAAATTCAGGGTCTTTTGTCTTAACATTAGACCTTTCCCTCCAAGGACGCTCCTGTCTTTTAAAGCATCTGTTTATTGTGTTGTTAGGCAGGCACAACGAAGGAAGCCTCAGGGAAAGAAAGGAGCAGCAAACTTGGCCTCTTGGAGCTTCTGGAAATATCTCTGCTGAGGACTGCCAAGCCTTGTCAGGACAGCTGACTCTCCACTTCTCCCCTGAAGAAGGAAAGCCTAAAGACTTGCACATTTCCCTTCCGTTCCACATGTTCCCCTTAGCTGTTCCTGATATATGATGAGTAGAACAAGTAGGAGGAAATGTAGAGAGTAAAGTAACACACAGAGAGCCGTGCTCTAGCACACATGGAAAATAGATCGTCCCGTGGCCACAGCTAGTGCTAGCAAGGACAGTGGAGGAAAGTGGTCTCCTTTCAAATCCAGACACCCTGACCCGAGCTGCTGGAGGTAGTAAGTGGTGCTGGTGGCGGTGAGCGGTGGTAGTGGTGGTGATGTAGCCTGAGTGTCTGGACAGTGGACAAACAGGAGCATATGGATGGCCTGTGTTCTTAAGAACTGATGTTCTTTGAAAGTCTGAGCAAAGTACTCGTTTTATGTTTCTAAATTGTTTACTGCAGAATGTCAAAGATGGTCATAAGTTAATATTTAATTTTAGTCCTAGTCTTTTGAGCACTTGTTCTCAGCAAAGAATGTCTCAGATGCTAGTGTCTCCTAGAGAAGATAGACAGGTTTCAGCATTTCAGACTTCCTAAGGCGATATCAGCTGAGCATATCCCCTCTGAGATCACTGCTGTTGTATACCTCATTTTCACATGAGGAAACTGAGGCCAGCGTGTTCACTATCAGGAAAGTCATACAGTCAGGATTCAGATCCTTGTGGCTTGCTGCAGCATCCAGGTACTTAAAAGCCAACTGTTCAACACAGAGAGGTAAGCAGCAGTTAGCAAGTTAATTGTTCACTGAGTAAGAAGCTGTGGTCAAGGTCAAAGAAAGGATCCTAACTGAGGCTTTATAAAAAGGCCAGCTCTTCAGCAGTGTTCCAATAACATCATAAAGCTAAAGAAATAAACAGGAAATTGCTTAAGGTCAGGCCTGTGGCTCTGTGAAGCTCTTCACAACATTTGAGATTTGAGGGCTCTTGCCAGGCATCACCTCCTCTAAGAGCAGGGCAGAACATGGCCATGTTTCCTCATGGAAAATTGCTTCAGGTTTCACATAAGGTTTCCATTAGCAGAGGAATCGCTTGTCCATTGGTCTCTTGATGCTCTGCTTAGGTCTGTGAAGTGACCTTGACCTTGACCTTGGCTTGTGGCACATGCAGGGCAAGGCATGAATGCTTACCACAGCACAGATCTTTCCCACAACATTAAGCTGCCATTTGAGGCACATCCACACAGCTTCAGTGCTTTTCCCTTGTAAGACATAGAGCTTCAAAGGTCAGTGGCTTCAGTTGGTCCTCCTCTAGGTGGAGTTCTGCATCTCCCAAGGCAAAATTGTTCCTTTTTATACTGATCAGTAAGGCTGTGGTTGGATCAGGCCCATCAGCCACACCCACTTTACCATATTTGTGGAATTCATTTTCTCCTTGTGGGCTCCTTTCTATTGCCCAGGCCTGAGGGGCAATGAGAAGCAGGTTAAGTTGTAGACATCACTTAGAAGTGATTCACTGCAGTATGTTTTATCCATAGTAGCTTCCTCACTGTACTAGTGTGTCTTCTGATACTAACTACCTTTAAAGTTCTGATACTAAAATGTTGGCATCTTCAGTCATTGACCTGAGTCTTTGGGGTACTTCCTATTGAGAAGTACCCCACTGTGTGAACAAAACGAGCTAGCAGCTCCCCTCAGTGGCTTGGGTTTGCTAAGAAAGGTCATCCTATGGGATGACCACGGAGCTGGGAGCGTGAGTACCAGAGAAGGCATTCACTAGAAAACTGGAACGTAAGTTGGCCAGAAGACCCCAGAAGGAGGACGTTTAAACAAAATGTGTGGTGATAGCTACAAACTTCAGCACTTTGGACTGTGAAGCCCTGCTATTCAGTGTGTATTTTGAGATTACTTTAACTCTTTCCTTTATGCTGAAATGTTAGAGAAAAGTTTACTCTGGTCTACCTGGACATTCTATTTTTTGCTGACTTCCAAAAGGGATTTTATTGTTGGTTCCCTAAAGAAGCATTGAGAAGCTGACAGTCTGGCTTCAGTGTACTTTCTGAATTGACTTATTGAGAACGTCAGAGTGTACAAGCAGCAAGCTGCTCCAGCCAGTTTAACGTGGCATCGGGACTCTTTCCAGAGAGGGAGTGTTAATATAGAAGTCTAGGCTGCCTGCCGGGTTGGCACAAAGACACAGGTCACCCCACCTGTCCTCCTGGATGATCTTGTTGTGTTAATAGACGAGACTTCCCCAGTGTGGACAATGCATGTTCTTGGCGCTCTACACAGTGCCTAAGGCCTGACAAAAACTGGTCAAGCATCCAGTTATTGCTAGAGCTCCTTGACCAGTGAGTAGCCCAAGCTGAACTGGAGTGAGAGCCCTCAGAGCTCGTAAAAAGCCTGCTCCGGGAAAGCAGCTCTGAACCAAAGAAGGGAACCTCAGAGATTTGGTTTCTAGAAAATATTTTACTATCTTTAAGGCACCATGGCCACTTTTTCCTCTCCGAAAAAGAGCATAAATTCTCTGATCTGTGTGGTGCCTGGATGTGGTGTCGAAGCCAGAGAGCACTGATCCATTCACGTCCATCTGAAGACGCTCCCCCGGCCCCACCATGAGATTCAACTGCCAAGGACATTTATAGAACATCTAGTATACAAAGTGACAGGCAAAGGCCTAGGTGGAAGGAAGTTCATCAATCCTGAAGACAGTGCAACCACAACAACACGGGCGCATTTGTCAGCATCTCTCCTGTGTGGAGGGTAAGCTCACTTTCAAAAGCACGTCAAGCCTCACCTGGCAGTCTGCAAGGCCTGGTAGGACGCCTGGCTGCCACAGCTGTTTGAGAAGATAGTCCACCAAGTGCAGGAAAAAAGTCAGCATTATTGTTCTTGGTCTCACTTGGAACTCATAATATGCTTAGGAGAACACTTATAGACATTCAAGTTTGGCTTCGTGTCTTAGAAAAGAACAAGAATAAAATAAACTTGAAGCACATTGTTGTGTTGAAAAGATGGATCATTTTAAAAGAGGATTAGAGTACATACCATGTACACAGAGGTGAATACAGCACACACACAAATACACTCAAAGACACACACATACAGATAGACACATACAGACATATAGACACAGACACACACAAAGACACACACATGCACACAGGTTGGGAAGGAAGAGAGAGAGAGAACAAACAAGGAGCTGATTGAAGCAGTTCCTGTTTGCTATTAATCAAGGTGGTTACTCCTCGGGAGGTTGGAATCCCAGCCAGCACCTCTCTGAAGAGAGAACTCTTGGGTAATATGCTCAAGTCACTGGGGTGAAGTGAAAACACAAGATCATATTTGCAAAGTGGCTTAGCCAAATCTGACACATAGTAGGCCAACACAGAACATACAGATTCCTGTCAACACTTGAGCAGAAGTTGTTAGTCATTTTTTTCCAGAAACAATTTCTGGATTTCTTCCTAGCAGACACTCTTGAAACCACAAAAGAAGAGGATAGAACTTATAATGCTTGAAATGCAAAGAATTCAGAAACAAAACAAAACCCTCCAGAATGTGGGTTTGGAAGAGCTCAGTGGTGACACGCTTGCTTGGAGAAGGCCCCCCAGTTGTCTATGTTAGGAATATTATGTTGCTCATTGTGGGCCCAACATTCAAAGCCCAAACTTGTTTTCTAGGCATCTTTGAAGCTGGAATCTTTGGGAAGTCAGGGTGGAGTCATAATGGTCACTCTGGGTCATTCCCCAGTCACAGGGTTAATCTGCCCTGCAGTAACAGCCATTTACGTTAACAGACACTGGAATGTCCCTTATCATTGAATCCTTGACCCTACCAGGTTGGTAACAGATGTTGATTATTTGGGTACTGTAAATACAAGTAACCCCTGACCTGTCCAGGACTGCTGAGGGTGCCCTAAGCTGCACAGTGTGCCCAAATTCTACACCTCTTCCCCTAGACTGTATGCCGGCTCAAGATGACGGGTTCAACTCTCACGTGTTTCTGATGTTAGATGTACATGTTTGTACAAAGGTGGTTAACCTTAGCTTCAGTTTCTTAATCTCTAAATCAGTGGGAGAAGTGGCCTGCAGTCCCTCCTGAGGGTGGTATAGATTAAATGATCATAGAGATGGCCGCGTGGTTCTGGACATACACGGACAGTTCTGTAACATTCTAGCATGACTGTTGACTCATATGAGATTAAACTTTTGAAATGTAGATTTATTGTGGTTAAGCCACAGCCCTCCTTATTGAAATCTTTACCTGCCTGATGTCTTAACCTAGAGGCTTCAATGGAGCAGGAGAAAACTGCCCTGACTGGCCCCACTTTAAATCCCTGCTGTCCTCCCACTCCCCAGGGTGAGTAGTGTACACTGTCTCCTCCAGCCTCAAACATCCCCAGTACTGGATCTTCCCTAACACCCTCACTGCTGGTTCATCGGTTTAGAGAAAGGGAGGAGGCAAGGAGGCAGGTGACTTGTGTCAAGGCTATGTTTTGTTTCCTTAACTAAGAACAGACTCTGTACCCCTGACAAAAGTCACCCTTTCCACTTAAGCACTAGATCACTGTGCGTGAACCAAACACCAGGCTTTATTTTGGATATCATTAGATTTTCCTGCAATGTCGCTTTTCACTTCCAGACTCATGGGCATAATCCCATATTGTATTGTATGGTTTATTCATAACACGTCCTTTAGTCGCAACTAACCAGACAGTTTCTCAGTCCTTCCTTGCTTTTCAGGACTGTTTTGAAGAACATTAGTTTACGGCACAGTCCCCCATTTATATTTGTCTGTTTTCTTACAATTAAATTTGAATTGGATTTTGGAAAGCATTGCCCAGAAGTGCAGTGACTTGTGAACCCTCACTGCAGGGGACTCTTGCCAGACACAGGACATTGGAGATGTTAGCCTGTCACCTGGCTCAGTTGATATTTGCTCCGATGTCTTACATAGTTTACTTACTTATCCTGAGCCCTACTGCTTTAGCATGGTTTCAGTTTTGCCTTATTTCTGTCTTTTTAGAAAATAAGTTACAAAAATTTCAACATTTTCTCCACTTCTCTGATAGCAGAACGGTATGAACTATATAGTAGACATTCAATAACTATTTATTCAATAAAGGAGATTTTAGGCACGAACAATTCATGATTTCTGACAAAATTTCAAATTGCTTACATTAATTTAAGATGTGGGAATATAGCTGATTGATAATTGTCCTAACATTTCAGTGAGATTGAGTTAAACAAAACAAAACCTAAAGAATATCATTCCGAGCCCCCCAGACACCAGTGAGAATATTATTAATGGAAATGGCACATTTGAAGATGGAAAATCCTGTAGCGTGAAATATTAATAAAGCAATCCACGCTGCTAGTGGCAAGGCACCAGCAGACAGGCTGACCTGCGCAGACCCCAGCAGACTCCAGCAGACTCTCTGTCCCAGAGTTCTGAAATCTCTCCACCTGTCTCACCAAGTTCCCATGGCGGGTCACTGCCATATCAGCCCCACGGTTCCAAATTCCCATGGCTAGTTCAGGTACACTTCTCACAAACCCTTTCTCTCTGTAACCCAGGTGAGTTGCACGTGAAGGAAAACATCACACAAACTTAGTTCAGAGTCAACAGGTAACACAATCGCTGGGCACAGCCATTAGCATCCTAATTTGTACACTATTCTAAGTTACAAATCCTCCTGTAGCGGATTCCGGTGGATCTGCCACCTGAATTTGGGGCCTCCCCTACCTACATTTTGTCCTCCCGCATCTCTCCCATCCAAAACCCAAGTCGTTCTCCTGCCTCCCCCTTTCTCGCTCCAACCCAGAAGTCCTGCCTACTCCTCACCCAGTGATTGGTCCCCTGAAATCTTTATTCATGAGAGAAATTTTTGCCACAAAATACAGAAGTTACATAGGAGTATTTCTCTATTTTAGTTGACAAAATAATGCATCTATATAGTATGTGATGACATTGTGAAATGTATATGCATTATTGAGTGCTAAGCCAAGATATCATGTAGCTCACTTCATATTTTATAAATGATTTTATTTTCACTTTATGTACACTTGTGTTTTCCCTTCATGTATGTCTGTGTGAGAGTGTTAGATCCCCTAGAACTTGAGTTACACACATTTATGAGCCTCCATTTGGGTGGTGGGAATTGAACCTGGGCCCTCCGATCAGCAGCCAGTGCTCTTAACTACTGAGCCACCTCTCCAGCCCTCACTTCACATTTTTAATGGTGAGAACAGTTTTCAATATATGATATGTTATTATCATAAAGTCCATGTGATATAGAGTGGATCTATTGAATGTTTCCATCCTGTCTGTCTAGCTGAATTTTTGAGTCACCTGAGTAGCATGTCCCCAGTCTTCTTTGGCCTTCATTTATGCTGGTCTCAATCTTGAGATCACAGTAGTATTTTAGGAAAAGGAAACCATTGGATGATTCCATTTTTACTCCACATGTCTTGGAAACCAAATACATGCACATGACTTACTAGATTCTTGAAGCATCATTTCTTAACTCTCCCCCCTTCTAGGCTGTGCTCTTCATATAGACAAGTAATGAGCTTTCCTTAGGGCAGTGATTCTCAACCCCATTGGGGATGCCATATCAGATATCCTGAACATCATATATCTACATTATAATGCATAACAGAAGCAAAATTAGAGTTATGAAGTAGCAACGTAATAATCTTATGGTCAGGGTCACCACGGCATGAGGAAATATATTAAAGGGTCTGCATTAGAAAGATTGAGAACCACTATCTTAAGGTTTAGGATTTTGTCCTTCCAGCCACCTTTCTTAAGCTTGTATTTTGTTTGTTCATTTGTTTGTTTTGCTTGTAACACTAACCTTTTGCTCGAATACCACTTCTCTTTCCCCATGTTCTCATAGGATTAGCACCTACTCCTATGACTAGCACCTCCTCCAGGAAGCCTCCTTAGAATGCCTGTACAGGGTTAGATGCCCCTGAATGTGCCCATAGTTCCCACACTTGCTCTCTCAAAACATTTGGCAGCTGCACCATGACCCTGTACTCACTTGCCTACGGTTAGATGGGAAGCTTGTTTACTCTTTTATCTGTGTTGAACAAGGACTTGCTTAACCTGTAGATCAAGAATCTCATATATTGACCAAAAACCAGGTGTAGAATGATAGATTGCCATGAGATCAATGAAGCATGATAGCTTTTATATCACATATCATTTTATGCAACATATTGTTATGTAATGAGAAAAGAGATTAGGGATTAAGACACATGTGTGAGAAGATTTCCCTAACCAGGTACCTTTGCCTGTAGTCCATTTGATCTAATTTCTTGTGTTGAAAAGCCATTGTTTCAGTCTCCCCCCTTTTTTTTCAATCATCATACTTAGTCATAGGATGTGGGCAGAACTGTGCAATTACCTGATCAATATGCATCATTGTTAGTAAACCAACAATGTAGTTTGTTAAAGTAACTATTTCAAAACTTAAAAAAAAAAAAAAAAACCTTGGCTACTTGCATGTTAAATTCTTTGCCTGTATCATGTTGATTTACAATATGACTTTTTCAAAGAGTTCTGTAATATATCATGTACTGAGAGGCTGAATATTTGTGTTCCCTTCCCAAATGCGTGTGTTTGAGTCTTGCCCTTCGCTGTGATGGCGCACAGAGATGGAACCTTTAGGAAGTCTCAGGTTTCGATTAGGTCATAAAGATGTTGCTTTTATGGTTGGATCAGTTGGCTTAAAGAGACAAGAGGCTTTCTGTCTTCACATAACCATCAAAGAAAGATTATTTGTGTATACAGTTTGATGACAGCTGTGTAAAAGTCAGAAGGAATTGATCATCAGAACCTGACCATGGCAACACCATGATCCTGGATTTCCAGCCCCAGACATTGAGAAATGAGTATCTACTCTTCAAGTATCTGTTGTATTACTGCAGGGTGTTGGTACGTCTTCATCCACTAGACTCACCTGGGAAGAAGGAATCTCAGTTGAAAACTTGTCTCTATCTGACCGGCCTGTCGCATGTCTGTAGAGAATTTTCTTGATTGGTAATTGATGTTGGAGGGTAGGTGGCTCTGATATGTGTCAAAACCATGTTGAGGAAGCAGTGGAGAGGAAGCCAGGAAGCAGCACTGCTCTGTGAGTTCTGCTTCAAGCTCCTGTCATGAGCTCCTGCCATAGCTCTACTCTGTGATGGACTGTCATGTGCTGTGTGAGCCAAGTAAACTTCTTTCTCACATTGCTTTTAGTCTCAGTGTATCATTATAGCAACAGAAAAGCAAACTACACCAAGCAGTCTGAGCCACCAGGTCCTAGCACGTCTATTCTTCAAAATGCTAAGAATTTCTAAGGGTCTTTCAATTTTCCAAAAAGATGTAGCTAATGAGAATGAGACAGGCATACAGAAGACACCCACAGTGTCCGCGCTATGGTTCAGCATGTTTACCCTCCTTCGTAATTCCCCGCTGTAGCAATAGGTCAATAGGTACAGTGTTGAAACACTTGAGAAGTTTTCACAAGGCTTTTATTTAAGGTATGTGCTAGGCATGGTGACTTAAGATCATAATGTTATCCCTCATCAGTAGGTGCAGGTGGCTGAAGTTGAGGCCATCCTAGACTATATAGTGGGACCTTGTCTAACCTCTCTTTCTTCCTTCTTTGTGCACACACACACACACACACACACACAAACACAAACACAAACATACACACACAGACACACACACACAAACACATACACACACAGACATGCACAAACACACACACATACACACACAAACACATACACACACAGACACACACACATACACACACAAACACATACACACACACAAACACACACACAGACACAGACATGCACAAACGTACACATATGTACACAGGTATATAAAATTATGTAACAGTATACAAAAACTCTTAGGAAACTCATTTCTAACATGAATTAATAGAATTCTGCCATTTTTCTAGGTCATTATTATAGAAGTTACCTAAGTTAATAGGAAATTAACAATAGTGACCTGTTATAACATGGTAATACTTAGTTAATATGTAGTGATGATAGAAGTAATATAATGTTAACTTCTTGTAAACTTTTCCTACTTTTATTTTACCACACCAAGTGTATTTTACCATCCACCCTGCATAGTTTGTAGCCATTAGTAGTCCAGAGGATGCTCAGAGATTTAAAGTATACTCTAAATTGAGTCCATGTTTTAAAACTGAAAATGAAAGCACAGTCCTCAGCCAACCATTAAGCTCCCATTTTAAGAATGAAAATAAGGGCAGACATCTCCAACTGCTTCCCCTAGAACTGGAATTTATACCCAGGGTGGCACAGATAGCAGGAGTGCTTGTTTAACTCTGTAGATGACGTCATTCACTCTCGGGTATTACTTATGTAATACCAGGGGCTTCAGAACCTAAGAGGATGTACTCTGAACTGGCTAGAATATTATTATTCCTGTGTCTATTAGAAGAAGCTGGGTAGTGGTGTGCTTAGAATTTCCAAGTTCATTGACTTTATACAGCAACCATTCATTCTTCTCATGCCTCATGCACATCAGCAAATTCCGCTGAGTCTCTCAGGATCCCCGAGTCAAAGGGAAAACTTGGTAAAGTATATGCTAGCTTTAAACACTGCCAGGCATTGCACAAGTGCTGTCTCTTCACACCTATTCCATTGTCAAAAGCAAGAAAAATGGACACTCTTTGTTTAAATGTAAAGGGGTGTGGCAGCTGAATTCTAGGATGTGTCCAGAGGAGCAACGGGAATATTTGCGAAGAGTTCTGATGACTAACTCAAGGTTCTGTTGCCATGTGATGAGAACCCCACACCCCAGAGTTTCCCATGTTTCTGTATGTGCCTGTGTGCCTGGGTTTGTATGCACGCATGTAGAATTACAGCAATCATAAAGTCAGTATTATAACAGTTGGAAAGCAGCTATCTCAATTAGAAATTTGACTACATAGCTATAAAGGATAGTGTGTCTGTTATAAGTTTTTATAATATAGCCTCAGTCTATCAAATATTAGGGGATAAATTTTAGTATTCATAGCCTTGTTAGAAAGCATTGGGAGCACGGTAGGGAGCAGATTGAAATGCAGTCCTGTAGGGTCTTAGCACTGGCTAAGCAGAGACTGAAATACCAAGAAGATGTGAGCTCTCCAGACCGATCAGCAAATCTTGACCCCAGGGAGCAGAAAGTCTGCAGGTATAAGAAGGAGCTGGCTGCATCAGATATGACAGAATAGTCCAGGCAGCCCGGTGATAAGAGGTCTTTGAAGTAGGCACTGGATGCCAGTGCTGGTGGTGATGGTTCTTGGCAGTACATCTTCTGGAAACCTCAGTGTGTCTCAATTTCAAAGTCATATTTCTGCATATCAACCTCTCCCAAGGTCTGCCAACAAAGCTAGAAAGCTAAGAAGAATCGCATGCGTCTTGAACACCCCACATCCTCTCCTCTTCCTGCAGATTCCTGTTCCTAAATATCGTTAGGATCCGTCCTGGCTATGCAGCTGTAGCTCACAGGATCCAGGCCCTTAACAGCACATGCCTGGATACTTGTGACCTCCAGCTGGTCACCTGGCCTCTGGTCTTCTTCTATTAAGTCCATCTATATCTATGACTGCAAGATAAATTACCTTAAATGATGTGAATTAAAATCATAATAAGTACTTATAGTTGCTTCCTTCTCCTTTGAGCCAGAGGTGCAGAGGACACATGGTCGTGTGTTTCTATCATGGAGTCTTATGGCATGGCTTACATCAAAGGGATTTGCCTGGGTTCCACTTTCAAGGTGTTTCTATCACTTGCCTTGTATACTAGTGTGCACTGGTGCCCAGGGGTCCTCATTCCTCCCTGTGATCTTCTCCAGAGAGTGGCTTATGTGAAACCAGTCATGGTGGCACAAGCCTTGAGTCCTGGCAGGTAGGAGACAGTGGGGCAAGTGTATATGAGTTTGAGGCCAGACTGGTCTACATAGTGAGTTCTGTACCAGCCAGAACTTAGTGGTGAGACTTTATCCTCCCCCCAAAAAAACAGAATAAAGCTTTCCATACAGAATAGCTTATGTGACCTCATGGCCCAGTAACTTAACCAGAGTAATCCTAACCAGAGTTGACAAGACAAAAGCTTTAATTTCTTTTATATCCTATTTTTGAGAGTCACCTGTTAATACCTAGAGTGCTGGGGTGACTATGGAATGTGTTGGAAAAAGGACACTGCATAGGACCATAAATAGTGGAAGACCGACACCACCCTTCTTACTTGTAGCAGCTTGATCCCTTTTGTGTTGGCCTGATTAGTTAAGGGGCTACAGTGACTGTGCAATATGGATAGAAAGATGAGAAGAGAAAGGGTGTGATACTACTACAGAGAATGATGGGAGAAGACGCAGGAGACTACCCTGCCAAGCAAAGGAAGCTGTTAAATGATGCCAGCGGACAGCTGAAGATTTGTGCTAAGCATTCTTGATGTAGAACCCGTGCAGAATGTGGGTGTGATGCAAGGTTGAAATTTTACTTTTTTTTTTTTTTTTTTTGAGACTAGGTGCTCCTTTATAGCCCAGGGTAGCACACTCCCACCTTAGTTAAGTGTTGGGATTGCAGGCACCCACCACCATGTTTGCCACAGTAGCACACAGGGTAAGAGGAGGAGTGTCTGCCCGGGAGCTGGCTTGCAGGGACAAGTTGGAGCCATGGACCATTCCTAGGCTAGTTTGGCTAGAAATCACGTGATTTTTAGAGAAGACATTGATTATCAGGGGAAAATAGAGAACAACACAACATTGACATAATTAACTTTTGGGGAATACATTCAAGCCATAAAAATGTCCTGATCTTCAAGTTTTAAGAGAGAAAATACTTTTTTTTTAAACTAAGAAGGTACTAGAAGATTAAGAGCTGAAGAAGGTTTTGATTAATCGTTAAGGAGTGTGGGTTCAAATCTAAATATGGCCTGTCTTCCAGGCACTGAGAGTGTACTAAGATCTGTTTCTTAGTCCTGATAAATGAGACTCATATAAAGTTTTGCAATTAGAGACAGCTGGTTGAAGACCCATCTGTCTCTTTTCTGAAAGTTTCTGAGCAATCATTTCACAATAAAAAGTTCGGGGCTCAGGATATAGCTTAGCTGTATAACGTTGGCCTTGTACATGGAAGGCCTTTGGGTTCAACCCTTGGTTCTACCAAAATCAGTCCATCAATAGCTATCAAAGACATACATATAAAACTCAGTTCATAGTCTCTTGAATGTACATCACGGGTCCAGTGGGCATGACCAGCAGACAGAGATGCCATTTAAATTTCTGTGGGAGGGAGGCACCGAGAGCTGGCTCAGTGACTCTGACAGAATGTGGCACCCAAGCTCCCTGAGGATGACATCTAACTGCCTCTGTTGGTGACAACCGAGTCTCCAGCTCCTGGGACCATTAGTACTGGGTGCAAATAGCCCTCCATTGTCTAGATGAATAAATGCTACCATAAGAACCGGAGTGCGGGTTCTACATGTTATTTATCTATTTGTTCCCATTTCCCTCTATTTTCCAGGAACCCAAGTTTATCCATCATGGCCTTATTTGTTCCAGAAAGATAAACATACGACTGTGGAACCATCCATCAATATTTAGAGAATTGAGAAGAATTCATAGAGGAAATTAAATTTTGCTGAGGAAGTGAAAGATATGTCTTCATTTTTATAAGGCGCCAGTATTCTTCACAAGCTCTCCAATAAAACTCTTATTTCCCATTTAAAGGAGAAACCATATAACTCTGTTTAGAAACCTCTTCCTTAAATAATCTCCTAACTCTTTAGTGAGGGATAAAGGCAGCAATAAGTACCATTTATAGAGTTCTGTGATGGTCTGGCATTACTGTAAACAATTAGGTACATTATTTTATCCACGTTTTCCCAGCAGCCTCCACAGTTATTAGCTCTGTTTTATAGGTCAAGAAAATGAGACTCGGAAAGGTTCTATACCTTGTGGTCATGTGTAACCAAAATGCTGGGCTACAGTGCGAATGCAGCCTGGTTCTCCAACCTTCCCTCTGAAACATCTTTCTAACAGCATGCAGTGTATATGCAGTCTGATCCATTGTCTGCACGCACAGATCTGTGAGTTGTGGAAGGCACTTATTACTAGAGGGAAATCACCACCACGATCCAGACGTGAGGAGGTTCCCAGGCTCAAAAATGTTCTTTTGTGGTCCTTTGTGCTCAGCCCTTGACAACTACTGCTCAGCTTTCTTGGCTCAAATATGACATAAAGATCATAAAGTATGTGTGGACTCTGTCTTATTTCAGTTCTAGAGATCCTCATCCACAGTGTCATGTGCATCGGCAATTCTTTCTTTCCCATCCTCAGCAGCAGTCCACTGTGCTGGTGTCAATATGGTGACATTCACTAAGTAAAAAAAGGTTGGAATATTTCTAGCTTCAAGCAGAAGTGGTGTGTGCGGGGTGGGGTGCATAGTTTTTATTACTCCCGGGTCAGATTATGAGTTGGTTGCTGGTTTATACAGAAAGGTTACATTTGACTTTGTAAGAATCCTGAACTCGAGAATGCTTTAGTGGTTTGAGTCAGTTTCCTATAACTATTCAGGAAGGAGCTAATCAGGCAAGCTAAAGACAGAAAGATTGAAAGCTGAACATGTGTCTGGCTACATATCCTGTGTCTTGTGACACTGTCCTTTCATCTGAAGGCTAATAACAGAATAATTAACAGGGCATAGGAAAGGTCATTTCTGCAGGACAGGTCACTTCATGGGAGACCCAATGGTATGTGTTGACAGCTGTCCTCTTTCCACCCATGTTCCCTTCCTGTCACTTTATAAGTTAAGACTAAATAGCAGTTTGGAGATGATCAGTAAGTAATCCAGAATAAAACAGAAAGGAAGCAACCGTGGAGATCTACTTAAATAATAGGGTGAAGATATATGCGAGCTAAAAGTACAAAATTATTTTTTTAAACCTAGGGAAATAAAGCAACAACAGCCAAAGTTATCAATAATGCAGAAAGCATGCGCTGCTTCACTAGGTACAAAATCCTGCATGTTTTCAGGAAATGTACTTGCCTCTGCTTACTGTGCCTCTGTTACTTCATGTTTTGCTGGCTGCACTTGTCCAGCAAGGGTACCTTGCTGGGGCCACATGGCAGTGAATCTTGGGGAAACCTGAGCAAGAACCACCGGAATACTGGGAACAGTAGAGACTAGAGCTGGAGCTCTCTTAGGCCAGGGCCAACTCTAGACCCCCATTGAGTTTATGTATCTAGAATCTTAGAATTCATTTCCCATGTCTATTCTGGTTGCCTCTCTGGTTGATTACTTTTTCATTAACATCATCCTTGGGTCATTTATGATACCAGCCCATAAGTCAATATTACTAGAGAACTGTCTTAGGGTTTCTATTGTTGTGATGAAACACCATGACCAAAACTGGGGAGGAAAGGGTTTACTCCACTTACACTTCCACATTGCAGCCCATCGTTGAAGGGAATCAAGACAGGAATGTTCAAGCAGGGCAGGAACCTAGACACAGGAGCTGATGCAGATGCCATGGAGAGAGCTAACTTGACAGGACTTGTTCATCCTGCTTTCTTATAAAACCCAAGACCAACAGCCCAGGGATGGCATCACCCACAGTGGGCTGGTCCCTCTTCCATTGGTCACTAATTAAGAAATGCTTTACCACTAGATCTCATGCAGGCATTTTCTTTATTGAAGTTCCCTCCCCTCAAATGACTTTAGCTTATGTCAAGTTGACAAAAAGCTATCCAGCACACTAACACATAAGCGATTTTCACTTTAGCTATCTGCAATCTAATCAGCCTTGGCTGGATGCAGAAGGCAAGGGAAGGCCAGGAAAAGGTGACACAGAATATGGGTTCCTGCAAATCACAAGGATTAAGTGTAGTTGATACAGACTGGGGAGGTGATTCAGTCAGTAGGGTGTTTGCCATGCAGGCATGAAGACCCGAGCTTCCTGGCCCAACAGGCTAGCTGAGAAAAATATGGTCTGAGTATAGTAGGAGGCCCTCTTTCAAAACCTAAGGTAAATGGGAAGATGGATTAAGATATAAGAACACGGTGCCTTACTCAGATACCCTTCACACAACTGGCCATTTCTTCTTCTTTTTTTAAATTTCATGTATAAGAGTGCACTGTAGCTGTCTGTCTTCATGCACACCAGAAGAGGGCATCAGATCCCATTACAGATGGTTGTGAGCCTCCATGTGGTTGCTGGGATTTGAACTCAGGGCCTCTGGAAGAGCCAGTTCAGTGCTCTTAACCACTGAGCCATCTCTCCAGCCCCTGACCATTTATTTTTTGAGGTCACTATTTTGCATTAAAAAAATGTAAATTGGAAAGAGAATGGCACCTCTGGCCTTCACACATGGGTAAGCACACAGTTGTCATATATACACAGCAGCAACGATCCTATAGCTAGTTAATACAAATATACTAAAACATACTAGCTCACCGTGCCTTGGGCCTTTTTTTTTTTTTTTTTTTTTTGCAAATACACTGTTTCACTACAGCTAACAGTAATGGCCTGGACCGTGCTATTTAGTCGTTGACAAGCTTCAGGTTTTTTTTTTTTTTTTTTTTTTTTTTTTTTTGCTTATGAGATAATGTACTAAAAATACTACTGGCACTTACTACCCACTGATTATCTGCAAAGTGCTTAGAATAGCTCCGTTCAAACTTCCCGCATTGTTATCCTTTGAGTGTTGGCTTGAGAATAAGATGAAATGCAGTGAGATTAGTAAAAAGCCCCTGCCCCTGTCTCCTCTGAGAAGCCAACTAGAAGCACATGGGAAGAACGTGCCAATTTCTTCCTGACTGGCAGCCTCCATCTGCTTTCAGAGGAGCCCAAATTAAGGTACCTACTATGTGTTTGCCACTGTGCCCACCTAAAAGCAAAGTGGATTTCCACTTGGAATATGTAATGTTCTACCCTACATTCATGGACTGAAATGGTATGACAGCTCTGTTTTAATACAAGACTGCTTCATCGTTAAGATCTGGCTTCAAGATGAAAGAGATTATAGCTCTGTGATCAAGGAAATAATATGCCTTGCGCCAGTAGTAGAGTGTGTCCACTTTGGCACGGTAATTTGAGTTCCACACTTAGTAGATGTGGGAGCACACAGCATCTGTACATGGCATGAACATCAAGGTGAGGCTGGGAAGGGATGTGGTGGCCATGAGAAAAACCTCACTTCTAATCAGTTAAAATGTCAAACAGTTCCTCCAGTTCCAAAAGCAGTGGCACCTACTTGGTAGAGTTTGAGTTTGTTCTGACAGGGTTACCGCTTCTTTGTATGCTGTTTTCTCTGTAACTTGCTGAATAGCCAGTGGTGAATCTGTGTGTTGATCTAAACGTCTCACAGAGGCATCTACCAAGAGCTTGTGCTAAACAACTCAGAGGTACCAAGGGCCAGGAACAGAAGGTGCATGGAAGGCCTGTTGGGGAGTGGCTGCTGAGTAGCTGTGTGCTAGTGCGTCTTGGAGCTGTTTCTCAGCACTGAGAGTCTCAGTTCGGAGGAAGCCTCACCGTGGTGCTGCAAGATGACTGACAAGTCAGAGGCCCTTGGACTTCCCAAACGGATTTACCAACTTACACGGCTAGCGGCACAGTGAGAATCAGAGTAAGGCATAGAAATGGTCCCTCTCACGAGACGAACTCATAACTGTCTTAGTAATGGACCAGGCCTATTGACTTCCCACTTAATGTCCACAGAATGACCACTTTCCCAGGGAAATCAGAGCCTTCTATTCAGAAAACAACAAATAGAGCCATAGAGCCGTTCTGAAGACGAGAGTTTATACCTGATACTGCAAATACTGATGTCTCTTTTCCAGCCCACATGAGGCAGCTGCATCCCAAAAGAATGGACTGAGTCTTCGATACTTGCTCCCACCTTTGGAATGCAGGCCTACTGCATAGTTTAGAGCGCTGGTCTAAAGGCCATGAGAGTAGTCTAGGGGACCCTCTTGGGATGGACTTGCTCATGAAGTGACACCCAAAACAACCTGGCAGGGTTTCCAGCATGAGAGTCTTGAACTGTCTGCTATCCTGTTTCCTTTCTCCACTGGGCTCTGTGCCTTCTTTGCCTGAAACCTGAGCCCTACCTACTGCTACCTGTCTATTGCATATATAACTGCGCCCTTGCTCTCTGTATAAAATGAAAACTGGCTGGCCAGGGTGAGATCCTGCCCCAGCCTCCCAGTCAAAGTGTATTTTCTGGCTCAGGTTTGCTCCTGTCTGGCAATGTCAGGTCACCTTTCAGAAGCTGAAGTTCGGAGGCTCTTGTAGCTTTGTGCCAGAGGGCTGTTCATCCAGCCACACAAGTCTCATTTACCCTTGACTTGTCTGACCTCCTAAGCCTTGTCCTCCTTGCCAATCCCCTGCCCAAACCCGGGTGGCCAGAAAAAGGAGGCAGAGTCTGTCCTAGGAGTACGAGGTTCTCCTGCAGCATAGCCCTGCCCTGGCACAGCTTGGCAGGAAAGACAGTGTGGGAATCCACCTCATAGATCTCATACTATGTTTTCATTTTTGACTGGCATTTGCATCTCTGTTTTTAATCTATATGTGCACCCCAACTCTGTTTCTCTTATTAATCATCATCCACATCGTTAATAATGAGCCACTTTTAGGGCCATGCTCTTAGCCAGAGTTTGTAATAAAAGTTGGCAAGGTAGACACGGTATCTTGGAAACTACCAGACTGATTTTTTTCCCTGAGAAGTTAAATAGAAAGGACTCTTTCCCCCACTGGTAATTTCCATTTATAGCATGATTTATGAGGTTAGACCAGAGTTTGAAGGAGACTATAAACCACACAGGTTCTTTAGTACCCAGATTGATTTCCTATGAAGAAAGAGAAAATTTGGCATCACAAAGTCAACTAAGCTGCACAAAATAAATGATAAGTTGTCTGATTTTGAGTTATTTAAACATAGAAAAAATGCTACATGACTTTTAAAAAAAAATAACCTCCAAACAGAAAAAAATATGACAGGAACGAAAATATTCCGAGGGAAGGGAAAACATGAACTTTTTGTAATTTTAAATTGTCTAAAGATGGGTGGAAGTCCATGGCACAGGAATCCTGTTGAAAAGTAAACCAGCCCCATTTAAAGGCAGAACAACAACAACAACAACAACAAAATCTTTCTCCTGTCTGGCTATAAAAAGCTTTACTATGCACTCGGTCCCCAGAATGGTTCAGGTATGTCCAAGTGTGTCCCACAAAGAGCCATGTGCTGTAATAGAAGCTTGGTCTGCATTGTAATACTCTGTCTCTTTAAAGGACAGGCTTAGTGCAAGGTGATTAGGTCATAGCAGTAGCACCTTTGAAGGGCATGGAGGTAGTTGTTCTGGGAATGAGTCTCACACAGTGAGACCCTACCATGTACTTGATCTCTTACACCCACAGACATTTTTAATTTTCACTTCTCCACAATACCGTGACAGAGTCATGGGGGTGGGGGGAGGGGGCACCGCACCCTTGAAACATTAATGTTCTATTTGGACATTGTGGCCCCAGAATTGAGTCAAATCCCTTTTCTTCATATGGCTCCTCTCATAAAGTAATCTGTTGTAGCAACACAAAATGAACAAAGACACCCACTTGCCTCTTAACATTTCACAAGGTCAACAAGGCAGACTGACCCACCACAGCAAAAGCACAGGTGAAGATTTGTCCCTGTGGCATCATGGCTCATAGTTACCAGTAGGAATCAGAGGAAACCCAAGTGGCACCGTTTGCGTATTTCAACTTTCTGAAGCCTTCTATTCCCTGTTTGGGTGGGCCATGGGCTTTCTGTTGACTCTAATGTGGAGAGAAAGAAACTGCCTGTGTTGCTGAGCTGGGGCTGACCTCACAGCTGTTTACTCATGGGGCTGGCTCGGCCAGGCTCCAGCTTCGGATTGCTTGTTTGCACAGGCTGGTCCAGAACGTCCTTTTTGGCAAGAACATTACTCATGTTTCCATCCTCTGACATAAATTCTGCCAGTGGAGTGACCGTTTTTTATAAGTTGGTACTGAACACTCCTTTACATTTTGGTCCAATCCCTCTAGTCTCCTGTACCTTTTATGACATAACCGTTTATAAGTTTGTTTGTTTGTTTTTCAGTTATAAATCTACTTTCCTGTCTCTTACATGTACCAAGACCAGAACTGAAGCTAGGCTTTTGCAGTGAAGTCAAGAAGAAAAGCCGGTTTCATTTTAATAATCTATGACTCGCAGGAGAGAAAGAAGGGAAGGGGAGAAGAGGAAGAGGATTAGGTGGAATCAGCATTTTTCTCCTTAGAGGGGTTGACAGGCATTAGAGATGCTCTTGGCTTGAGAACATCAAACAAGAAATGCCTTTTCTCCATCTTCCAAGACACTGTATCTGGATGACGTATGGTCTCTCGTCGCCTCTGTCCTTTATCTGCTTTTATTCCTGTTTTTGCAATCCTGTCCATGAGGAGATTTCATTTTTCAGTCATGTGGTACATATAGTTAACCACAGCTCTCGTCTCTTCATGAGTAAATGAAAGGCATTTTGAAAGCCTGCAGTCAAATAAGTTTGATTTCCCAGTGAGGCATCTCGAAAAGCAGAAAGGCAAGATGAGATCCGGTTACTGCAGAGCTCTGCAGCCCTGCTTTGCAATCCCCTAAGCTGCTGAGCATGGACTCTGCGCACCCTCGCCCTGAGCCCTGGCAGGAGGCTCAGGTCAGGAGTTCAGAATGTTTTCCCAAGGAATAAATATACTCTAGACATCATCTGAGCATTCAGCTGGTCAACACAGGAAGAGCCTACCATACCGTCCCCTATGGTAGGCATAGTTAACTCCAGTGTTGGCTTTTAGAGAATTCAATTCAAGGATAGCATAGGAGCTTATTTCGTTGTTACCCAACCTTTCAAAATGAAAAGCTGATGATAGGAAGTGACCTGGGAATGTCCATGATGAAATGTTAATAAAGAAATCAGAATGGCAACGTAACTGTAGCCAGGGAGAAGGAGCAAGGAACACAGGGAGAGAACGGAGAAGGAAGATGAGCAGGGTTTTCTGTTCCCATCTGTCTATGGTGCTGGTTATAATGTTTCCACATTATTTTTTAAGTACAGTGTAGTTTTGATGGGTTTGCCATTAGATGGTTTATCGGTTATAATCAATGCTAACACTTGATAAAATGATGAGAACCCTGAGCAGCACCTGCTCCCCATTTTACCCTGCACTTCAGTCCAGAGCCTCCAGAGGACATATAAGGCATCAGAACTTCGGACACTCCAAGGATTTCCAGGACAATCTTTGTGTAATGCCAGAAGTATGACACTCAAAGATCCCAGGGAAAACAAACAACACAAACCAAAAGAGTCTTTCTTCAACTTTTTTTTCTAACACATGATTTTGTAAATACAATTTATTTTTGGATAGGTAGGTCATGATTTACTGAAAAGTTTAAAAGATGGTAAAATTTCTATATGCCCTAGATTCAGCATCCCTGTAAGTATTAATGCCATGCATTAATGTAATTATATTTGTTTAAATATGTATGGATTATTATTGGCTAAAGTATACTCTTTATCTGTATGTCCTTATCTTTACATCAGTGGCCCCTCTCTACACAAGAACTACATCCATGTAGATATCATATGCTTATTTATCTCCTCAGGCTGGGACGGTTTCTAAGATTCCTCTTGATTTATAGCCTTGACTATCTTAAGCCAAGGAAATTGGCTATCTCAAACTTAAGGAAATTTGTTAGCCAGTTTCACTTCTTGGACAGTATACCCAAACTTTTTTTTTTTTTTTTTTTTTGCTTAGACTGCAAGTGAATGAGGCCCTGATCTTAGAAGGAAGACCACAGAGGTCAAGGGTTGTTTTTACTCATTTCTTCACAGGTGTACACAATAAATATGAACGAATGTCAGATGGTGAGTATTGACTTTGACCTCCTGGGGGAGGCACCAGGATATCTCTTTAAGATGGTTCACCACTTGAGTATCTGCCAAAGAAAAGAGTTTTTTGTTGTTGTTGCTTTGTTTTGTTTTTTAATGTGGCAAAAAGCTTATAAGGGCTAAGTCCTTAACCTATGACAAGCAGAATTCATTCTCTGTCTCCTCTTCTTCCCATATACCCATCTGCCCCAGCTCTCCCTTCTACTATGCTTTTATTTATATTTTCATGCAACGATACTTATGCATGATTATAAATTCATATAATCTCATAGATGAAAGTGCCATAACCATTCAGAACCACTCAGATGTGTTGCTAAGATGTGTGTGGTGAAGATAAGCCTGGGTCTTTGTGAAGGCAGCTGTGCATAAAAAGCATCATTCCATCCTACTGACAGGGGAGATAACTCTCAGAGAGGTGATAAATCAAAACCAAGCTATAAGTGATGTATGGGAACCATGGGGCAAGGGCACACTGGGGATCCAGTATATCTTTTTTTTTTTGGATCCAGTATTTCTAAACAAGCCATTTTCTATTTCTTTCTCTCCTAGATCAGAACCATTCAGATCATTGAATGAAAACTTGTTGAATGAATAACTAAAAATTTAATAAGAGACCTGAGATCACATCAAAAGTCATTTCCAGATTACAACTTTACCCCATAGCTATGCATAATTATAATTTGTGAATCAAAAATGAATTTGTAAATATGTACAAACATAGTCAACCTGACTGCTAGTCTTTCTTGAGAATATGTCCATAATCTTCCATAATCTTTTGTTTCCCAAAAGTCTTGAACTTCATTTCTGTGGCAAAGATTGTACAAGCCTGACCTCAGAACCATCTCACAGCTTTGCCCTTCCCTATCCTTGGCCTGAAATATGGAAAAGAGTTGAACCAACTACAGCTTTCCTCTGGAAAGTTGGACTAAGAAATGAGGAGTAAATTAACAAGAAGCAGTTTTACTGGAATTTTCAAATTGCCACAGGCATAAGTAAGCCAGAGGCGTGCAAAAGCTTACAAGCTGTTACAGAGAGGAAAGGCCAGATTGGTCAGGAGCAATGTCCTTGAGGGAGACTGCCCTAGAGGCCACACAAGACACATAAAGTAGACCAAGAAAGAAAAAAGACAAGGGGCTAAAACTGAGAAAGACCAAGGGCCTTATGACTCCCTGATCCATTTGGGTTTGTGTGACTAGTTTCAGATAATACTTCCTCACTTTCCAAAAGTAGAGTTGGTCTCTATTCCCTAGAGCTCACATGACTTTATCTAGAACAGCTTCCATAAGTCTCTGCCTACTCAGCCTCCTAAGCTTTTCAGATTCTGTGTGCTTTGCAAAAGAAACATTTTAAGTGTGGTGAGACTCTCAAATTTTTATTTTTCTGTTTCTCACAAGGTCTGTTTAGATGCAGCATAGAGAGGGTGGACCAGCTGGATGCCAGCATGGGCTAGTGTAGACAGGCGTCTGTCCCAGCTTCACCATGCTCATGAGGCATCGGTGATACTACAGCCTTCTTAAGAAATAAGAAACAAGTCCGTTTATGACTATGCAGAAACATTATCTGAGAATGTGAAAAACATAGTGCTAGATGGTGCTGTGTCATCGGCTGGGAGAGAACAGCTGACAATGTACTATCCAACTTTGAATCCTGTGAGCTACAGTGATGACCAGCCTGCCAAAACCTGCCTTTCAGTGCCATAGTAGAGTGAATGCTATGGAGGAATCAGCCACTTTCTGGTTAGACTTGAGGCCAAACCCCAGAGGACAGAACTCATGCCTGACACTCTAAACCTAGCCAAGAGAACCTACTTCTACTTTACTGAATAGGCACAGCCTCAAATTTCCTGCTAAATACCTGTCTGTGTACCATAGACTACGGCAGCCCTCAACCCTCATTAGAAAAAGCTCCCGTTTTCGCAGTAGATGGCACTTAATAAATAATCAAGAGACAGATTAATATAGCTAGACAGAGTGCTGAGAATGAGTGACTATGGAAAACTCAGCCCCAAATAGCGTGCGCGCGCACACACACACACACACACACACACACACACACACACACTCACACACACACACACACACAAATGCATGCACTCACACCCCAGAGCTCAGGGAACACTGGGGAAGAGGAAGCAGCAAGACTGTTAGAGCCAGAGGTTGGGAGGACCACAACAGTGTCATCTGGTCGTGAGAGCTGTCAAACTCCGGAACTCACAGCAGCTGCCACTCTTGTCAAACTTATGGGACTATGTAAAACCTACACAAGTTCAAGATGGTTAAAATCCAAGCATAGAATTTTAGGGGAGCAGCTCATAAAGCTCACCCCTCGCTGAGGAATTTCTAGCAGTTGAAAGCAGGAGAATGGAGAGAGTCAGTTTTCTTCAGTGATGTGGCCTCTGGTAGGTTGCCCATGCTCCAGTGGCCAGCATTATATCCCATGATTCAGTGCTTCCATGAACTGGATGGACTCACTAGGGCATAAAAAGAAAACTTGGAGTTGAGAGAAGAACAAGGCCAGGGGCTCTAGGAGGAGCCAGAGGGGGGGGGGGGGTAGTCAGGGGGAGGAACCAAACCATGCCTGAGGTAGAAAGTTCTACATAGCAGCAGAGTAATAAAACATTAATTAAATGCTGTTAGCTATTCAGACCATCAACCAAAACCATAAATATTTCAGTAATTATGCTTCCCTTGAATATAGTCTCTACTTCTCTTACATAGTAATTTGTTCCTTTCCAAGTACATTTATTGAAGCTTTCTTGAATTTAACTTTCTAATTTGAGAAATGTTTAAAAATAAGCTTATGTTTTTAAAAACATTAATTATATAGAATCTTCAATGAATTCTCTAAATAACTTCTTTTATTTTTATAGCATTTTTATTTTATGATTAGAAATAATACAGTTCTATACAGTAAATTAACAATGAATAAGTAGTCATGACAATGTAAAAACCTCACCTGGCAGGATTCTTGTCAGCATAATGACTGTGTAGATGGATATAGTTGGTTGGTCTCAGTGATCCCTCACCAACCTCAGGATATACTTTATTTTAAAAAAATCTGCTTCAGTCAGAGAAGACAGCAGCCAACCTTCCCCCGGGTGCTTTCCCATTTATGCCGTGTTACTTGCCTTTGAGAAGTATAATAAATGTTGATTGAGTTCCTGAGCTTTCGAATGTTTATTCTGCTATAAATAAAGTTTCCAGTTCATTCTGGGTAAAGAAAAACCTCAACTGTACCAAGAATGACCTGCGACTAATAAAACAGTATTCTCATATTATAAACAAACTGATTAAAATATTAGAAACTTAGAGTCTTAAAGCAAAACCAAAACATTTTAAAAGATTTCTATTTTTGTTTGATAATTTTTAAATCATTTATATTTATTAGTCTCTCTCTCTTCTCTCTCTCTCTCTCTCTCTCGTGTGTGTGTGTGTGTGTGTGTCTGTGTCTGTGTCTGTGTCTGTGTCTGTGTGTCTGTATGTCTGTGTTAAGAGCTAACATACCATGGCACACACATGGAGGTCAGACTAACATTTAGGAGTGATTTTTTTTTTCCTTCTACTGTGGATTTCTGGGTTCCAATTCTGCTCATCGGTCCTTCATGGCAAGCTGTCTTACTGCCGAGCCATCTCCTCTGCATGGTATTTGATTTTGTATTTTTAAAAGACAGGCCCCCTATGTGGCCCAGGCTGTCTTGTGACCTTTCCATCCAAACCTTCCAAATGTTAGAATAGGCCTGAGTTAACCCATGAGTTACCGGTGTTTTGTTTTGTTTGTTTGTTTGTTTAATTAAAAACATTTGATTTTGCTTGTTGATTTGTCTGATTCTGACAATTTCTGAAGATTTTATTAGGTCATATTTCTGAGGCCAATGAAATGTCAGCAAATATTGGCTAAATTTGGTCAACACGGAAATACATTTTTCAGGCCTAGCATGGGGGTGCATGTGTATAATCTTAGAATTTGAAAGGTGAAGACAGGAAGTCTAAAGCCATTCTGGACCGCAGGGTGATTCTTTGTCTCATAAATACACACTCACACACTCCCGACACGTACTTACCTACAGGAAAAGTAAAAGGATTTGTATTGCCTTTTGCTTTCTGAAGAAAACCTGATCAAAGACAAGACTATGATATAAAACGTAGTGAGAAAAGAGCAAAGACAGCGGATTGGACTGAATGTTTCATGTTGGGAAGTGAGATTTCACTAACATTTGGGACCAATTTAACATTTAACTGGAAATCTCAGCACACTGCTCTCCTCTCCCTAGGACAGCAGAGTATTGCATGTTTTCCCAGGATGACCTGTGTGCCCTGCACTGCTGAGAGGAGTTCTCACTGGACACTGAACGCAAGAGCACAGGATCAGACAAGTGGGACAGAACTGGGTGTGAACATTCGTCTAACATCAGAACCAATGGCCATGATGTATTTAATGCTTTCCCTATGTATTTAATGGTTCCTGATTGAGTGACCATGAAAACAAGCTGAGTTCTATTCCTGTGCTCCAGGAACAGGACCCACTTACAGCCTTAATGGCACTGATCCAGAGTGCCTCTGTCTATTCTTGCATTCAAACATAAAATTGGTAGATACTGCATTTTCGGGGTGAGCTAAGAATTGATTAGAGCTGCACCAGCTGTTGGGCACTGAAGCTCAAAGTGAATAGGTTCAATCCCTGGAGTTCCTCTCTTACAATATGTAATCATATTACCAAATTAGAACTGCTCTCAGCTGCTATATACACTTAACCTCTGTATTTCTAAGCATTATAATTTCTGAAACGTTTCACCCGTACTGTCTCCCTAGAAGCTGCTAGTGGGTTTGGAGCAAGTGTTCTTTCTTTGTTTCTTGGAAGCTGCTCACAGAGCAATATGAGATGTTTGCCCACGAAAATGGTTCAGCAAATACTGGCCCTCAGGAGAAACAATTGTGAGAGTCTAAGAATAACTACTTTCCTCCTTCTTTCCTCTCTCCTTCATTCACTCTCTTCCTCTCTGTCCCCATGTCTTTCCTTCCTTCTTCCTCAAATCAAGAGGTGATTTTCCCCCTCTTCCTGCTCTTTGTAAAATGCATTGTTAATGGCTCTTGAATTAAGAGCTGTTTTTCTTTTTTCAATGCTTAATTCTTCTAGCCTTCCTTCTGATCCCCCGAGTCTTAGGAAACTTTATTCTTCACACAGACATTGAACATTCCCTTCTGTCTTAGACTCTCCCATCAGAGCATATCCAAGCTACAGAAGAGAGTCATGAACACAAACCCAGAACCCCAGACGCAGCCTACAGCATAAAGCTACTCGTTAGTAAGCTGGTTCTTGGGTCTCTCCTGACTTCAACTTTGTTCTCCTGATTCCTGCCTTGTACCAATAGATGTTCACAGCTGCTCTAGCTTCCTGAATCTGCTACAGAAGCACATATGCTCCCCAGAGACACACTTTGTACCTCCAGCACCCTACAGGATTCCCTTAAGAAGCACGCTTTGGTTTGACAAGTGAGAGCTGGAAATACCCAAAGATATCAGTTATGTTAGAGAAAAGGTTACTCCACTATGACCAAAAACATTAATTGTATGTGATTTAATTATAAAAACAGAATTATCAAGTTCATGACATCCTGTAATCAAAGTCTATGGCTGAGACAAAAATGACTCATTTTCATATGTTTCACTTAAAAGTTTATTTTAGAATAAAATGAGTTGACGATATCATTGAAAATGACAGCCTGACCAAGGGTAGTCTCTGAGGCCAGGCTTTAAGCTTCCATTACCACTTATCAGCCATGTGGCCAGCCTATAATACTACATACTTCATAGGAGTAGCTATCGACTGATTAAGTAGTAAACATAATACCTACCACATACAATAAAATCAGTAGTCTTGACATTTACATATGTAAACAGAATTGAGATTGACTTATTAAGGAGTAGCATCCAGGCAGGGATAGCTTCTGAAGGTAGAATGTAGGTCCTGCCCATAACGGAGAAGTACAGAGCTGGCCTATTACTTTCTTTCTCTCCCTCCATCAAACTGTGACAACAGTTCACAGCTTGTTACTGTTCCTAACTCTCTGTCCCCAAAGATAAGCCACGAGGCCCTTGGAAAGAGTCCATCCATCATGACATCACTTGCTATAATTACCCTTTAGAAACTCACTGTGAGGCGGAAGTGTGCAGGGCCGGACCGTCAGGAAACAGCTGAGCAGGCTCTGTCTTTGTGGTGCTGTCCTGTCTCCACATCTTATTGTTTCAGGACATGTATGGATTTTTGGTTGCTGTCTGTTCCTGCATTCAGACTGGGAAACTTTAACCTTTCAAAAAGGTGATGATGATGATGATGATGATGATGATGATGATGATGATGGCTGTTGACCATGACCTCGGAGACAACCTCTCAGTGGAACCAGTACTGCCCCCATTCCCTCGATCGTATTATTTCCTAGTGACAAACTGTGTGGATATTATTCATTGTGTGAATAACCTGGTAACCAGGCGTTAAGAGCTCCTGTTTATTCTGTTCACAACAAGCCTACTTTTCAGCTGAACCTGTTCCCAATGGAGCCTGTGATACTGACTCAGAATGTAAAAGGCCTCCTTGGTTGCAGGAACGTGTAAGAGACATAGGTTTCATAAACAAAAGTAACTGTGGGGATTGTACACGGGAAAGAACAATAAGAACAAAGCTCTCAGGAATGTTTATATCAGGGAGCTCTAAAGAGAAAGCAGAAGTGTGGACATTTGGAATTCAGAGAGTCCGTTGTGCACAAGAGTGGGATTCCTGTCTGAGCAGATCATGGAAGTAATCTTCCAGCCCCTGGCTGGTCACCTACCTGACACCCGGGCACTGTTAAGTCACAGAGCCTTCTCTGGAAGCCCCTGGAACTCTTGCTCCCTTTCCAGTGGGCCCATGTGATAGAAGCATGATCTACAAAGAGAATGAATAGACGGTGGCCGGACAGTCCATCCATGGCCAGTGTGCCGTCTCTCCGCAAATGGTCTACGCTTGCTGGCATTGTCAACCATATGAGTTAATTCACAGCGTCAGCTGCTAGGCTTCTATTGTCCCAAGGTAAGGGACACTGGGGACAGTGAGAGACAAGGAGCTGTTGAAAGTAGCATTTCCTATGAGCACTTACAGAATGAAAGCAGCTGTTTCAAGCGAGGGTTTGGGGGCCAATAACCCTGAAGGGACTGTGGCAGCCCTCTCTTTAAATCCTAACTCATTATTTAGTGTGTGAGATTCTTCTGTCTGCTTCCATTCTTAGATTTATCCAGAGAAAATGAGGAGCTTCAAGCACCTATTGTTGGCTACTTGTCAAGAACCCATCATTTACTAGGTTGACAGGCTAGACTTCAAATCATCGCATTAGATTAGACCAGAAGCTTTACTAGATTAAGGCTTTCCTTCATATTTTAACCAGGGTGAACAATATCATTTCACTCACCAAAATATACTTAATGAGTGTAGCCAATAAAAATGAATTTCAACAGTATATATTATACAGAGTGTGATTTATAAGTATGCAGACTGCTGTGATTAGTGACATCAAATTATACATTTTAAATAATTGTAAACCTATTCAAAGTTAGTTAAAAAGGAAACATTTTAATTTGTTTTCCCTGGGAATTATCTTTAAATTTTCTAATTTTAATATTTATATTTTTAAAAATTCTCTCATATTTTACATCTTGACTGTAGTCTCCCCTCCCCCCAGATCCACTCGCCTTCCACTTCCTATCAGAAAAGGGATGGACTCTACAGGATATCAACTAAATACATCAAGTTGCAGTAAAATTAAGCACATCTCTAAGAAAATAGACCCAGTCATTAAAAGTCTCCCAACCAAAATAAGCCTAGGGGCAGACAGTTTTAGTGTAGAATTCTATAAGACTTTCAAAGAGCTAATAACAATACTCCTGAAATTATTCCATCAAATAGAAACATAAGGATCATAGGCAAATCCATTTTATGAGGCCATAGTCACCCTTATACCCAAACCACAAACATTTAACAAAGAGAATTACAAACCATTTCCAATGCGAGCCAATAGCCAACACCAAATTGAATGGAGAGAAACTCAAAGCAATTCCACTAAAATCAGGGACAAGTCTATCTATTCTCTCCATATCTATTCAATATAGTACTTGAAGCTCGAACTAGAGCAACAAGACAACTAAAGGAGATCAAGTGAAAGGAAAAAGTCAAAATATCAGTATTTGTAGATGATATGATAGTGTACATAAGTGACCTCCAAAACTCTACCGGAGAAGTACTTTAACTGATAAGCATCTTCAGCAAAGTGGCTGACTACAAGATTAACAACAACAACAAAATCAGTAGCCCTCCTCTATATAAGTAACAAACAGGCTGAGAAGGAAATCAGGAAAACAACACCCTGGCAGTAGCCACAAATAATAAAAATATCTTGGGGTGAATCTAACCAAGCAAGGGAAATGCATGTATGACAATAACTCAAGAAGATAACAGAAGATGGAAAGATCTCCCCTGCTCATGGATCGGTGGGATTAACCTAGTAAAAAGAGCCATCTTACCAAAAGCAATCCACAGATTAAACACAATCCCCATCAAAATCCCAGCACAATTCTTCACAGACATGGAAATAGCAATTCTCAATTTCATATGGGAAGACAAAAAATCCAGGATGACCAAAACAGTTCTGCACAATGAAAGAACTTCCGAAGATATCACTGTCCCTTATTTCAAGCTGTGTATACAGAGCCATAGGAATAAAAATTGCATGGTGTTGGTATACAAACTGACAGGTTGATCAATGGAATCAATTCAAAAACCCGACATAAATTCAAAACACCTATGGACTTTTTTTTATTAAAAAGCCAGAAATAACCAATGGAAAATTATATATATTCTTTGAGAATTTGTATGACATGGTTTAATCACATTCACCGCCCTCCCCTAACTCTTCCCAGATCCACTCTCCCTTGGGTATCTATCCAGATTTGTTTAATTTTTAACTTATCAAGACCAATATTTATGTGTGTGTGGTCGGCCAGTGGAATGTGGTTAACTTACCAGGGGCTGCACTCTCAGAGGAAACTGATTCTCTATCTTCCAGTAGTTTACCGATAGCTCTACAGCCACTGGTGGGATTTCCTGCCAGACCCCCATGTTCCCTGTGGGATTTGGTCTGGCTTGTCACAACCACTGTGAGTTTATATGCGTAGCCACCACACTGTGTTTAGAAGACACTGTTTCCTTAGACTCAACCACTGCCCCTGGCTTACAGTCTGCCAAAATGATCCCAGGGCCTTGGGGAGGACAGGTGTGTGTGTGTGTGTGTGTGTGTGTGTGTGTGTGTGTGTGTGTGTGTGTGTGTGCAGCGCCATGTTCCCTACAAGTCTCTTATTCTGTGCACCTTGCGAAGTTATGAGTCTCTGTGTCAACCATCATCAGTTGCAAACAGAACCCTCTCAGGTAAAGGTTGAGAGTGTGTTGATCTGAAAAAGGGGTTACTGGGTAGGATAAGAAATGCAGGTATGGGGCCTGTGTTCCTCAGGCAGGTAGTAGAGACAAGGATATGTTTTTAATTAGCTTCAGCCAACAAACCATTTATCATGAATTAGAACTCATTTATCTAACATCCTCTTTTCGTTATTTTATTGAGCACCAGCACCTTTAGCATAACTTTATAGCAAGCGGCGCTAAAGTAAAACTCAGATTAGCAGTTTGTCGTATTAGCTGTTTGCTTCAGAAAGTCTGTTATCAGCAGAAGAGTGCCTGGCTGGCTGATGTGGCTGTTATCTGAATTATCTGAACTAGATCCAGCACTGCTAGCCATGGGACCCACACTCACTTGTGATTGTCAAGGCAAATGTCATCACTCCTAAAAGTTTCAGGCTCTACTTAAAACCAAACAAACAAACAAAAGGTTTTCTCTCCTTGGTAAATCTACCTAACTCCTTTGCCTCCATCACGATCAGAATACAGATCACTCAAAATCCTCCAACCCTCCCACCTTCTGTGTCACTCGGGCCACTGGAGCTCCCTTAAGACGTCTCAGATTGACCAGAATCCAGCTCAGCAGGCTTTTTCTACTCCTTTCTCTGTCCTAACCCACCCCAGTGTTCTCACTTCAGGAAATACCCCAACTGTCAAACACACACACATACACCCCTTTATCATGTACAAGCCCTTATATCAACGAACAAACAAGCTGACTGGAATTTATTATTTTATTTATTTTATTATATTAAAATTAATTTTATTTCCATTGCCAATTGGTGACCCCCACAGGAGTAAGATCTTTTTTCTTCATAATGGCAGTCATTGCTTAACATTCACAAATAAAATACATTCCACAAAACAATATTTGTATATCTTCTGTCGCTTGTAATTCTTTTCTTCAATTTTTAGCAATTTTTAAAAAAAACCAGTACACTTGAAAATACTAGGAGCACACTCAGTGATAATTTTGGAAAGATATTCCATCAGAACACACAAAAAGTTATTTTGTGTGATAATTTTGGAAAGATATTCCATCAGAACACACAAAAGGTTATGTTTTATCAATAATATTATTGTGATGTTCATTTAAAAGTACTGCTTTCTCTGCATCTTTTTATACTAAGAAATGTGAAGCCCAGCAATGGCGGCACTCAGGAGGCAGAGGCGGGACAATGTCTGGGTCCTTTTTAGACCAGTCTGCTCTACAGATCGAGTTCCAAGACAGCCAAGGTTGCACAGAGAAACCCTGCCTTGAAAAACAAAAACAAACCCAGAGGCAATGTGGTACTCTTGGTAAAAACAAATAAATATGAGGCCCTGAGTCCCACCCTAGAACCCCTATTAAAAATCACAGTGGTGGGGCCTGGAGAGATGGCTCAACTAAGAACACTGACTGCTCTTTCAGAGGTCCTGAGTTCAAATCCCAGCAACCACGTGGAGACTCACAACCATCTATAATGGGACCTGGTGCCTTTTTCTGGTGTGTCTGAAGACAGCGACAGTGTACTCATAGACATAAAATAAAATAACTAAGTCTTAAAAAACAATCGGAATGGTGCATGCTTACATATGCTTATAGTCCCCATGCTAGAGAGATGGGGCTGAGCAGATTTCTGGGGTTCCATGACCCCCATGAGCTGCTTGGTAAACTGCAGTCTAGCGAGTGCCCTGTTTTTCAAATCCAGTGTGTATTCTAATCCCTTTCTTCCTGTTATAAGCTCTTCTTCCATTTGTTCTGGTATCTGTGATTCTGTTCTCATGATTCTGAGTTTTGCCCACATGAGTGACACTCACAAGCAGTCTCGCACCATTTGCACGATCCATCACTCCATATAGTAACAGCCTACGAACACAGGCTCCGGCCATCAGAGTGCGATCCATGAGTTCAGTCCCCTATCTGCAACTCACGAGTGTGACGTGATTCCGTCTTCTAATCTGTCATCTGCAGGGAGCATAATACCAATGCAGCAGAAGAGCGAGGTCCAGATGTGTCTACAGTGTTCTGCACTTTGCCACACTATGGATGGTTGGCACTTCATTATGATCCCACAGAACTTAATGTCCCCAGCCTTCCCTAGGTCCCCTGCATCACCATGATACAGGTTTAAAGTGCATGTTGACAGCCTCGTGGAGCAGAATAGCTGAGGACCAGACCCAGGAACTGCATTCCAGCAAACGTCCCACGATCTCCAATAGAATACAGAGCTGTACCCACTTTTCTAAACTTGCATCTATTCTGTGTGTCCTCTGTCTAGACTGACACTCAGGGACCTACAGCCAAACACTCCAGATTTGTGTGAATATGTCTGTTCACAACACTTTCCTTCTTAGTCACCATCACCACCACCACCACCACCATCATCCCCATGGCTCCTGAGGATGTCATTGCTTCTGACATAGTAAATCCCACATTGTATTTTGTGCTTTCCATATTTTCTGAAGACAGCCTCCTTCTTTCTAATCCTGCTGGTGTGAATCATGCCCATGTGTTCACCAGTTAGTAAGCCTCCACTCCTGGTGATGGCTGGTGGGCCTTGGTCTCTGCTGAACTCTCGGTTTACACTCCAGGGAGGGTAGAGAGGGGAGGAAGTAGAGACGCTGTAGTCAGAGTTTGATTTCTCACTAGAACTGTGTGGCCTGAAATAGAAAAGATCTTTAAAATGCTGGGATTTAACGTTTTAGGTAGTTTAAAGAGGCTAGACATTGTGGTGCACAACTATAATGACGACATTCAAGAGGCTGAGATGGGAGGATTATGAGTGTGTATGGGTATGTAAAGAAACTGGGTCTCAAATTTAAAAGAAAAAAGAAAACTAAAGAAAAGTGGATTCCTCTTTTCAGGGAACAGTGAGCTATGGCCCTTAAGGTTTCAAATACATATTTTAAATTTAGTCTCAGCTCTATCAGACGAAGGCTTCTTTGAAAGTGACTCTGCCTTTCCATTGAAAAACAAAAAGCATAAACTAATGGGAACCACCTCACAGACGACTGGCAAAGTGTAAACGAGCCAGCAAAAGCAGAGGTGATGGCTGATGGCCTTGGTCTCTGTATGCGGGCTGATGTGGGAGTCAGCTCTCACTGGCTGCTGGTGTCTTGGTAATAGGACAGGGTAAGGAGACACAAAGAGTAGACTGATGACCTGCACTCAATATAACCAACTCGGGGTTGGCAGACTGTTTTCACCATTCTTCAAATAGATAGATAGATAGATAGATAGATAGATAGATAGATAGATAGATAGATAGATGGATGGATGGATGGATGGACGGACGGACGGACGGACAGACAGACAGACAGACAGACAGACAGACAGACAGACAGATGGATGCTGGGGATTTGAACTTGGGTTTTCAGACTTGCACAACCAGTGTTTTCATCTACTATGAAACCTCTTCAGCCCCTTGACCATACTTGGCGACCACTAGACATAATACAGGACTGTCACCAATGCCAGTCCTCCCCCACCTGCCTTTCTCTGAATTCTTTACTTGAGAGGACAGGCAGGAGGTAACTGTCAAGCAAAGGAGCTTTCTTAGTGAGACTGGTAACTACGTTCTGCAGGCCAAATGTTAATATGATTTTAAACCACAAGAAAAATACCCTTCTAGATTCGTATAGCAAAGCCTAGATTTGGTCTTTGAGACAAAAGGTTAGTGTTCCAGTCTACCTTGTGTGGTAAGGAGTATCCTGAAACCAAGATGTGCTGATAGAAGTCTTATCACTTAAAATAGAAAGTAGAAATAGACAGATTGGGGGGGGGGGGGTGGCTCATAAGAAAGCTAATAGTCATTTATATGGTGTGGTAGGCTCTACACCTAGAAAAGCCCAGAAATAAAATTGTCCGCTACAGAGGAATTTCGATTCTGATAGGAGGGGTAGCCAAGGCTAGGGTTGGGGTGGGGCACTTGGATATTTCACTTATGTCACTTTAAAATGCCTGTGGCTTGAGCATCACCAACTATGTCCTTGTAGTGTTCTTTCTGTGAAGGAAAATGTAACAGCCAGCACACTGACAGCCTGAGCAGGAAGGGAACGAACAGGTTATTCAGTAATTATTTTGTGAATCTTTTGGGTTTTGCCCAATTAAATCAAGCACTAGATCTCAACAGAAAATAAATTTCTTTTCATGAATTGTAGTCAAAAAGAGGCGATAGCCACCATCAATCAGGAACCAGACACACCCGTCATGCATCTCACTCACAAAGCCTTCTGTGGTTAAGCCTCCATGTGTATTATAGTTTTAAATCTATGCTCAACCCTTCTCACTTAAACATTAGAGGAATAATTTCTGCTTTTTCTACTGTTTCAGAATTACTTAGCATTTTCTGTTTTTGTTTGTAGCCTTTCTTTAGGTGTGTGTGTGTGTGTAGTTTTACTCCCACGTCAACACTGACATGTATAGCTACAAGCAGCCCTGATAAAATAAATCAGTAAGACAGCATCTTTGGGAACAGCTTGCAGAAGCAAGAAGGATAGGAAAGCCTGTGTGCTCAGCTGCTAAGACAATGACATGATTCATCCTCTCATCCAGATGTAGTTCTGTTGCATTCAACGGTGGCTTCGGAGGGTCAGGAAGCCTCTCCCTTTCCCTTCAATGGCTTTTTTTTTTTTTTGCAACTGTTCATTTTGGCTGTTGGTGTCTCCCCAGCTGGGACTGGACACTCGTGTTAGCCGAGAACTGAATGTCTCAGCCCCCCTGCATGAGCCCCATTGTGAGATGTGAGTTGCTGGGTAGGGTGCTGTACCATTGGTGTTTATGGCTGTTTGGGTAACAGGAAGAAACCTGGTACTTTTGTTCTGTTCAAACACTCATCCTATTCATGGGCACTGTTTATATCAGAGGAAAATGTTCTTGCAGAGAGACCAATAATTTAGAAAGTACTTGAACAGGAGTTTGAATGGCTTCTGTTGGTGTCTTTATTTGTACTCTACTGCAAAGTACAATGCAAGTCTGTCTTAAAGTGTTCTCTCTCGCGGGCTTGCTTTATTGTGAGCCAAACCTTGTTCCCTGTGCACAGAATAAAGCCACTATCATGAACAAAAAGGCTGAAACATATAATTCTCAGTCTCGACTTCTGGAATCATAGAAAGAACGACCGTAACAAAAAGCACATGTGTGCCCACCTGCAGCTTTCATTTTCAAAACAAGTTAAATAAAATCAAGTAAACCATGAGATGTCGTTACAAATGTATTACGGAGCACTGTAGCTCATTAGCCCCAAACACATGGAAAGTTTTCCAACTGAGAGTGGGGAGTTAAGACTTGGAATGCAGAAGCCTCCGCATGGCTGAAGGTCTGTGCCGTTCCTAGACCCTCCCTCTACTCCGTTATGATTAAACCACTACTACTAAAGAGGAGTCAACTCTTTGAGATGTTACTTTGGGCAGACAGTGGGCTAAGCCCACGAAGCATTCTTTGTGGAGAAGCGGCAGCTTACATATCTAGCAATTGATTTTTACGTCCTTTCTCAGCCTTGTTGTCCTAAGTTGGGTGTGGAATTTCCCCAGCCAGAACTTGGAGAGCAACAGTGGCATCTCGGTCTGAAAGTCATCTTTGGACATCTGCACTCCCTGAATCCTGCTGGCTTTTCAGTGTCAGCACTAAAGACATGTTGAAGTCTGCCAGATTTTCCTCATGGTCCCAGCCTTAGTGGTGATCTAGTCACATTCTCAACACAATGCGTTCAGCAAACAGATACGGCCAAGGCCCTCTAGGGGGCACAGCGGTCATGCAACTACTTCTGGTTGGTCTGTACCAACCATGTGATGCCACCCAAGGCAGCTCCCTTTAAGATCGCACTCAAGCACAAGGGAGATGTATTGCTTTCTGGTAAGGGGAAGTGGATGATGCAGATCTCTAAGCTGGCAGCACTGTGCCCTTCCCAGACTCAGTTGTTCCATCCAAACCCAAGCTAAGAAGTCCTAGGCCTTCTCTTCTGCACAGAGCAGGTATCTATCCACCATTCCTGGGTGGAAACAAAGGAAGGCCAGGCCCCTCCGTTCTCAGGTACACAGACCTAAAGAGGTCTGGCTATCACCCTTCCCCGGGGTTTTGCCTTTATTGCGAGACAAGCCCCAGAATGTGTCGTTTGCAGCCATCCGTGTCTTGAGTCCCCTGAGTTCTCCTCCTTCCCTCTGTCAAAAGTCCTCAGTGGAATCCTGGGGATTGCAAGAAACACCCACCCCACCCCCATTAAACACCCCACCCCCACCCCAGATACTCCGCCCGACGTTGGAAAGCGAAAAGCCAAAGAAATATCTTACTCTGTACTTCATGCTTTGGTATCAAATCCTGGAGGAATAATCTGAGAAAAGGAACTCAATGGGGGAATCATGGAAACAGGAGGGGTGGGGAGAAGCAGATGACCAGCTTAGTCTTAACGTGGTTTCAAAATGTTTTGTGTTGTTTGGAGTTTCAGTACCATCAGAGGACCCATAGGGTCCTGGAAACTCTAAGAGTACCAGGACTGTAAGGCTCTCTTCCATGGGAGAAACTGCACACCAGCCTTTACCGGGTATGCTATTTCTATGTTTATTTTTATGCTGCTGAGGAAGAAACTGAGGGTCTTGTTCACTTTAGGAGCCTCTGCACTGGAGATGGGGCCTTGCTGTTAGCAGTGGTAGGGTTTCACCTCACAGTGTAATGCAGGCTGACCTCAAACTCGGAGTTCACTATCCTCCTGGCTCAGCCTTTTCCAGACTGGGCTTATTGGGATTTGGTTTGGTTTGGTTTGGTTTGGTTATGGGGGTTGGTTTGGTTTTTTGGTTCTGGTTTTTTCTACACAGGGTTTCTCTACTTGGGTTTTCTCTGTGTAACTCTGGTTTTCCTGGAACCTGCTCTGAAAACCAAAACCAGGCTGGCTTCTGCCTCTGGACTGCTGAGATTAAAGACATGTACCACCAGCAACCAGTGAATGCTGGAATTGTTAGCACAGCACACCCCACCAATGTCCATAGTCTGGCTGTTACCGTTCCTCCAGTACTGGGGTTAAGCCTAGGGCCTTACAAAAACTAGACAAGTGACCTACTACAGCTGGAGTTGCTTCATTGTGGGTTTTTCTTTTTCCTATCCTTTATCCGCCCCCATGTGTCACTCCGATGGAGAGAAAGGATAGGAGAGAGGGAGAGAGATCCCAGAATCTAATTTCTTTCCTTTTGTTTCTTCTTAGATCACAGTTACAAACAAACTACAACCAGCCTCTCTAGAAGACAACCAACCACCAACACCAGGGGCGGGGTGATGAGGGTGGTGGTGGTGGTGGTTGTGGTGGTGGTGGTGGTTGCATCTATATAACCTCTGAAAATTTCGCAGAATTCCAAAGTCACATAATTGCAAAACTACCTGCAGCTGGCAAAACCACACATCTGCTAGAACGCAAGACAAATCATAGTCAGCTGCCGCAGTCAGAAGCAGCCCCACATCCCTACATCTGGGATTAAAACCAAAGCACGTTCTTATATTTCTCTGGTTTTTAAAGAAACCAGAATTCCAGAGTTATCACTACAACCTGCCAATAAACTACATCCACAGTCCATATGAAAGTACTTCAAAACATCTCAGGCAAATCATCCTTATAATTTTGTATATATTCACTTTCTAATAGAAGCACCAAGGCCTATAATCCTAAATGTAATTGTAGTTGACTGGAAATTATAATTATTTTCTATGACCTCCAAAATCAAGGGTGCCATCCCTAACTTCTTAATGTATCTCTAACTTGTTCAGGAATCTATTATTTTATTTTAAAATCTGTTTATATGTCACATTGATCTATTTTCAAGGATAATGCATTCTAAAGCCTTACTAAATAAAGTATAAATTTCTCTCAACCTGACTAAAAAACATGACTTTGATATTTCCTTAGGAATTTAGGAGACTAGTCCTTGTTTATGATATCTGTAGAAAGCACTCATCATCTGAGCTACATTGTGATATGTGTGGATATATGTGTACATCACATATACATGTCTGGGTAAGGTCATGTGTGTGATGTGTATGCACACAGGTCAGAGAATGGCCTTGGTTGCCTGTCCTTACCTTTCAACTATCTGGGACAAGGTCTCACTTTGTTGTTCACTGCCGAGTAATGCCGCAATGACCCATGGGCTTCTGGGTATCCTAATGTCTGACCTCCCATCCTGTCCTAAGAGCAATGGCATTACTGTTGTGTGCTACTGTGCCTGGCTTCTCTGTGGGTTGGGGATTTGATCTTCCATCCTCACACTTTCATGGCGAGTACTTTACCAGACTGAGCCTGTCTTCCTACCTATAATTGTATTTCTTATAACTGTTCTGTCTTCTTAAAGTATAGGGATGGCAGGGAATGAATTCCACAATCAATGTGAATTCACAAAGATGTTTTTATAATTTTCTTTTTCCTTGTTATGTTTTATTTTTGATAGTTTCATAATACATACAATGTATTGTGATTTTTCTCAGACATAAACAAACAAACCAATGACTGATTGTTGGCTCTTGGGTTTGAAGGAGAGAAGTACCGTATGTTACATGAAATGAAAGACTAGTGGTTACTAATATGATGTTGAAGACACTGACTTCCTTTACATTTGTTAGCAAGAAAAAGCGCAATCCACTCATCTCTAGCTTAAGTGGGATTCTCTTAATGCCGAGGAATCAAGTAGGAAGTAAGATCATCCACAGGTATGGGGTCGTGGACCCGTTGCAGGCAAAGTTCAGCCCGGGTACTTTGGAAGATGTCCAGGAGAATCAGGCAATATAACTACATGTATTAGAGTTTAAAGGCTATGCTAAACACTTGGCACATTATAAACCTTAGACAAATCACTTCTGCTTTTTAGTTTTTTCAAAATTACTTTCTCTCTATGCTTCAATTAACTCAGTCGTTCACTTTACATGCACACTCATCAAACAATTAGTGAGCATTTTCTGAATACTGAGCCTTGAGGCAAAAAGCCTGACTATGAAGCAATTCTTGTCTTCAGAGTCTGGTGGGAGATGAAAAGAAATATAAACCTAAAGAGATAATTCTGAAAACTGCTGTCTGAGTTAGGGTTTTACTGCTGTGAACAGGCACCATGACCAAGGCAACTCTTATAAGGGACAACATTTAATTGGGGCTGGCTTACAGGTTCAGAGGCTCAGTCCATTATCATCAAGGCAGGAGCATGGCAGCACCCAGGCAGGCATGGTGCAGGAGGAGCTGAGAGATCTACGTCTCCATCTGAAGGCTGCTAGGAGAACACTGACCTCCAGGCAGCTAGGATGAGGGTCTTAAAGCCCACAGTGACCTCCTACCCCAACAAGGCCACACCTCCTAACAGTGCCCCCCCAAGCGTATGCAAATCATTACAACTAAGTTCCTCCATAGTAGTGTATCCCAGGAACAAAACAAACAAACAAACAAACAAAAATCAAGTGCAAAGGGGGAGGATTCTGCCTGGAGCAGTAAAAGAAGTTTTTCAGGAACAAATAAAAAGAGGTCTGTGTGGAACAGCAGAGAGGAGGGGTGGTGAGAACTGAGCACACTGTGTTTGGTGAAATACACGAGTCATCTCTCTACAATAGTGCCGTCTGTAAACGATGAAGCTCTTTTCCATCCCAGGCCTCTCTGGGTCTCCTTCTCTAGTCTTCCTTCTATTCTGCTTTCAGAGAGCATCACTGAGGTGTTGATTGGCAGGCGGCCCAGTATATTTAAAGAAAGAATACGTCAATAACTATAATTCAGTTTTGAGTGAATCAATTGGTTTTTACTGAGGTCCCTCTCCATTCCTCCTGGTGAGGGTTTTTATATGGTGACTACCTACGACTGGGTAAATGTCCTCTGAAGTAGTTTGCCTCTCTAATGTCTATAGAGAACTGAACTAATTTAAAAAGCAGTGTTCTCATCCAGAGAATGAGAGAGAGAGAGAGAGAGAGAGAGAGAGAGAGAGAGAGAGAGAGAGAATGAACTGCAGACATAGATTTCACCTCATACCACTGAACAGTTAATGGCTACTTCAAGATTAAAGGACTTTGGGCTGGTATTTAAAGTTTCCTGCCCCCCCTTTCCTAATATTCTTTGAAATACAATCTACATAAGCAAGTCTCATAACTGTTGACATTCTCAGATTCTATGTAAAGAACAGGTTATAAAAGGCATATCAGGAATCAAATAAAAACTGTGGAATTCATGAGTGTATCTTAATGAGAATTTTCATTCAGTTCTCATCGCTTTATATATTCTGAGCTGTAGTAAGCAGAGATTTATCTCCCAAATGCCACAAAGGCATCTATTTCTTAAGATTATAAAAGAAGAGGAAGAAAACAAGGCAGACATATTCAGCAGCAGATGAGCCACACAGGAAGTTAATGACTCAACACTTTTAACACGCGCAGTTGACTTGCTCTTAGTTCCTGGCATGGGCAAAGGTTTAGTTGGATCTTAGTCTCTCCAAAACAATCCCCCACTGTCTTTGGTTACATCGTGACGGCACTCCCACTACTGTGCCCCAAATACCCAACACTCTGCCAAAGTTCTATTAAAGAACACAGACTGCCAGCAAACATATTCGATACCCCCAAACGTCATGTGCGGATTTCTTCACTGGAGTTGCTTACTTTAGTTCTTGACATTTTCTCTTCTTCAAAGGTTCTTTGGCCCATATGGGGCTCAGCTTGAACAAAGCCACACCTCTTTGTTGCCAGGTCTTTGTAGGGAAGGCATCTTTAAAAAACCAGCATGTTCCGTTTGCTGACCGTCTGACTCACAGCAGATCGAAACAGCTGCAGAGGCCATGCAAAGCCCTCACAAGGGTTATTTCTTAGGAAGCATAGCAAGCCTCATCTTTAGACTGAAATTCTTAAAATGTGCAGTCCAAAACTTGCTTCTCCATTAACCTGACACATAAGGATAAAAGTAGCTTCTTATTGCCCGCAAGCCTGAAGGAGTTCTGCAGATTAAACACCTTTAGGTCCAGCAGGCTGTAGTGCTAATAGATGTGAAGCTACCCTACTGCTCTTCTTCCCACAAGAGACTTGCAAGACTTCATTATCACACTGATTCATTCCCATGACCCCAAACCTCTGCGCTTGTTTTTGCCTTGAAATATTTTTTATGATTTAAATTTTTGAATCAAAGTTTCATACCTGTATATATGACGATAAGGTTCACCCTTTTGCTCTGTTAGTATTTCCACAGTTGACCTACTTTTTTCAAACTAGCCCCCTCTTACCTTCGTGTCTTTTTGTGTGTGCGGGTCTTGGGAAGGCAGAGAGCAGCAGTTGTGTTACTGTGGCCAGGTCATGCAGATGACAGCCTTTCACAACACTGTTCCTGGACCCTGGCAATTTTTCTGCTCCATCTGTAATGTTTCCTGGGCCTTGGCAGAGGTGCACTCGCTGCTACACTCAGGGATGAACACTCAACAGACACCTGCTCTCTGCATCTGACTGGCTATGAAGCCTCTGCATCAACCCTGGCTCACTACAAAACAAGCTTCTACCACAGACAGACAGTAGCACCATTCTAAGTTAATAAATACTTAGAAGGTATGGCAGTGTGGCCATTTAACCTAATACAAACAGCAAATTCCCCCTTGGACCTGTGACTACCCTAGCCATAGGTTTTTGATTAAGTTTATAGTATGAGGTGTGAATTCTTCCAGTTAGAATAGGCCACAAATCCAGTTAGGAAGAACCAAAGTCAACCTGCAAGCCACACCCACCGGAGAACAAGGTAACTTCCTGAAATGCTGGGAGTTGTAGTTCTTTTACACTAGACTGCCACATAGGAAATATGGTAGCCTTATGGGTTTGCCCTTAAAAAACCCCTACAACATGTGACTCATTGCCACTCTGGAATTCCAGACAGGTAATCTGACCAATGTCCATCCTGGTGGGTATTTAATTGACGATTACTTCAAATCTGACTCAAAATTGTGGAACTGTTTTTTTCTCTCATGAATCTCAGGATTAACATTGGTTACCTCTAAAACAGTAACACTACTGTTACACCAGTGGACACATCTTGCCAGAAAGGTCAGTATTGACACACTAGCTTAGCTTAATTTTTTTCCATGTGTATATGGTAAATTTGCCCCTTGTTAAACCATTGCACTAGTCTTAATTTCATCCTTAATAATGTCTGAAAAGACACCTCATTTCACTTCTGCTCCCAAGTTCTCTACTTGACATGGATCATCCATTCACAAGAAGAATTAGACTTTTTTCCTTCACATAGCAATAACCAACTCAAACAAACCACGCATTTGTAGTCCTTTTTTTCAGAGATAGCTTACTTACTCAAAGGTTTTTTACAAGTGGCTAACTCCAAAAGCTTCCACGGCTGAGCTAATGTAGAGTTGTGAATGTGTAGAGGACCGAAACCAAGGGCACAGAAAAGAAGGGGCCTACTTGGGACCAGAAGCTTAGAACACAATGTTCTACAATAAGTTGTTCCCAGTGAATTCTAATCAGGGCAAGACTGAAGACCTAATGAAGATCATAAAGGGTTCAGAGTAGCAGAAAGGCATTCCACACTTTTGAACTATTCCCGACTACTACACGGAGCAACGAGTCCAATAAAGACAACACGAGCCATATAGTTCTATCAGTGACAATTATAGCTACTTTCTGTGTGTGGTTGTGGAAGGCCAAGTGCAAGACTACTATTTTCTACCCATTTGTGTCAAAAGGCCAACCGAGGTTTTTCTCGTTGCTGTGGATAAGTTTGTGGTATAAGCTTGGTCAACCACATGACAATGTTCTGTTCTAAATAACCATCCCAGAGACTGCTGCACTACAGAAATACAATGTGCTACATCATGCAGCAAGACTGTCAAAGTCTACAGCTGCTCTACAAGCAACAGCTCCTACCAGGCTGCAAATGACCAATAGCCACACGGCTTCCGCTCATACTGGGTCAGAGTCTTGATGACGGTCGCACAGGTGCCAGTGAAAATCAACTAGTTTTTGCTATGTACAGTAAGTAGGAGTTAGGACACAGTGGTGGGCGTAAGGACACAGAGAAGGGAGCCTTCCTCAATAACGCAAGTTACACAGGTGAGAAACTTATCTAAGAAATGTTCCGATCTTGGTTTCAAGCAGTCTTTGACTTTGAACTTTCTAGCTTCCAGAAAATATATTTTCTGTGGACTGCCTACCTGTAGTCACAGTGACAAACTCCACCAATCTGGGAGAGTGGATGGAGTCCTGAGTAAATGTGTTCTGTTCACAGGAGTACAGCTGTGTTAAAGACCCCAGCGCCTTCCCCTAGTCAGCATATGTATATTGGCCATATTTATAGAAACTACTGACCACAGCTTCCTCCTCCCAGAAGACACACATCTAAGGCCTTCCCCCTACAGAGACTCCCTACAGAGATTAGCTGACCCACCTCCTCATTCAGGTATGTAGAATAAATGTGCAGAATTTCCAGTCACTAGTCGCTATCCATCAAAGTGCACAGCGCTGCATCTGACCTGAGCTTTTCTCTACATGTGTCTGTCATTCCTAGCCCTCAGCCAAGTCAGTCTCAACACTGTGCTGGTCAAGGCAATCAATTATATCACCTTTCTTCCGAAGTTGTTAAAATTGTATTCAGAGGAATAATTCTGGAATAGTTTGTGTCTACCAAAAATCTACAATGCCAATGAGTCTTCAAAGCAGTATTGAAATTACTCTCTTTTCATGAAGAACAAAGGGGAGGCTAGTGTTGTAGTTGAGTAGTTCTAAGACAGAACTCTTCCTATTAAAACTGTCCATGAAGATACTGCATAGAAAATTCTACAATGTATTACTCAAGGCATCTGTGAAAGATATATCTTAATCATGGCCTCAACCTCTATCACGTTATTTGTATGTGCATATAATAGACTAGCATAATGATTTGAGATAAATGCATAGAGTAAAATAGAAAGCAAGTGACACAAGTCTCCAATAAAAGAAAACGGATTGAATGTTTTAACTTGGTTTTCCCTCTGGCCCCGAGAACACTGGGGTTGGGGAATGCGTACCATTAATCAGAGATGTTAAGTGGAAAAGTTGAGGCACCACAGTGCGCTATCCTTTCCCAGTACATAAGAAGCAAAGTGGGTGGAATAATCCGACAAACACCGAGAGCTTTGAAATTCAATTTCCTATCAAATCCAGCGAGACTCTTTCCATATTACCTAGATGAAAGCTTGGAAAATGAGTCAGTTCTTTGAAATGATTCAGCTGCTAGATACCAAATAACTGAGCGGAGTGTAGATAGAAATCCTGCCATGTACCCACCAGAGAGGTGAGTCAGACGCCCCTCCTTGGCCTACTGGAGTGTACACCTTATTTCTAGATGACTGAAGGCGGATGCCTGCACTCACACTGCTTACAGATCCTATTGAAGAGACAGAACTATAAACAATCAGCTTTATCTGTCCTAGCTATCACTGCTCACCCAGCCAACTGCTGTCAAGACACAAGGAAACTTTCCTGCCAGTAGGATCTGAAATAAGAGACTATCCATACAGATGGTAGAACACTGTGAAGGAGAGATTTGTCAAAAGAACATTCCAGTAAAATCAAGGACAAAGGAGTAGCATGAGTGGGCCTCCAATCAACCACTCTGGAAACATGAAGACTAGTTAATAGAGTTGGATGTCTATAATATTTTTTACCTGTTTCTGTTTAAACCATGCCTCATTGTTCTAGAAGCAAATATCTTGCAAAATCTAAGCTATGCTTAAAAATGACTTTCCATTCCTGTGGTCTCCTGCTGTGCTGGCCTTCATGGTCTTCACATTGAGAGTTACTGTATCCGTGGTCTTGCTTTTCACTTGAGAGCTATGGGGAAAATACCCAGAGTCCCTTGCCTACAGCTAAGAAAGACAAGACTCTACACGTTTTCTAGAAGCAAAGTCCCACAGCAAATGGCGGCTGGCCCAATGGTGGGACATAATTTTAGAATACTATAAATTTTAACTTATTTAAATGTGTGTGTGTATATATATATATGACCAAGGCAACGTAGAGAAGAGAGGCTTTACTACGGGCTCAGAGCTCTAGAGGAGAAGGAGCCCACCACCATCACAGAGGGCAAATGGAAGCTTCTCAGCGTGCACCACACTTGGCAACTTCGTGTCTTGTAAAATTGGAGGTTCTCATGAAGCTTGGACTGGGATCATCTGACTTCTCTCAACTGAGGTTTCAAAACTTCACACAGATGAATTCTTAAAACGGATCACCAATTAGATTTGTTCCTTGAATTAGTCCCCAGATAATCCAGATTCTTTGAGAGAGAGGGGGAGAGACAGAGAGACAGAGAAAGAGAACACTAGGCACTGGAGAAGAGTGAGTGTTCAGAGGACAGAGCTCAAAGATGATTTTCTTCATTAATTGCTCCCCACTATTTATTGAGAAAGAGTCTCTGGCATCCTGTTGGGATTATAGGCACGTGCTGCTATGGTGGGTTCTTAAATACATACTGTCAATCAAAGTAATGTTCTCAAATTTGTGTGGTGAAAACCTTACTGACTGGGGCATTTCCTTAGGACTTCTTAAGTGAAATTGTAGAAGAAACAGTGGATTGCGATAAGTGTATAGGAACTTGTCAGAGTCCCTTTATGCTTTTAATTTAGGAAAGGATTTTGTTTTACCATTGTGCTTGGTTTTATATTTTGTCCTAAAAATCCATCTGATTCTTGTCCCTCTTTCCATCTCTGCCAGTCATTGTTTTCTCCTGGAGGGTCTGCTAATTCATATATAATTTCAGAGTTGATGATTAATTAATCATTTCAGAAAGCATGCTTACTTCCTGTTGGTGAGAGTCCGGAGCAATGACGACACTAAAGAAATCAGTGTGGAGACCTCTCAAAAAAACCAAACACAACTGCACCATGCTTTATACCACTGGGTCATATATGAATTAGTATATACTCAATAACAGACTCGACATTCTATCACACGGAATTGGACATTCATATTTATTGTTATTGCTTTCACAGTAGCAAGGAAATAGAATTAGGCTATGGACACATCAATGGATGGCTAATGAAAACATACACAGGTACATGTACATATATATATGAATGTAGACATACACACATATGCAGTGTCCCCTCTGTCGCTCTGCAAGCCTCCAGTCAGCATCGCCTTACAGAAGCTGTTTAAAACGCTTCGTGGCTAAGAAGTTATGCCTGTGTGTTGCTGAACAAAATTGCTGCAAAGTTAAATGTGGTAGAGATGGAAGGCAATAGGCTTTACTTCAGTGCAGCGTGATTTTTTAGAGAGAGAAAGAGAGAGAGAGAGAGAGAGAGAGAGAGAGAGAGAGAGAGAGAGAGAGAGAGATGATTTTTATACTATTTAGTGCATCCTGAGCTAACTGGGCAAAGAAAGCTGAGGTGATTTCTGTTTGGAAACCCTGACATAGACTAACTCTTCCAACCCTGGCTGCAAACTCCTCAGATGAAGACAGACACACCACCCCTATTGCCTGGTTTCTCTGCACGTCATTTAACCCTTTGCATCCTTGCTGCATGGAACTTACTTCTCTCTCTCTCTCTCTCTCTCTCTCTCTCTCTCTCTCTCTCTCTCTCTTGCTCTAAAGAAAATGAAATCCTGAAAGCTGCAGGAAAATTGAAATGGAATATATTATAATATATTATGCTGGTTAGTTTTATATCAACCTGACACACTGACACACACTAAAGTCATCTGAGAGGAGGGAACTCACTTCAACTAAGAAAATGCCTCCATAAGACGAGGCTGTGAGCAAACCTGTAAGCATTTTCTTTTTTTTTTTTTTTCTTTTCTTTTTTTCGGAGCTGGGGACCGAACCCAGGGCCTTGCGATTGCTAGGCAAGCGCTCTACCACTGAGCTAAATCCCCAACCCCAGCATTTTCTTAATTAATTAGTGATTGATGGGAAGGTACTATCCCTGTGCATTGTGGGTGGTGCTATCCCTGGGCTGGTAGTCCTGGAGCCTATAAGAAAGCAGGCTGAGCAAGCCATGAGGAGCAGGGCAGTAAGAAACACCCTCCATGGCCTCTGCATCAGCTTCTGCCTCAAGGTCCCTGCCCTGCTTGAGTTCCTGCCCTGACTTCCTTCACTAATGAACAGCCATGTGGACGCGTAAAGCAAATAAACCTTTTCGTTCCGAATACGTGTATTTGGTCGTGGTGTTTCATCACAGCAAGAGAAGCCCTAACTTAGATAGTAGCCAGGCTCAGAAAGAAAAACACTGCTTCTTCTTTCTCCTGTATGGATTGTAGCCTCTGGCTGCTGAATATGTGTATTGAGTAAGTGTGGGTAGAGGCCAGGAAACTAGAAAGGGGCTCACAAGACAGAGTTAAAAGAAGCTGTTGTGTTGAAGACAGCTACACTGTACTCATATAAATAAAATAAATAAATCTCAAAAAAAGAAGGAATGGAAGCCACATGTGGTGGTGGGCTCCTTAAAACCCAGCCCTCAGGAGGCAGAGGCAGGGGGATATCTGTGAGTTTGAGGCCAGCCTGATCTACATAGAGAGGAGACAGAGCAACATAACAGAAAGACCGTGATAGGGGTGGTGGGGGTGGGGGAGGGGTGGGTAGGGGGTTGGGAAGAGGAGTAGGGGGAGGTAGGAAGAGTAGGAAATGGGTGAACAATTGAACAGGTGCCATTTGAAAGTGGAAGGGAAATAAACCAACAGAAAAAGAAGTTTCTCTATTCTAATGAACTTTCTAGAATGCAAATGTATTTGTCTCCAGATTTTCTTCAGATGGACTTCCTGCTACAGTTGGTAATCCCAACCTAACATTTCTTCCTGGTCTCTCTGGAAATCCTTCAAAAATGACGAAAAGAGAGTCTGAAAGCTGTGTGTTCATGAGTGCTCAAGCACGTGTGTGTGTGTGTGTGTGTGTGTGTGTGTGTGTGTGTGTGTGTTTGCTCAATGTTGGTGACAGAGTCCACAGCCTCCTATATATATGGCAAGTTTTAGGTCAACTCCTAAAACTAAACTCCTAAAACCCTTTATATTTTAAAATACGAATGTGTTCACTACCGTTGTAATGCAAGATTCAGGAAGATCCTTCTTATCCTAAAGATTCATTTATTATCTTATTTTATCCATGTGAATGTTTGCCTGCATGTATGTACGCACATTACATGTATGCCTCGTGTCCTCAGAGACCAGGAGAAGGCATCAGATTCCACGGAATCGGACGGCTGTGAGCTGCCATATGGTGGTAGCAGCTGAATTTGGAGCAGTTAGAGCTCTGACACCCCAGCCATTTCTACATTCCCCCTTTATAGCTTTTACTTGATTTACTTTATTAAAAATAATATACTCAACTAAACTGACATCGATACCACTCATGAAACATTTCAGACCCATCCATTTTGTTACATTCTATTTCCTGTGTGCATGTGCCTTATTGTATATATACATGCCATATATATTTTTGTGAAGCAGCCTCTCGTCTAGCCTACCTCGAGCATGTTATATAGCAGAGGATAACCTTGAACTCCTGATCCTCCTCTTCCGTCTTCCCACTGTTGAGATAGTAGACATGTTCAGATATTGATACATCTGATTAATTTTTAATTTCAAATTTCTGTTTTTACTTCCTATAGAATTCTTAGTTTGACCTAAGAAGGAAATACCGGGATAAAGGAGCCAAGTTCTGAACTACTATAAAGACCGTTCCTCTGGCTTTACATTAGTTCGTGGGTGGGAGGCAAACAAACAAACATCCTGATTTTGCCAAGAAAATGATGGCTTTCCGTGTATCTGACACACACATAAACACATGTCAGTTTTTTCCTGTTTTAGGAATCACAGTTGAAACGCCCGGCTCCAGGGAGACGGCGCTGACTGGCGCTGACTGGCGTGCGCATGAAACGGACTTCTGCACAGGAAGAAGCCGCGGCTGGTCCTGACCCTGCCTCGTTTTCTTTTCTGAAACAAATGCTGTCCAGTAGATTCCTCTTCATTTCCTCCTCTGTAGGCGGAGGAGGAGCAAGCGCGTATTCCTGTCTGCCCTCTGTGCAGAAGGTGAAGCAGAGGTGAGCGTATTTTCCTTTTCCCGTGGTGGCCACATTAGTTTCCACAAATGGTGTTTTAGTGAGTGGAAAATACAGTTCAAAATCCTGTAAAAAAATTTTTTAAACTCAACACACGGCAAAATTCTAGCCAGCTATGCCCTTTCTCACAGCCCTCTCCACATGCTTCAACCTTTATCTCTATCTCACTGTATATTTTATTCTGGTAATCCTTGGTCTAAGGTAGAATGGATGAAAAGAAAAGTCCAGTTCGGATTTCAGAATCAGAATGCCAAATTAAACAAGAAAAAGTCAGAAAACTGAATAATCAAGCCCCTTAGCTCAAGTTTAACCCACGCCAAATGTCAGTGAGGGGAAGGCCACAAGTTGGACCTATTCGTGTTGCTAAGAACCACACTGTGCTTTGTTTTATTCTCTTATCCTGATGTGAGTGGACGACTGCTGCCGGTAAGTGAATTCTATATTCTGAAGGACGTCAGAGCGCTCCCCAGCCCCGAGAACAATAAACCGCGGACGGGAAACGAAATATGAAGCCAAGCCAAAACCCTCACTGCACCTTTGTTTTAGTAAGCTCTGTGCTCATGAGATATTGTCAGCCGCGATGAAATGTGACTTTTCTAAACGTTATCATTTAATGACACAGAGGATGCAAAAATAAAACAAGCCACGTCCACACGCTGATGGCAGAACAAGCAGAAGTTGGCATTAAAGCCACGTTCACGTGGTAACATTTCCATATGCAGTCCTGAAAGTTGCCCAGCTCTCGAGGTTCCTTTTAGAGATTGCCAAGGCCAGCTCCTTTGACCACAGAAGTAGATCACATATCTGTCTGTAGGTGAAACTGTCATCCAATACCAATCTAAAACTTCATCTGAATACACTGATTTAATTCTCATTATCTTTAACTGAAATCAGTATGAGGCTATTAAACATTAAGGCAGATAGAATTAAGAGTCCTAAAGGAGCTCAGGGAGTCGGTAACAGTGTAGCAATGAAAATGAAAGCTCTCTGTGAAAGGACAAGGCCTTTCACTTCCAGAATACAGCACTCTGTCTACACAGAGGCTCCAAGCAGGAAAAGCACTGAAATCGCCCACTTGATCATCTTCCAAACCGCCGCCTAGAACCTGATGTGGTCCATTTATGTGAGAGAGGCGGCAGTACCTAACCCACTTCTGCACTCCACCTTAAGAATTTCTTCTTTCCTTTCTTCTCATCCAAACAACAGCAAACAAAATAAAACAAAGTGTCACAAAATGTTTGCATGTTGCTAAATGTTTCTGCTTTAAGAAATATTCATCACACCAAAACCCATGAGATGTAATGTGTGTGTCTTTCTTTCCTTTGTCTTGTGGTTGAGCAGAAAAATATCATCTAAAATAAAACTTTGACTTAAGTATCTTCTGACCTGAGAGAGGGAGTCCCGGGACTGTGTAATCTCGTTTATAGTTCGGCTAAATAAGTTCCTGAGTTTGCTATGACGTATGATGGTGAGAGTTTGGCCAGTAACTGTGTAATCTGGGGCTAAAGATTGACCTCAGGCTTTATAAAGCAGAGAACGATTATTCCCAATAATCCATACGTTAAAACTTTAGTTGTGGGCTGGATTAGAGATTTGTTTATTTCTTTATTATAGAGCAGATTAGTAACTAGAACAGGAATGAGAACGGAGAAAGGAAAGTGCAGATACTGTTGTCTTCTTACTATTGGAAGGATCCAGTCTCAGCTAGAGTAGTGAGGAGGTAATTACGGTAAATTATTCTCCCGTGTATAACACACAGATTACCACTGGGGGTAGAATAGGCACTCGGCACTTCTAAACCAGTAAAGCTTCGGTGGCATTTCGATTGTACCATCGATGAGAAGAAAATGTGCCCCACCCTCGCCTTGCCTGCCATCATCCCTTGGGAGTGTGTTAAAGCCTTGGTGATCAGTCAAGACACATTTTAGGACCATGTGCTAATTGGGCAACATTCTGGGTTTGAGCTACAAATTAAAGGTTACAAAATAACTGCCCATCTTCCTTCCAATAAGTCACAGAATACAAATGTATTAGGGCCCAAGACACGTGAGAAATGTGTCGTTCTTGACATGAGCCCTAAATTAACTGTGAAAGCAGAACTGCGTTCCAAGGAGATCTCTTGTCCTAAAGCCTCTGTCAAATTAAACTCCTAAGACAAAGGCTGCACTCCGCTTGCTCTTTACAGATCTTTCAAAATCTTTCCTTCTAAAAGGACTGACAGTTGGCCGCTTGGCTACATATCATGACTGAGAAATTCTAAAGCGGTGCTATTTATTTATTTATTGGATTTATTTATTTATTTTAGACAATTGCTCTTTGCTAATTTTGAGGGAATTGCATTTTTCATAAGGGATGTGGCTTGGAATTTAAAATGTTCATAATGGATTCATCAAGTTATTAGGCTTCTGCGCTCAGTGGTGCAGTCTGTATTGAGGTTGTGTGGTGTGGTCACGTAGGGTGGAAGTCACGCTTCTGTAATCCTTTATTCTTTTGTTATCTCTTCTTTGTTTATGGCCACCCAACAATTCCCTGCCCTAGCCTTTGACCTTTGATCCTAAAAGTCAGCAGATCACATAAAAAGACACTAAGAGCAGGGTTATAAATCACTCTTTGTTTGTCTTGTTGAGTTTTTAAGAGAATCATGGCAATTAAAAACAACAGTTTGAAATGAAATTTTGTCAATGATGCTTGATTTTTAAATAGTCTATTCTCTCCCTTTATCACCAATTGTCAAGAATTGGCTAAAAATAATTCTCCAGATGCAGAGTTAACACTGCCAATCAGCCACGGCACTGTCTTTTACGAGTTCCTGGATGAGCCCCCACCTCCTTCTGCTGGGTACTTCAATATTATCTCCATTTTGCCAGAACATTCTAACTTTACATGTGCAAAGTCACGTATGCCAGTTGGCCTGGACGAGAATTTACGAGAGGCCAATATTGTCTCTACAAAATGTCTTCAATGTGCATCATATTGCTAAGATCATTCTCCCAGATGGCGGTACTATAATGCAAAGGGAGACAAAAGAAGCAATTCCTATGTATTTCCGGGCTCTCAGGAAAATGTCTGAAATGACCTGATGCTTTATGCCACTTGGGCTGTAGCTGCATGTAGAATATTAAGTTAGTTAAAATCATAATAGTAATCAGTTGCTTCTTTGCCTGTGGGCTGAGGTCAACTGTAATAGTAGCCAATATATCGGCTCCAATAACCATAGACCTTCTATCTAATAAAACACTTTGGCTTAGACTGCTGAATCATTTCTTTGGTTATATTTCCCTGTGATTGGTTAATCTCACTACCTAATCTGTATGAGGCTGGTTTATAAATTGTGCCAGTGGGGATGTTACTAGTTCAAAAGATCTCTTCCTCCCTTCCTCCCTTCCTCTATCCTTCCCTCTCTCCCTTCTTCCCCCCTCCTCTCCCTCCTCTTTTTCCTTCTTTTATCATGATTGTTGTTGGGGGTGGTTATATACATGCCATGGTGTGTGTGAAGGAGAGAAAGGATAACATCGTGGAATTAGTTCTCCCCTTCCACCTTAACATGGGCTCTAGGGATTGAACTGCTATCCTCATGGATTTGTGAAGTGTGTGCTCAAGAGAGGCTACTGGCCTGATGTCCTATTACTGCAGTGTTAACATCCTTATTACTTGACCTTTGAACTACTATTTTGTGAGCTGGGTGGATATTGTATGTACTGAGGATCTATACACACTCGGCAGGGTTGCTTTAAATTATCACCTCATTCGTCTACCGCCCATGAGCACAGCACTCCAGCGGACCTGCACTGCATGGGAGCTCATTGAGACTGACATGGAGAATATGCTGTGTCTATTCTGGAGTGAGTAGGATAAAGGCGTGTATCAGGCACTTGTCTTGTTGCTTTGGTAAAACAGCCTGGCAAAAGCTACTTAAGAAAGGAAAGATGCATTCTGTCTCAGAGCACCGATGTGCAGCCCATGTCAAAGAGGTGACAGCTCTCAGAGCACGAGGCATCGGAAGTTGCATCTGTTGCCAGGGAGCTGATAGATGCAACATCCTGCTCAGCTCATGTGCTCCTCTTTAATCTGTCTACTTTGATACCCTACCCCACACTCGGAGTGGGCCTCCCCACTTCATTAGCCTAATCTAAATAATAGCTCATGGATATGGTCAAGGATTTGATTATACGATGATTCAAAATCCCAGCAAATTGATAATCAGGATGAACCATGGTAATGGAGGATGACTGGAACTGCCAAGAGGCAATGCTTTCTTATGAACATGGACTTGCTTTAGATATGAGCAATAACAGTAAGATGTGAACAAGAGATGGACTCCGTCGGATCTGTCTCAGCTATGCTGTTTTTCTGCATTTGTTAACAGTACATGCTAGAATCACAGCCTGAGGAAATGATTAGGTATGCCACAGTTAATTTCTCTTCTATTCTTCCTGACATATGGATGACAGTGTTGATGGGCTGTTGTGGATGGGGTGTTGTGGGTGGGTTTTTTTTGGTGGGGTATTGATAATAGGGTGCTATAAATGGGGTGTCGTGGGTGGGGTGCTTTTGGTGGGGTGTTGGTGGTGGGGTGTTGGTAGTAGGGTATTGTAAATGGGGTGTTATGGGTAGGGTGTTGTGGATGGGGTGTTGTGGGTGGGGTGTTCTTGGTGGGGTGTTGATAGTAGGATATTGTAAGTGGGGTGTTATGGGTAGGGTGTTGTGGGTGGGATGTTGTGGGTGGAGTGTTGGTGGTGGAGTACAGGTGTAGTGAAAAATCAAATTAAAACATCTATGTTCAACTGTTCAGCATTTATATCATTTTAATCAGAACAAAATGTATATGTGAGAACAAAAAAAGTTTTTTATGATCCTGAATGAGAGTAAAGGTAGCATTTTTTTGTTCCTTTGTTTTTGCATTTAAGACAGACATCAAATAATGTAAAGGTGAGTGCTGAGATTCATGCTAATATTTCAATATTTTCAATTTTCAAAGACTTTATAAGTGAAAGCATTGACAGAGAATGACTCAGAAAGAAAAGAAAATGCTTTAAACGTTAGTTCCTGAAGCAGCACATTCCTTTCCGCTATTTGCATACTGGGCTCTGCCAGTTCACTTTGTTCTGAGCCCTAACCAGTCCTGAGCTGTCTGCTCCCTGACCTGGCTAAGCCATTAGTGAGTTCGGTTCAGGAAGACTGAAGAGGAGGTGAGACACTGAGGGGGTGACTCAAGTCTCTTCTCTCTGAGGGCCCACCCAGGCTCCTCTTTATTATTTAATTATTAACTGATTCATCATTACTGCTGATTTTTAAAAATTATAGCAATATAGGTCATTTCTGTTAGATTTTTCACCAGAAAAATGTCCCAATATTTGTCCTTGCTTCTCATTTCTGTAAATGTTAACTGCTCTTCATTAAGTAGAAGCCTCTTTTCTACAGAGCAAGTTCAAGGGGCAGGGTTCATGTGTGTCCCTTCAAAACTAGGTCTTCCAACCTTCTATTTTTAAACTCTTAGCTTGAGATGGCTAAAAAAAAGTTTTACTTGTATCCTGAAGGATTTGTATCGTTCTCTCTTTTCTCTTGTGTCTTGAATTCTTTCTCCGTTATTCTAGGGATATACAATTGCAGTCAGGACTGAGCAAGGCCTCTGCAGATGTCCTGTGGTTTGTATTTTCAGGAAGAAAGAATTGAATCACATTACAAGAACTCTTCAGGTTCTCCTAAGTGTTCACATAAATCCTTCAAGAACTCAATAGCTCTCTACCTCTCTCCTCCGACTTGAACCGTTGTGACGTCATCTTATGTCGCCATGGCATCATCTTACATCTTTTGATCGGAGAGGAGGCTCTGCCTTGCTTGACTTTTCCATTTCTTGGATTCCTTGCCTTACACTGTCAAGTCCCCAAAGTCTCAGTATCAGGAAGTGATGAAGACTAACCTGGTTTCTTGTATCTGTGGTCTCAAGGGCCTTTCCTACTACAGGATGGTCTTCACCGCTGGGCCGTAGGCACATGATTTGTCCCACTGTCCTTCCTCATTGTTAACTTCATGGGCAGATGCTGCCTCTAACCCTCAGCTGTGCATTTGTATTTCGGGCCCATGTATCTCTCCCCACGTTAATTTCTCCGTGCAGAATCATCTTGTGAAAGCCTTTCATGCCCTCTGCCCCCATAAATCAGGGGCCCATGCTGCAGGCATAGAAATCTTACTGCAGTCCTAAGAGTGTCTTCAGGTGGCACTTCTGTGCCATCCTTGAGGACAAGGATGTAACTATTTGCTGCAAGTAGTAATACAGTTGTCACTCAACATGTATCATTTTTAGCTGAATTAAAATAAATTGAATTATGTTCTCTAAGAGTATAAACAGTCTGCCTTCTAGACATTTAGGTGGAACACAGGGAGAGAGAGGGAAAGGGAGGGAGGGAGAAAAAGAGGGAAGGAGGGAGGGAAGAAGGGAGGGAGGGAAGGAGGGAGGGAAGGAGGGAGGGAGGGAGGGAGGGAGTTACATTCAGGAATTCGAAATTTAAGTCAAGAAAGACGGCTCTATCAAAGTTTGGGTAATCCTTTCACAGAGAATCTTCTACAAAGATTCAACAAAATTTTCCCAGAATTAAAGAGTTTTGTCAGTAGCTCAGATGAAAATTAGCCATTTCAAGAAACACTTACGTTCGTTTCATAAATTGTAACTGGAACTTTGACTTCTTAGTACTTCTTTATTTCCTTCTTGGAAAGTTAACTACCTGGGTTGTGGTTTCTGTCAGTGTCCTGCGTCAGTCCTAAGAGTGACGCTTGTTCTTTTAGGCTAGAACAAGTACACTGGATTCTAAGAAATGTCTTCCAGGTTTTTCAAGTGTCACTGTCCAAAGATAGCCCCTGATGTGGATGAAGCCTGGTCCCTACCCTCAGCATAGAGATTACCCATTGTACACATTTGTCTTCTGTTGTTTCAAACTCACTATGTAGACCTGACTGCCCTTGAACTCACAGAGATCTTCCTGCTTCTACTTTCGAATGCTAAGATTAAATGTGCACGTCACCATTTCTGGCCTGTCCTCATGTTTTAGATATTAGACTGCGTGTTTATTTGTTTGTTTGCTTGCTTGCTTTTTTGTCTTTGTCAACTTGATATAAGCTCAGGCCATCAGGGATGAAGGAACCTCAATTGAGAAAATGCCTCCATCACACTGGCCTATGGGCAAGTCTGTAAGATGCTTTCTCATTTAAACCACTGACGAGGATGGGCTCAACTCACCGTGAGCATCCCACCTCTGGACAGGGGGGCCTGGAGTGTCTAAGAAAGCAAACTGAGCAAGCCATGGGGAACAATCGAGCAAGTGGCACTCCTGTGTGTCCTCAGCTTCAGTTCCTGACCCTGGGTTCCTCTTGAGTTTCTGCCTTGACTTCCCCTCATGGCAGACTGTAAGCTATAAAACTAAATAAGCCCTTTCCTGCCCAACCTACTTTTAGCAATAATAGAAATCAAATTAGAGCAGGCACCCCACCTGAAAACACAGACTGGATTGGAAAGCTGATCCTAAGTTCTGCTAACAGCTCTAATTTGGGGTTCAAGACCCCTAACCTTGCTTTCACTACCAACCCCCCTCTACTGCTGAAACAAACACACCTACCTCACTTCTCCATTTACTTTGAGATCTGAGTGGGGAAATAAGGGCAGGGTAGGTAGATGGATGGCTCAGAGGTTAAGAGCTGCTCTTCCAGAGAAACAGGTATTGATTTCTAGCACCTGCATAGCAGCTCACAGTCATTTTTAACCTCAGTTCCAGGGGATCAACTGCCCTGTTTTTGCATCTACAGGCCCTTCACTCGCACGGTGCACAGGCACAGATATAAGCAAAAATGCTCATGTATGTACAATAAAAAGTGTGCTTAGCCTCTCTCTCGTTCCACCATCCTGCACCCTACACCTGATTCAGCTCCTTGCCATGTCTTCTCACAAGACTTTCAGAATCGAGCAATTCTTGGCCACAAAAGACAAAAGCAAAATCGTCCTATTCCTCAATGGATTTAAGGAAAACTGGTAACAAGATCAAGAAGAACTCCAGGAGACGGCATGGAGGAGGAGGAAGCTGAATCTGAAAGGATTCGCACAGAGGCAAGACTAGGGGTTTAAATGACTCCTGGTCATCGATCAGTCCCAAAAGACAGAGCTCCACATGCTTAACCTGGAGACTTGCTCATGTCTAAATTAGGGTTGTGGCTTGTCCAGTAATAAAATATAGAACCTTTCAAAACTATTTTTTGTATATACATATTACAGAGTTAAAAAGTGTCGTGGATATGAAAGGCAATATTTATTCTGCCCGCACGGGACATGGGTCGTTCCTCTTGCCTTGTCTTATAAGCTAGAGGGCTCAGGTGAATTTGGCCAGAAAGGAAGGAAATAGAAGATGAAGAAAGAGGGTTTAGCAAAAAAGAATAGAAGTACCACATAGTGTTACTCACTTCCCTGTGTGCTAACTTGGAACAGTTCTTAATAAAAGAGAATCATTTTGTACCCAGAATGATTTTCCTCCAGCATGAGAAGGTGGTTGAACCCTGAGGCCTACATGGAGTGGCTTCTCACTTACTCTTGACACTGGTTCTCTCTTCCTGCTGTGTCCCCTCAGTGGCTCACGGGGTCCATCCTGCTTTGGGAAAGTTCTAGAAAGCAAATGCTAAGGATACTATTCAGTTCTGCCACTGTGGCCAGTGGCGTTGTGCCCAAGGTTGCAACTTGAGCAATGAATGATTTCCTGCTCCTAAGGTCATGCAGCAAGCTGTGCAACCCCAGGAGTTACCAGGGAGGCGTCCTGTTCCCCTGCTCCATCCATGAGCCGGAATGTTGAAGGACTCAATTGTTTTTTTTTTATTTTATTTTATTTTTATTGCACCTTCTAGGCTCCAGACTCACTGGAGACATCCTGACACATAATGCCTTATCCAGCACAATGGGATGCCCTTTACCTAGTCTTATGAAGGTGCTGCCTTCCCTCCAGAACAAACAACGGAAATGCATCAAGAGGGCTCAGCTGCAGACAGAATGCACCTCGAAGCAGAAGCCACTTGGGGATTCCTCAGATGAAAGCAGATTTCAATGAACATTGTGTTTCGAAGCTTGCTTCCTCTCGCCCTGCAAGGCCCATAGAAGGAACATCCCACTTGTGGCTGCTGACACAAAGGAATGCTGGGGCTGGGAGATCTTATCCGACCTTCCTGTACAACAGCAACAGAGCTCCGGTTGTGTCTTGTAAGAATGGCTCATTGTTTCTTGGGGACCACTGGCTCCTTTGGGTGGGATCTGATGGCATCTCTGGAGTTGGAGGTGGTGGGTGGTACTGGGAAGTCAGCCAGCTACAGGCCCCGCCTTGTCGGCTCCATGGAAGTCCAGAGGAGGGGACGCTTGGCATGGCTTTCCCCAGTGGTGAACGACGCATCACTTAAAATCTGAACACGAGCTGTTTACTTACTAGTATCTTCAATTATACAAGCCAGGGAGAAGGAGAGAGGAGTGATACCCAGAGTAACTTTGTGGGCAGAAAGTGTTCTTTTTCCTTAGCACGCCCCCACCCACACAGCTGTTTACTTTGCTGTTGATTATTGACAAAACTGCGAAGCCTCAGAAAGTGTTTTGAAAATAGAAGTGTAAGGATTGAAACCTGTAACTGAGGGGTTTACATGCATATTTGTGAGTATGTTTAGCTTGCGTGACATAATCTCAGGAATGCCTATTTGTCCAACAAGGACGAACCTCCAGTTTTAAAACACCGCAATTATAATGAAAAAAATGTAAATTCATAACATTGGGCTAGTTAAAGCGGGCCAATCTTAGGTAATGTCTCCTTTTTTCCAGAAAGTTTATGGTTGTCTTTCAGTAAAGAAGCCATGATGGTTACGTGGTTGGCTGTGTAGAGAACAGGGTTTTGTTCTCTCCCTTTCCTTCTCCCTGCTCCTCAAGGCCTGCTGGCACTTGTGACACACAAGAATCCCATAACTGTCAGTACTAATGCATGACAGGGAGTAAGGGTGACCATGACTTCCCCACTTGTCTACCCGTAACTTGGTCCAGGGTTCACAGGATAACAATATCATCCAACACCTTCTTTGTTCTGAACATACTGAAATTTCCACATATCGCCATTAGTTACGAATATATTTACCTCCCCTTAGTGAGCTACGGGCAATTCCAGCAGGAGGATTCGATTTCGACTCATCTTTCTCTTTCCAGTGTCAGGAACTATCTTGTCATATGACTGATGATTGGATGAGAGAGTGGGTGCTGGTGTTGTAGCATCTAACATGATAACCAATGGAGGTTCATGTGCTAGTGACTGGGTGGGTGCTCGGATGGCTGTGCCTAACATAGGAACCCAGGCACTGTATGTCCTTCTCGGCATAACTGCGCATGCTAATTATTGGTGCTTTTATTGGTCTACCCTTAGATGCACAGAATCCAGAGATTTTCAATATCACATTGATCAGCTCCTTTAGTTACAGATGAGATAAGATACAACAAGAATCACATTTATCTATAGTCACGTATCTAATGTGCCACAGAGCTTTGTTAAAAATTTAGATTGTTGATGGGCAATCAAATGCCCCCTGCATTATGTTGCTTTCTATGAGTCTCACTGTTGGAGACCCTGTAGAATAACCTCTCACTACTGGCTATTCTGGGCAACATGCAATCAGTCCAGGCCTAAGAGAAGCCAGTGAAAGGACAGACTGGGGACTTTAGCATTCACATACTTGTCCTGTAAAGGAAATGAACAAGAATGTTATTCAGGCTGGTGCCATTCAGTGTCTCCCTCAGATATCCCACTCAGAACTTACTGGAGAAGGCTGGGTCCTGGGTTGCCTAGGTAACCCCTGGAGACAGTGCTGCCTAGCTCTACTCCACTGGAGATAGTTCCTGTTTGATGTGGAGGAATCAGACCTTCAGAAGACCTTTCCAGAGAAGCATACTCCTCTCCACAGTGAGGCTGATCTAACAATTGTATTTCTAGATCTTCCTGCTACAAGGAAATGTTCCGAACATATCCCTTCTGATAATCTGGTTGCTTCTTAGAAATCAGTTTACATCAACATTTGAATGGTATGACCCAAGTAAATACTGTTTATACTATATAGCTCATACTTCCACAAGGCTTTGCTCTACAAAGACTCTTTCAGGACTGAAGAGATTGCTTAGTGGGGAAGAACACTGGCAGCTCTTCCAGAGAACCCAGCACTCATATGGCGCCTTACAACTATGTTACTCTAGTCCAGACACATGTATGGTAATAGGCACACAAGCAGAAAAAGACCTCAAGCACATAAAATCATTATGCATATACAAAGGACAATAATAATAAAAAAATAATGAATTTAGGAAAGAATTGGGGGAGGCATGAGAGTTGACAGGAAAGAATGTGGTAAGGGTTAGAGAGAAGAAAGGGAAGAAATGATGTAAAAGGATATAATATTTTAAAGTTAAAAACTATCATGTTTTAATAAAGGAAGCAAAAAATGGTAGACATGTGCGTGTGTATTTGTGTGTGTGTGTGTGTGTGTGTGTGTGTATGTGTGTGTGTGCATGCCTATCATGTAGGTGAAGGATTTAACCTTCCAAAATTATGGGGTGTAGTAAACCACCTCTGTGAGGCTATTGTCTTCACATCTGCTGATTGAGATTGAAGTCTATGGGCATATTTTGTGTAAAAGAAAACGAATATAAAGAAGGAAAGACTGGATGAACATAGGATACATTTGGAACTCATAAAGACAAAAATCTGTCATTTCCTCTTAATGATTTTTATATTGACTATTTGGTGTTCTACAGGAGCAGTGCCCTACACACACACACACACACACACACACACACACACACACACACACACTCAGACCTGGCTGGAAAGTTCTAGAAGCTTCCAGAGGATCATCCAGAGGATGGCAGGTCTAGCTGCTGCTTCATACAAGAGATGAGCAAGCAACGAAAGACAGCATTCTGAGCTCTAAAGTAACTGCCGCTTGGTTCTGCCTCCAGTTCTTGTCCAGGATTCACACCATGGCCCACCTACCCAGAAAAACACAGGAAAGGGGATTCTGGGAGACAGAATTCAGCCTAGTCATGTTTGCCCACTAAATAGCCGCACCTTGCCAGTCTGAACTCTATCTCTCCTTGTGTAGCATTCAATTCCATGTTAAGGTCGTGCAGCTGTCCCCACCCACCATGATATGTCTCCCAAATACAACCAAAAATCACACACAACTTTCCTCCAGAAGGGACTCTAGGGCTCTTTTTCTTGACTCTGGAAGATGTTACCCTATCACCGGCTGATGTGCACTTCCCCTTTAGTAGCCATTCTATCCTATACAAATTAAGCTATTACACATCACATGACAAGGAGATGAGTGAGAAGACGTACAAAGATAATAGAGGGGACATGCATACTCGCTTAATTACATATACATAGACAACCATAACAAAATGAAAAGACCCATAATTATTATTTATGTCTGCATAATCACATGACCACAGATGAACTGTTATAGTCTCCCTTATTCATTTCCCTCCCAGTGAACACTTGAGTTGGTGGTGAATCCCTATGTAATGATGTGAACCAAATCTTTTTTCTCAGACAGTCTGGGTCATTAGCAGTTCTGCTAATTGAGTAATGGTCTCCTATTGCCTTTAATTGCAGTTAAGAGAGGACTGGGGGCAACCTCTAAGATCTCCAGTTCCTTAGCACAGGCTTGCCTTTACTTTCTCATGTAGATTCGGTTTCCTTAAAACCGCTCCCCTTTTGTCTGTGGATTTGATGTCATGAATCAAGAAACCCTGGGACACCCTAGCTCAATCAACTCATGTTTTGGACTGAAGCCTTCCTCTTTCTAAAACTAATACCCCTAGTCCATGAGAGCCTGATGCCTCGGGAATGCTAATACTGAGTTGCGCTCAGTAGATCACTAGTTGTAGTAGTGAGATATGATTTCCTGACTCCTAAATCCTACTACAGGAGAAAGAGAACTATGAATTACATGCTGACCTAGGTCAAACTTCGCATCTCAAAGAACAGTAAGTGGGCCTTCAAAAGAACATTCTGTCAATCTATCAAGCTAATGAAGACCACAGTAAGATCAACAGTTGGCATAAACCCATTTCTGTACCTCATTTGCCATGAAAGAAGTCCAGGTCACAAGTGATACTGTAGGAAAACCATTGTGTATTTGGGCCTGAAGGTGCAGTTAGCAGAAATACTGTGCGTAGGGGAGTCAAGTATGTATTCACAGTGAGTCTCTGTTCTAGTAAGAGAAAACATGTGCCACTACCATGAGGAAAATGATCTGGCGTAAATTAATCTGCTAATAGATGTCTAGCTAGGAGCTTGATATGGTGCCATAACAGGGGCTTGTTGTTGGCTCTTTGAAGACTAGGCAATGGCAGAAAGTAAGGCTAGATAGGTCATAGCATGTAGAGGTCCACGTTGCTGTGACCAGGTGTAAGTAACGTCCATCTTTTCCACGACCATCATTGTCATGATTGACAGCAGTTGCTGGGGAAAAGCTGACTGAGACAAGCAATGGGTAAACGGATCCATTTGACAGTTAAAACCCTCCTTCATGGGGAATTTTCACAAAACATGAATATTTAAGCCAATTCCAGCTGTTGCGGAACACAAGTACACAAATAGCTGTCTCTCTGTCAGATTTCCTTTTCTATAGTTTTAAAATCATGTTCCTTCTAATCCCTGGGACATGAGTTGCTATATATTTATGCTTCTATGCACTAGCATGTTCCTTTCTTGCAAAAGGAATAATCAATATTGAATTTAAAGTCTCCCACACTGGGAAGGTTTGCCCTAACCACTGACATCCAGGCCCAACAGAGAGTGGGCTCTAGCATGTATTTTAGTTTTAGCTGTCTGGTTTAGAGTGATGTCTGTAACCTGGTGTTGGATTTCTTGGATTTCTCATTCCTCTTTCATTTAAGCTCCCCCATGAGGCTCACTGGCATAGGCTGAGGGAAAGATCAAATCAATACAAGTAGGACCTGGGTATATAAGCTCCTTGTTCGTGCAGCATATACTGCCTTCCCACACGCTCAAGGCCAAGCCTGCTTGCACTTAACCTCTCAGCGCTACAATGAGGACTGAACTCTAAAGACAGAAAACACTAGTCGGGTTAGCTGAGGTCACACTGTGACTCGGTGATCCTTTCCTAAGGACTCAGTCTCAACTGTGGCCCAGTAGCAAGACAAAAAGGTATCTCACAAAAGAGTCATCATCGTCAAGCTGCTCCAAAACTGGCAGCGTAAGAGCCTCTGCATCTTCTCGATCATACGCTCTACTGCCTGTGTCGTACTCTGGACTTGGAATCCCTGGGTCCCAGTCATGATGCAGGTTGCACATCAAGCCTCAGGTACAAGCCCCTTGCCAAACACTTAGATATCTCTGCGATTAGCTTCCCGCCCTTTGTCATACAAATCTCTTACCAGCTTTTTCTTTCCACAGCAAAGGTTACTGTGTACTCATCAGGGAAGGAACCAAGAAGAAGAAGGAGAAGCTAAGGAGACAAATAGCTATCTCTCTGTCAGATTTCCTTCAAGTCAGGGACCTGCCTCACAGTGGAGAGCCCAGCCAGCAGAAAATCCTGAGGGAGCTAAAAACTAGTGTTTCGTGGCTCCCTCACTGTCCCTCATTAAAGCCTTTCTTGATAGTTCACTCTACTCAGAGACATACAGGAATTGTCAGAAACGTAGTTCAGCCTAAGCACACCACACACACACACACACACACACACACACACACACACACACACACACACACACACACACACACCTCTTTGGGTAGATTATTGGAGGATATAAACCTGTTTGAGATAAAGCAAAGCAGCTGGCATTCTCAGCCATTTTCCTCAAGAACCTGTCGGAGAAATTTTTTTCCTCTTACCTACAAAGCATTCATTCTAGTGTGTGTGTGTGTGTGTGTGTGTGTGTGTGTATACAGGAGCGCATACTTCCCATACTGGGGAGATTATCAAAAGAGATGTATTCAGAAACATATTACTTCTTAATAAATAAATATTTAACAGTATGAAAATATATTCGCAGTAGGAGTGTATTATTTATCAACCACTTTCCTAGTGAGACTAAATTTTGTTTAGCATTAAGATTTTTTTTCTTTCTTTCTCTTTTTTATAATCTTCAAAGAATTTGAATTTGCTTTTAAGTGTAAAAATGTGCTGGAGGCAGAAGGCAGTAGAAGTGCTCTTGCATGATAATGAAAAAAAACCTCAAAACTTGATCTCCAGCTTGCCTGAGACGCCACTTTGAGACAGAGCTTTCAAAGTCCTGGGACTGCAGGCTAGCCCTTTCCTACACAAAGCAGCCTCCTTCTTCATGCAGTCTGAAGCATTTTCCTTTCATTTCTGGTCCATCCTCTCAGAGAAGACTGACAACCACTGATAACCTCTTTACTCACCAATTTCCTTAGAAAATGGTAAGATCCGAGGTTCTGTCTAAGAAGTCGCACGCAAGGCTATGTGCCAAGCTCAAGCGGGATCAGAAGAGAGTTCACTGTGGAGGACAGCTACCGGGAAAGCAGATATGCGTGAGACTGATGAGAGGGTGGTGCTCAGATCAGCCCTTCCTATCTCAGACCAACACATGATTTCCCGATGAAGACATTTATCCACCCTGCCGTGCTGGTAGTTCTAACAATTCCTACCACAGAATAACAGCTGTCAGCACCTGCCTCAGATGTAGAAGCCGGGAGAGACTGCAAGCGGGAAGAGACTTCAATACAAAACAACTCTGCCTTCTTAAGAACAAACTTGTTCCTATTCTTTGGTTTGCTGACTGTGAATCATCTTTGACAAGGACGTTGTGTTAACTATGTAACATTTAATGAATACAACCACTTAATTAAGGACGCAAGGAGTCATGTGGCTCGGGTTCTATGCCAAAAGGATTCTGGCTTTTCTTTATGATTAGGGTGTTGGAAGTTTAAATTTTCAAATGGTGCATGTTAGGGTCACAATAGACAAAGACCTGAATGACTGGACAAAGGAGGGAGGAGCATAGGAGAACGGAAAATGTTCGGGAACTTTTCCACCCATGGGCAGCATACACCCTCATGCAAACAAAGCCTTTGAGCTGAAGACTGTATTTTAATTTTTTAAAAGTGATAAAAGATTTGCTAAGGCCTGGGAGGGGGTGAACAATGGTTCTTTTTTTTTATAATCCTCCAAAATTCAGTCCTACATGCTAGCAATTGGAGGGGAAAGCTTTTGGTTTCTGTCTGTTTCCAAAATGTGAGTTTCCTTCCTGGAGCCCGGAAAGTTTGAACTGCGTCAGAAGCCAGACTCTGCCTCACCACCCGCCCTTGTACTGACAGAGTCCCTCTTATTGTCAACCAGCAGGCTCTGGCAGGAGACACTTGGCTCAGCTTGTCAGAAAGAAGCCATCAGGCAGGTTCTGGAACTTCTGTAGTTTGCCCGGGTGTCACTCAGCAGCAGGCTCCAGTGAGCCCAGTGGGGATGACAAGGACCCCTGACCACAGTCTTTGCCACAAGTGCCTCCCTCCCTTCTTCCTCCACTGATTGTTATAGCCACTTAAAAGCAAAAGACCAAAATTCCTTGGTATCATTAGATGCTTGAGCTCACCATGCTCAGATGCCATTGCTAACCTCTGTTGTATAAAATTTAGCATTTAAAAAAGAGAAGTCTGCAAGTAGATTTGTTGTGTTGTATTGTGTTGTTTTTAATTCAGACTGAGGATAATAGAACAGGTTGCCTTTTTAATGCTATACTCCTCCTCCTCCTTTCTCTATCTGACTTTCCAACTGCAGGCCTGGGAACAGCACGGCGCTCACTGCGGTCATATGCTATACTGTACTTTGGTGCTTAACAACCTTCATCGAGCTGTCACAGAAGGATGATTTCATCGGGTCCTCGGATAACCCTGGATGTGGGTAGGGTTGCTGGATTCTTTATCGCCGGTTCCCATATGAAGAAGGTCACTAGGTTGCAGTGGTGTAATTGGATCCCAACAAAAGTGTTCAACTTCCAGACTGGCCCCCTGGTTTGTTTACTTTTTCACCTTTGTGGGTGCCAATCCACCCCTGTTCAGGAGGGTTCCATGCCTCGTTTGAATTCACCATTTCTCATGGTAAAGGTTAGCAAGATTGTAGTCACAGTTCTCTAGTCTCAGTACCTACAGACATTTCTGAGGTGACACATTTTTCTGTTTCTGTATTCTGTTTTCATACTGGTTTATTATTGTCTTTCCTAGAAGGTATTTTCTATTTAAAAGTCATAATGGGAGCAATTTCTTCTACCTCGTTATTTTCTCCCTCTTTTCACACACCTCCTATCTGCTTCCCTTTTCTCTATGCCTTTCTCTTCTCCAGCTTCGTTCGTTTGTGTGTGTGTGTGTGTGTGTGTGTGTGTGTGTGTAAGAGAGAGAGAGAAGGAGAGAGACAGAGAAAGAGGGAGAGAGGGAGAGAGAGAGAATCTCGGTGTGATTATGTATACATGTGTGTGTGAGTATATGAGTATGAGTGTGTTGTGAGTATATGTGTGTCAGTGTGTGTCTATATGAGTATGTGTGTGTGTCTATGTGACTGTGTGTGATTATGAGTGTGCATGTGAGTTGTATGTGTGAGTGTGAGTGTTGTGTGTGTGAGTGTGTGTGTAAGTATGTGAGTGTCTGTGAGTGAGTATGTGAGTGTGTATGTATGTGTGTCTGCTGCTGATTGCATAATATAATTTCTGGTTAAGGCCTAACAGTTGAGACCATATGATTTCACAGGCTCTCTGTTATTTTGTCAGTGAAATTTTTAATAATAATTTTCTTCATGAGTGAAGCATAGAGAATATTTACACTAATCAAAGAACATATATGGTTAAAAAATTGAAGAGAACGTAATTTGTAGATTTCTTCTATGGGCAATGCCACTTATTCCTTGTCTTCTCAAATGAAAGAATTCCATGGAGGGACACAGGCAGTTTAAGCACAGGTTGATTTAGCAAAGCAAAGAGGGATGGAGTGGGCTGTCCCAGTGGGGCTTGGAAACCTGGTAGATTCCGTATTGCTGATTTAAGAGGGGTTTGTGAATATTTATGGATGGACGGCATATTCATGAAGGTGAGGCGACCCTTTTTCTCTCTCCCAAGTTAGGGTAGACTAGATACATTTTCTAGGTTATTTCTTTCATAATTCTCTTTGAATCTCTATGGGAGGTGGTGGGTGTGGGCTGGTGTTTCAAAGGCATGTGGAGGTGATCTCATTATACAGTCCATCACGGAATGTCTCATAATGATGGTGTTTGCCGATAAGTCATATATGGCTGGTTGTTGATTTTCCCATTCCCCCAAAAACAACAATAATAAGGCAAAGAAGAGATAAGGGGTCATTGCAATGTTATTTCTCTTTTTATGCTTGTCAAGTTGAGCGCCAGAGGTGAAGGGGGTGGGGAGACACTGGCTGCCTTTACTAACATCTCTCTGCACCCTAAAAGCCAAGGGTCATGTGATCTGAGTGCAGCTGCATAATCCAATCATTTCTACTTCTGTACTTTCATTGTCAACAAAATTACAGCAACCTATGTTTTCAATAAACTTTAACTGCAGGCTTCATTTCACATTTTTAAAATCATTATTAAAGCATCAGTCTGCTGAAATGATTACGCAAGCCTAAAGTGGTGCTTCTGGAAGGAGAAATAACCCTTCCCTCTAGGAGCAAACAGGTTTTTCAAAGGAAGAATGGAAGGAAAAAGGCATCTGGGTTTCTTCCCCTCTAATATGGAAATGAGTATTCCTGGAGCTTGCATTCACTACCTATTAGAAAATGCCTGACAACATGCATAATCTATGGAGCTGATTGCTTTAAAGAGATTCTTTTTAAAAATGAGACATTGGTTTTTTGCAACTCAGGGTTTTTTAAGGTTGGTTTGTTGGTTTTGGTTTGGTTTGGTTTTTGGTTTGTTTGTTCTTGTTGGGTTTTTTTTTCTTTTTTTCTTTTTCACCCCAGGTTGTTCTTGAGGGAAGGCAAGTTCTGGTTATAATTCAGAACTGAGCGTGAAATAACACCAGAAAGGAAACACCCGAGAAGCGAATTCTCCTCCACTCTGAGTGTCTTTCCCTTTTTGGCAGTAATGGATGGAATGGCTGTCAATACTCCTGAAAATTATCTTTGCTTAAAGGACTTTAAACATTACGTTTCTCCCTTAAGGCTGAGGACCAAAGTGCCACTGTGTTATATCAGAGTCTTCAAGCCTTCCTGAATGGATAAGCAAATGCGTTGAGCAGCAGGAACTGAGAAATGTCCTCTAGGGTCACTTCGATGACAATTTTATTTATGAAGTTGGTCATTTAGTGCCCCCAAATACCAAAGATAACAGCGATGGAACAGAATTAGCACTGTCAAGCTCATGTCCAGAAGGGCTGGGTTAAATAAAGCAAGGAGTGCTATCCGGAGCTTGAGCTGTGCACCGAAGTCCTGTGAAGGCTCTTGCTCAACTGTCCTGAAAAGGAACCTGGGGCCATCAGAGGTGCCCTTGAGGGTTTTAGCTAGTAGACTCCAGGTGAGGAACAGTTTGCATCTAGGTAACTGGAACTCTCTGCTCAGGAGGCAGAACTGGTGGTTTGTAAACACAAGCTTCTGAAAAGAGTGCAGGCGATGTCATGGCAAGTCCAACTGAACTTGACATGATAAACTGAACCCTATACTCCTATGAGAACAAGGAGTTCCAAGGTAAGACGTGCCAGGTTTTGAAAAGCCCACAAACAGGGAGCAGGGCATTTGTAACCGACATTGCTTATTCTGAATTGCTCATCTGTTTCAGTGTTTACTTGAATGTGTCTTCTTTGAAACAGAGAAATTATCTCTAAGCTAGAAGAAAGGAAGAGTGACCATCAAGACCACAAATGTATTGTACCTAGGGGGCTGCTCTAAACAGAAACTTGGATGGGTCTCAAAACAGCTTAGAGCACAAACTTAGGTCACAGACAAATAGCATAGGTATGGTTTTACCTGTATAATGAAAGCAGGTGTGGTAAAAAGGCCATCTTGAGGACCCCATGCACAGGGTATAGCCACAAGGAAAACAATCTACCATGAAGATAGAAAACCAGGCTTGCTCTCCTCTAGCAAGCTTGAGTAGAGGAAGATGGGAAAGTGTGGTTCTGCAATGTCAGAGGACATCGCAAAGACCGACAGTCGTAGCTACTCTGGTAGAAAGTGTACAAGCATGCACTCCTTTACATGTATGGTTTTAAAGCAATTTCAATTGTTTTAAAAGAAAAGAACCAAGTTCTCTTTTTCTTTTCATTTCTCGAGATTTGAACAAAACTCTCATGGGGATAGGCTTTTACCAGAGACACATACGAAGACACTAAAGGGGGAGATTTGCAGGCAAGACCACTACATCAGGGAAAGTAAAGATGGGGGGAAAGCTCTTGGTTGAACGACTTCTTTAAAGTTGGCATCTGCATGTGCAGCCATCTGAACCCAATTCTCCTGCTCTGCACATCTGGCGGATCTTTCCCCACGAGGCCCTTTCCTTATCAACCATGACTCCCCCGTGACCTCGTATTTCCTACCTTTGTGCTGTGGTTATCTCCTTCCTCTAACCTGTACTTCCCAAGCCCTCTCTGATCAACCACCACAGCTCGACCTCTTCTGAGAAGCCACCACGATAACCTCAATCCTGAGGCCCTTTCCTGAACTCAGCAACAGCCCGATTCTGGAAGCAGTTAACCTCTGCCCCTGGGAATACCCTCATCTTTGCCACCAAAATCTCCTTCCTCCTAGGCGCAAAGCCTGACAACATGTCTTGTCTGGGCAGGTAAATGATTTCGGTATCCCCAGCAGAGGCACATGATTCCTCAAAGCCTGGGTCCCCCTCCACCCCGCCCCACCACCATGCACTCTTACTTCTCTCGTCTGTAGTTAGCTTGCCAAGGGCCTGGTTCCAAAGCCTTCGGAGAATGCAGTGATATCAAGGGTCAGCAGGCTTTCCTGTAAAAGGCTAGGTAAAAAAAATTTTTTTTTAGAATTTATCTACTAACTATAAACATCTTTCTCTTTCTCCTCCCTTTTTCTTCCTGTTAAAAGCTTTTTTAAAAATAAGTATAATTAAAAAAAAAATTTTAAGTCTTAGTTCCCAGAATCTGGCTGTATCTAGCCTGTGCTCTGTATGGCTTGGCTGCCCCCTACCATGGGAGAAAATACCTTGACTCTCAAAATGGTGTGAAGAACAGGGTCTCCCCCATTCCCCGCTTTCCCCCAACATTTCCATTCCTGACATCCTTGGCTGGGTTACAGAGAATTAGACTTCTCCCCATGGGTTTTCTCCGACCTACAGTTGTGAGACTTTCTATGTTCAATAACAGTAAAACCATAAGTAAGTACAGTGACCTATAAAACTGGAGGAGACTCGTGTACCCCAGTTAGCCCTCTTCTCTCCCGGCTTGGTTATATTACCTAATTATCCTGCTACTCTACTTTGCCTGGTCCCCAGCTGGAGAGCATCACGCTCCGACCAATCGTCCCAACCAGAGCAGTCTGATTTAGGGTCATAACTTCAGAAGCCAACAGAAGACTTCCAAGGGGGAGGGGGAACCAAGGGGGCAACCTTGGAAGGGTGAAAGGGGACGTGTTTTGTTGAATCTGCAAGACTTGGGGCCACTTCCGGAGCCTCTGACGTGTGGATTAAGCAACGCGTTGCTTAGCTTCCTCAGTCTTGCGGTTTACCTTCTGAAGTTTTAAGGAGACAAAAAACAAACAACAAAACAAACAAACAAAACCAGAAAACCAAAGCATTCCACACCAGTTAGGCTGCTCCCTCATTCCTGGCCCCTCGGGAAGAAGCACGTCACCACGGCTAACTCCGCATCTCTCCCGAGGACAGTGTGCTGCCCTCTGAGGAAGGGAGCTCGGTTTCATCTACACCTGCCAGTCCTTTCCCTTTAAAACCACAGATTGCATTTGTTTTGGTGACTTTCCCTTCCTAAAATGATTGAAGTTTGTTTTGTTCCTTGAAACTGCAGACTTCCTCAAGATCAAGCTGTTTTCATTTCTGAAGCACACTCTGTCTTCAGTTACTTTACTCACCTATGAGGCTTGAGATTTGAGAGGTACAAAATGAACACCAACCTGGAGAGAACAGCGTCCTTCTTGAGAATTAGCGTCCAACCTAATCTTAAAAGACACTTCCAGAATCGAAGCACAAGGTCACTTTTATGAAGGGCAGCATTCCACAGGTTACAGCTTACGCTAGACTTTATAAATAATGAGTGAAGGGAAACTCAGATTCCCAACTTCTATCCACATTGCCAATGATAAATATTTAGATACAGAAATACTAATCACGCTGATCTGTTTTATTAAACTATGTACATGCATCAGGCTATCACGATATGTTCTATAGATGCATGAATCTTTTTTCTTTCTCTTCTCTGTGTCTGTGTGTGTCTGAGTCTGTGTCTCTGTGTGTGTGATATGCATGTGTGTATGTATGTGGGTAGGTGCTTGTGTGTATGCAGATGCATTTGTATGTGTACACGTGTGTGTAGAGGTCCAAGGTTCTCATCAAGAATCTTTCTCCCAGTCCTTCTACCTTATTCTTTGTGACAGGGTACTCAATCAAACCCAGAGCTCACCTATTATACTAATCTTAGTGGCCAGCTTGCACTGAGGATCCAGGCTCGACATAGCCAGGCAGGAATATGACTTGCCCTGCCAATCTAGCATTACATGGATTCTGGAGACCCATCATTCTGGGGTCTAAATCCAGGCCCTCTTGCTTATGTGACAAGTGCTTTTTCCATAGCTGGCTGAGAAAAGGCCCTGCTTTGTGTTTTAGATGGGTGCCTTTTCCCAAAAACACTATTCATTCTACGTTTTGATGAAAAAGCCTTAGATTACATCTTAATTCTTGGCGACTACAGACTACATTGTGAATTTGTTTGTATGTGAGCTTTGACTCTACCAGCTTTGACTATTTAGTAAGCTAACGTCAATAGCATACTCAGAGCTTCTGTATTAACTTACCCAGTCACTCAGTCCTCTGAGAAACTGTCCTTGTGGACCCTTAAGAAACAACAAGTTTACACCTGCATAAAAGCCAATGTTTCTGGGTGTCGTGAGGTGCTGTCTTCAGTGGCTGCAGACTTCATGGTATTGTCCTCTGGGGTAAGTCACTTAGTTTTTCTCACCTGAATCTGTAGGCTTTCAAGACCCGCAGATGGGAGTTGGAGGCAGGGAAAATGTGAGTCTCATAGAATCCATTCCACAAATAACCACCTCTGTCGTTTGCCCAAGGTTAGGACAGACTGACCTCAGGAGATTGATTAGAGCTGGTTGTGTGCCTAATCTTCTACCATTCATTTAATTCAATTACTTGAAATATAATTTAATAGACAGGTCTAGCTCTTCCCTAAGTTTCCTGATGCGTTTATTTCAGAGAAAGGTTTCTGTTTATCAAAATGATTGATCAGGATGTGTAGCCTGACACTGCGCACTTCCCTCCCCAACAGAAGAGTACTTCAGGCTTTGAATATCTCAAGAAAGACCTGGGTTCTCGCTCACTTTCGAGAGAATTCACAGGCAGCTCCTGCAGAGAAACCATCCACTTCGAAAGCTGCCCATTCGAGCCTCAGTTGGGTCCGTCCCAGGCCATTCTAGGAGCTGTGTGCGTCTGTTCTTTTTCTGAATCCCAGGTTCTGACACATTATTTTGCAAGTTCTTGATCTGTTGTTCTTTTTTCCTAAAGACTGACAGACATTTGGAAAAGTTAACAATCCTGTGAGAATGAATAGGCTTATGTCTGAAAACGGGGAATTTTTTTTAAGGTGTCCTATTTTTAAGATGACTCTTCCAGGAGCATTAAAACTGCAGATCTGAGCTTCATGTTCAAAACGTACAAGGGTTTTGGCCTTGAGACTTTTGTGGGTTTTCATTTTGTCACCAGTGCTTGGGTTTCATGGAGAGAATCATTTAGAGGATGCCATCTTGTAACATAAGGTCCAGAGAATTTAATAAGGGAAAGGCTCTTTGGTAATTATAGCTTCTATGATATCCAACCAAATTTCATTCACTGTCTATTTCCCCATCACTTATGATCCATTTTAAAGACAAATTGAAGGGCGATTGTCTTGTAAATGATCTTTGTGTCCTTCCTGACCTCATATGATATAGGTAGTCATGGGCAGGACTTCTCCCATGTTTTCTGTTTTCTGTGTTTCTTTCAGGGATAACTCGTTTTATATTCAAGTGCCTGTCAGACTATCAACATTGCCTCATGATCTGTAAAACAACGTTTTATGGCACAATGGAAGCAAAATAAATGGAAGCAAAACTGAATATTTATTTTATAACATGAAGACTTCATGTCTTGGCATGTTTTCTCATATATCTATAACTTCGTGGAAGGTAACCGGGCAGAAGCTGGACATTTCTTTATAAAGCCATATGCAGATGCAATAGAGAGACAGAAACGTGTTTGCTACATGGATGTGGTGACAAACACCTGTAGCCCAAGCACTCAAAGAGCATAAGGATAATAAGTTTGACATCTGCCTGGACCACTCTCATCCATCCCTATATCACATCTTGGGATCTCAATATCAAAGCCACCCTAGAATGACCTTTCAGGGTACCCAAAGGCATCCCCTCTTAAGTAATTCTACATGCAGCACTCTCAGTATGTGATGATCCCGGCCTTGGGTTGTTTAGAAACACTCTTTGCATTGGGAAAGTGTAAACTGTCTCCAATCTGTGTGACAATTCAGCACTGTGTTTCCAGCAACTCAGTTTCCATTGCTTCTGGGCCATGGAGAATTCGGAATGAATAAACCTGAGAAAATGAGGCATCCCCCAAGAATCTACTCCCCCCAACTGGGCCCCAGCTAAGTTTCTGCCTCTCTAATAATCATAAACCTATCAGCTGATCAGTGGATAAGGTCAGAGCCCTCATAATCCAGTCAGGGGCCTTTTGGATATATTTCTAAGCTAAACCAGAAAGTGTGCTCCACTAAAATGAGAGACCAGAAGACACAGGACTGAAATATATTCAGTGGTAAAATTTATTTCTAGTGGTTGCTTTGTCCCCCGAAATGGCATCCCCTGGAAAAATCATATAAAGCTGTATGTGTACGTGTATGTGTGTCTGAGTGTGTCTGTGTGTACGTGTGTGTCTGTGTGCGACGTGACAGCAGCTTTTTCCTGGATCCTTTGTAAAGCTGCTATAGTAAGATCAGTTTATACTAAGGGTCTTCTCATAAAATAGTTTACGTGCATTTTCATGGTTCCTGGATAACGTGACAGAAACTTGTGCTGAGTCGTATTGTCCCGTAGCTGTAGCTTCCTCCCTGTCTGATCTGTGCACCGTCCATAGAATAAACAGAGAGAAGCAAATGGATGTGCCAAAGAAAGACCAAGCATTGTGGGGAGTCCTATGCAGGGGTAGACCATTTCCTGTCTCACAGAGAGGAAGACTTCACATCATGGCCTGTCATCTATGCTGTCTGGCTCAATGTCTCCTAACTTCCTGGAACAAAACCAAGCTAAACAAAGCAAAAATGACAATTTCTCTGTGTTTTGGAATTCTAAACTCCTATTACGGGAACACTAAATCTTTCGACCTACCGAATACTGCGCCTTCCAAGATGAACAGTGGTGTTTATGGTTTGTTTTTAAAACCTAATGTTTCCAATATGCAGCTCACATATTGTAATAACGGATTTTAATGTCATTCCCCAATTCTGCTAGGCCTTGCCTCAAGAGAAAAATGTTGGCTCATGAAAATTAACCTTTGCATTTCGTGTTTTGAAGATGGCTCAAACAAAATTCATTCTCCCTTAAAGATCAACTGAGCATTAGGATGTGAGCAAATAACAGAAGAGTTGGGTAAAACAGAAACAAATGTCACTTTACACTGTGAATTTGTCAGGCTTTTCCAAGTGTACTGGTTGGGCAATTGACTTCTATATCAGATACTCAGTGTCATTTGCCTTTGAAGGAAAATGTCTCAAATAAAGGAGGGATTGTATTTTCCCAGCTCTGACACTGGTAGACATGTTGCCAACCTCACTGTTCAATCTGTAGGAAATTCAGTATTAGCTGTCAATCAGACTAGATAACAGGTGTGTCTGGCTCACCACTGGGAAAGGGATGACCTTGGTTCTGGGTAGATTGGGGGATTCGAGTCAGGTCAGATTCAATGGTGGTCTCCTGAGGGTGTAGTAGGGATGAGTGAGGTGTTCCCAGAGCAAAGGCAAAAAGAGAACTCACGGGGCAGCACGTATAAGGAAGATCCAGCTGGTTGACTCTTTAACATGTACATTTTAAATATTTCTTTAAAACCATATTATTGGAAGTTTTCCACAAAGTTTTGCTACAATAATTGAATTTATTTTCCATTTGCCTCAAGTATCCAAGATGCATAGAGAATAGAAAATTCATCAACCTAGGGGAAGCTGAAGAAGAGTTATCAAATCCAGGGAGTGCACCCTGCCAGCAAAAGTGAAGGCAGCTGTCCAGGTCACTGGTGGCCGTGTGGCCTGCATAATTTTGTGTGTTTATTTTGTTTCTGCAGTGCCAAGATGGAATTGAGGGCCTTATGTATGTTAAGTAAGCACTCCACCACTGAGCTACACCCCCAGCCAGGCTGCAGCTCCAATTCACAGCGCTTTGAAGGGAAAAAAATGTGCAGAGTTCATTTCTATTCAGTCCCCTTCGTGGACAGATTGAGTGACCGTTGCCAGGAATCCTCACTGTTGTAGCAGAAAGAACTACAGACCTCCTTTAAATTCTTTGATTCCCGTTTTCCTCATTATAAAATAAGTTATAAATGAAACTTCCTTTGTGACAAGGTTAAATAGGTGAGTCCTTGAACAGTCTTAATAGTGCTTTGTATATCAAATTTGGCACTGTGAAGAGTATTTGTTTGGTTAAGCTGCTATATTCGGGAAGGGTGGGGACCTTACCGTTCAGGTAGATTCTATGCTCGCTTTACAGATAAGGGGGAAAAAATAGAAATTAGGAAGTTCAATAATTTGACAGTAAGTTGCAAAGCTGTAAGAAGATGATAACTGTTCGAGGCCCCGAATCAGGCTGTGCCCCCTAGACCTATACTAAACTAGGCATGGAGCAAGAAAGAACGTGCTAGAATGGTCTCTGTGCCCCAGCTCAGATTCCAAAGGGCCTTGGCGTTTTCTTAGCTCTTCTAACACCCTGCTAGGCACGCGACAGGGTCCCTCCCAGGTGACAGAACCTAATGAGAAGACAGAAGTGCCTGTGTAGACATCAGAGTAGGCGCACATCTGGAGTGCAGCTATAGTTCCCTCAAGTGAATTCTCCATGAGTTTTGAAGGGCAGAAGCTGGGCCCTTGCTGACTCACCCCGTACACAGCACGGAACTCTGAGGGAGACTATCTCATCTCCAGTCCTACAACCTTGAGCAAGTCCTTGACCTCCTGAAGGCTGAATTAAGTGAGAACTCAGGCCACACCCTATACCAACTTAACTCTGATTGCACAGAAGGAAACTATGGACTAGTTGTTTGTTAACATTCCATTGATATAAACCATACATCAGGGGGAAGTGACAATCTTCTAAGTGTAAAATTTAAAGGCGAACAGTTTCGGATTAATACAGCAATCCCACTCTGAAAACATCTTGGGTCTTATCCTAGGAACAGTCACTCTCCCAGGAGAAGCACTATGTTCTAAATATTAGTTTCATGGCACACCCTTGTCTATTTCTGAAAGGTAGATCAAGGAATCATACAGTATATATTCTTCTGTATCTAGTTTCTCTCCCAAGAAGTATGTTTGTGACATCTAGCCATGTTACTTTATGTAGTTATATAGTATATATATATATATATATATATATGTGTGTGTGTGTGTGTGTACATATGTGTGTGTAGATACATATACACATACATATATGTACACACATATATAGGCTGAAGCTTTTGTTCTGTACAGTTTTAGTGCAAACATTGTCAGCGTAGTTCATTTTAATATTGTCAATAGCAGCTTTGTGGTCTGATGGCAGATCATTTGTTACTGAGACCGTGCAGACGGTAGAATTGCTATCGCTTACAGGAGTTGGTTAAACCTCTGCTCCGTGGTGTCTTCTCTTCTGAGCACGCTGAAGTGTCTCTCTTTACTCATCCTCTTTGTGCTGACCATTCGGATCCTTTCCAGTCTTGGCATTATTTCAAACACTGCCACTGTGAGCGTTCCTGGACGTGTCTTTTGAAGGCGTGACTGCTTAGGGTATGGAATCCCTACCACTCGAGTCTTCATCGGATTCTAATATATGGCCATGCTTGGGAACTTCTGCTTTAAAGGTATAGGCTAGTCCAGAGTGTTTAAAACATCTTGCCCAAGGTCATGTAGAAAAGAAGGAACACATGAGAAACAGAAACTGAACTTGGTGGGTTATACATTACACACACACACACACACACACACATATATATATATTATACATACATACATGTGCACACAAAATCGGGGGGATTTGGGGGTGGGGTAGATCTGGAGATGTTAAGAGAAGGATAATAATGACACATTGTATGAAAAGGACAAAGAATTAAATATATTCCAGTTTAAAGGGAATTTTCTCCAGACATAAGATTGATAATGAAACCCCATTTATTAGAACAAGTCTGTTTTGACTGTTTTGATCACCTCACCTTGTGAATACCAAGTTAGAAAGAATCTTTACTTATTCTAGGTTTTTTACAACAACAGCTTTTTCCTTAGTGCCTAGTTTCCTATTTCAAAGAACAGGAAATCTACTGTTTTGAGAGTATTGGGAGAACGAGGCACTTACGCCCTTCATAGTATAAACCGAGGTCTCAAGATACTTATTGTTGGCCCTAACTAGGCATCTTTAACTGTAATTGCCATCGCCCACTTCAAACTGATTTCTAAAGCGGTGCCATAGCTGTCAATTACATACAGAGTGACGCCTACCCACAGGGATTACTGTAGTGCTACAAAATGACTTGAGTGAACCCAGGGTTTGTTCTCCTTCACGGCCTTTGTTCCTAGAGAGAAGCAAACGTCTCCTGACAGTTCTCCTTTAATCATCCGCACACCAAATACACAGAAGCTCATGGGGCTGGGTTAAGTGCACAGCTCATGAGCGAGAGATTTAAACTCATTTAGATGTAATTGGTGCTTGTTTGAGACTCCATCTCATTAGTTACATGCAGAGTCTGGCTTCATTCATTTGGAAACATACGTTTCTCATATGAAGTGTTTATACGGAGCTGGGAAATTGACTGGGAGTATGAGGAACCTTAGTAACCATGACCAAGCTGACACATCTTGTCTAGGTGTTATCCACTGGTCCCAAACACATCAGCCTCTGTTGTAAGCGATGGGAGATGGTCTCAGAGCTTCTGTGTCATGCTTGGGCTATGCCAATGCTGGCCTCATTGCCCAAGGCGGTGCATGATGCCACCCACCACAGCGCCACCCGCGGGCTTCCCGAGACTTCACTCAGATTTGAGGTCCAACTTTCCTTAGATGTTTAGAAGCCACCAAGCTAACTGGGCTTTCCCACTTCCTCAGAATGTGCTAGTGGCTATTGGCACCAGGCTCCTCATCCCAGGCTCATTTCCCACACTGGAAGCTTTCCTTGAAATGCATTCTTGTCTCCTCTCAAGCTGCACACATCTCCCCTCACCTTTGACAGGCATCTTCGTGCAGGTGTTTTACATCGTACTGTGAGTTCTGTCCTGTAGTTGTCCTCAACTGAGATTATAGGAACAGTGATAGATATTTTTACATTTTGAAGAGAGCTAGATTATTTTGGGGCTAAAGCTAATTTTGAGCGATCTCTAGGGCTATTAAAGATCTCTAGAGGGACTACCGCCCCCAAGTTTCATCACAACAAGGGGTAGACTCATATCATTCTGGTAGAGTAGCGGCCCCTCCCTCCAAGTGACCCAACTTTTGTTTTTCTGATCACAGTATCATCAGCAAACATCTCTTATGTTTTCAGGTCCTTGCATTCCTGTGTTGTGAGGTGCCCCGACACATCTGTCATTTTCTAATTAATTTAAAAGTGCCTATACTGTATCAGGGACACTAGGTCATTATCCTGTATGTTCTAAAGATTTTCTCCTAGAAAATCATTTGTCCTCCATGCTAAACTCAAATTATACAGTTTCATTTAACCAACTTCTACCCCTCCCCAATTTTGCTTCATGTGCTACATACATCACACTCAAGACTATGAGGAATTTTTGTGAAATGCATTCAAAACTTTATCTTAAATTTTATATCCTGCCAACGAAAGCTTTCCCTCATCCAATATTTACACAAGTGTCTTCAAACACCTCCACAGTTTTTCTTGTTTCTGTTTAGTTCCTTAATATTTCTGGACTTTCCTTTTGGGAATCCCCTGAGATAAAGGTTATCTTCTTGTACACACATGGCCAATTATCCCAAGCTGAGTGCTGGTATATTTTATATTGTATACATAACAATGAACATCATATATTCTTTCGCAGCAGCCTCTCTTTCAATGTCTGAGAAGTCATTAAAATGGCACCCTTCAAATCTTGTCAAATAATAGAATCAATGAGTTGCACTTATACTAGATTAGAATCTGACTGGCCTTGTCTAGGCTGAGGACATGGCTCAGTGGGTAAGGTCCTTGCTATGAAGGTGTGAGGACTGCAACTTTGAGCTAGACACAGTAGTATGTGTCTATAATCCTAACTCTCCTATGGCAAGATGGGCAGTAGAAACAGGAGAGTGTCCAGGAGTCTGGGGACCACCTAGCCAGCCATATGCCACTGGGAGACCCTATGTCTGTCAATGTGGAAAGCAAGGCCACCAATACCTAAGTGGTCTACTGACCTCCACATGCTTACTGTAACATGTCTATCCCTATGTTCACACACACACACACACACACACACACACACACACACACACACACGTTAACTGATTTTTCTCCTCAACCCCATGATTATTTAGATATTAGGCCTTTTGACTATGTTATCTTTATTTACAAATGCAGCCCTCCAGGCTTAAAAGATAAAATACCAGTGTTGAATTAATTAAAACAGGACCACGTAGCATATTACTCCATTTATAAGCTGGAATTGGCATAAAATGGCTCATACACTCTGTTACCTATTATTGGATATAGCTGGTAGAAAATTCTACCTTAGTAAGCCCTACAGTGGGCTTTTACCCTTCTTTCCTTTGTGTCTATTCTGGGTAGTGTTTGGAAGAAGACTCTATTTTGGTTAGGGACACTGTTCTTGTCCTGGGGAGGAAGTGAGCACACTGGGCCTTGTCTCCAGCCCTTGAGCAGCTAGACAGGGCAGACAGACAGCTCTGTCAGCCAGGCTCCAGGAAGGGCTCTCCTGCCTCATGGAACAGCCAAACAATTGTTACTATTTACAATAGCCCATATGCACAAGTATTCTTAGAACAATGAGGAAAGGGAAAGTCGGCCACCAGGCAGGAAAGAAGGCTTTCAAGCCACAGCAAGCTCAGAGAATGTGAATGCCCTTTAAATGTAAACAGCTGGCTGCTGCCCTTATCCAAATAACAATGTACGGAGTGCTTGCCATGTGCCGGACACTTGACATACCCCATTGTCCCTGATCCCATAACCATTTCACCAGACCAGCATGATCCCAATCTAATCTGTGAAGAAACCCAGGCGCAGAGAGATGCTAACGATGAAACACGTTTCCAAGGGCGCCAAATGTTGTGGTGCAGTCCCAACTCATCTAAATCAGAGCCTATATATTCTTAGCTACCACTCTTAAAAATTAAAAATAAAGTTTACAAGTCTATGAAAATGAATCCATAATCTCGCTTCTAAAAGCACAAGGCAGTACAAAGAGCACCAATAACAGTGTGAAATATGCTCTTTTTGGGTCCCTCTGAATTTCACAGAGGCAATGGGAACTTGAGGAGAGCGTGCCAAATGCTGTCTGTGAGAGCCTAACAGCTTTCCTTGTGGTATACATAACGGACACCCTGGATAGCTCTTCAACTATGCAAATGACCCAGAACAATCTCTTGGTCTATGTATAGTAACTTTAAACCTTGAAGAAATGTGTGCAAAGACTCCAATTAACAATATCCAAAATAGTAATTTGCTGGCCAACTTTGGTTGTTTGCTTTACAAGTGAAATGGGGCTTTGATGTTTGACTGAACGTTTCTGATAGCTGATCTGGAAAGGAGATTTTTTTAACCTTAAAATAGGTTAAAAGAGAAGATAATAGAAAAGGTGAAATGCCCATTGTATTGTTTGAGGGTCGTTCACACAAATACACATCAGTCGCTGTTATGAGTTCTCATTAACCATGGGACCCCACTAGTTTTCTGGTTGTTTCCAGCTATATTGGTAAGTAATACTTAGCCTTTTGATTTTCTTAGCTTCCCTACGACTCACCCTGTACATACTCTGTACTTTAATAAACTCAGAGGCTATTTACATGAGAATATTTAAAGCTACCCATCACATTCTCAGCACACCAGTCACTTGAGATTTTCTGGTTCTTGAGTCGTGCTATAGTTGCAGGAATATCTACAATGTGAACTTAGCCGACCTCCATCTTAGGCTTCCAAACTACCTTACAGCAAAAACAAACTAGGCTTATTCCTACTCATGAGTAAACCTCTGTTGCTCAAAGAGTAGGATGTACCTCACCTGTAGCCTTAACTACAAGTATCTCTGTGTTGTCTGCTTCAGGAATGGCAACCATACCTTTATTTCCAAAGGTTGTTATGACCACCTGTTGTTATGACTACCTTAAGAGCACCTTGCAATCACGTCTTTGTTTCAAAGAGTTGTAATGACCATCTTGCAACCCTGTCTTTGTTTCAAAAGGTTATTATGACAACTTTGTTATGACCACTTTTTTCGTCCTGCTTCTCTAACTCCACCTATTTTCCCTGCAAAATCTCCATTTGGAAACCACCTACCCTTGAAGTATAAAAATCTTGTCTTCCTCATGTCTAAGGATGACCTCTCAAATACCACCTTGGGGGGAGGCAACTTGTGTACACAGATAAAAAGGCTTGTTTTAATTAATTACTTGCTTTAATTAATTTGGCCATGATGGTTGGGTTTGTAGTCTTTCTCCTTGAACCTTTGGGCTTGACATTCCACTAGTTCCATTTGTTCCTACCATAGAGCACAGAATTCTGAGCAAATAAAAGAGATGGAAGAGAAAGATGCCTTGACATGAAATGAGATGGTCAGAGTGTGCAGTGGACCTCAGGAGGAAGAGACATTAGAATAGGGAAAGAACGGTGCAGACCAAGTTGAGTCTCCCCTTCCCTACAACACACAAAATAGGTGTGGGCTCCATCACTGACAATATGCTTGTTTTGAGATGGACTCTGGAAAGGTATTTAGGTTTAGATGAATGAGGTCATGAAGTAGAGCCTTCATGATGATGAATGAGAGACAACAAAACTCTCGTTTCTCACTGTCTGCTATGTGAAGACAGAGAATGCAGCCATCTTCATGCAAGCAGAGAGTCTTCATTACGGAACTGAATAACATCAGACAGCACCATGACCTTGGATTTCCCAGACTCCAGAACCTGAAAAAAAGAAATCCTATGCTTTAAGCACCTACCTTGTGGGATTTTAGTTTCACAGTCTAAGTATACTAATAGAAGGGAGGTGAGTAATACATTAAAAAAGAAATGGTTCTTCAAAGAAGAAGTAAAGGATTTTGTCTTTGTTTTTTGACTAAGGTCCACCATTATATTAAAGCATATATTTATAGTGTTCACCACACCTAGCATGTTAGCCATGCCTCGTGGTCTCTTCAGAAACCCACAGGTACTTGGGAAGTCACCCTTAGAAGTTTCATAGGTATGGGTAGCAAAATCTTGCTCTAAAGTGCTGAGCTAACTATAGCTAATTGGACTTGGTGCACTCCTCGCCCAAACGTGGATGACGATGTCTGGCCACAGCCTGAGAAGAGATCTGACACAAAGAGCAGGGTCCTCTGGGAATGATGGTGCTGAGTTGGGCCAATCCTGTCCTCTCTTCTGAGACTTTGCACTAAAATATCTACAGAAAATCAGCTAGATAGTAGGAAAAGATTACAGGGTCCAAGAAAGAGGCAGAGACAAAAGCAATATTCCAAAGGTCTGCCCAGGTAGTGGGTAAGGCCATGTGGAATCCTGAATCCTTTCTCTGTACTGCAGTCATCATGGGCAGCTATGGTCTTGTGATTTTCCAATGTCAAGCTTCTCTGTGCTCTGGTTAAAATCTAATTTGTAAAGGAGGAAGTTATGCAAGAGTCTTAATATTTTTATTTCTGTATCATCCCTGGGTCATGAGACTCTGGCCTCATCTCTTGAGGTATTAAATATTTTTTTCCTTCCAACAAAGAAAGTGCACAAACTATTGTATCATCTGTTTTTTTGTTGTTTTTTTTTTCTTTAATCTTCTGGAGAAGGTTTCAGTCTACATTAAATGGGACTTTTCTGGTGACCTTGGAATTTTCTCCTTAAGCCCCAATGATGAGAATACACAGAGACTAAGAACCTCTGTGTTCTAAGGATATGTGTTGCAAAAAATAAAAAGGTATTCAGAGAAATCTGGAGTGAATTAGCAACCACCTTTGGATTAAAACTCGAGGACCAGTAGGAGGTAACAGCATCTCACATCTAGAGGCTCCCAAGTCAGGTCCCAGGGAACCATCAACATAATAGTCGAACTAGCTGGTGTTCTCCTAAGAAGCAGAACAACTGGAGGATTTGTCTGTTTGCTACTCCTCATTACAACTGTTAGGTTTCAGACCCAGGACAAGCAGCTGAGGTCCATATTTAACATACCAAAAGAGATCTGGACTCCAGGCTGTCCCAGCATCCCTCAGTCCCTACCTGTGACAGCACACGGCTCAAATCCCCCACCCTCCCCCCTGAACTTTCCAGCCCAGGAACTGAGCTTCCCCTGCCGTAGAAACTCTTCCCATATAATCATTATATATATAGCAATATAATTATATAATCCCATATAATATAATTAATTTGACTTGAGTTGGCCTGTTTCATGAGTAGAGAATAACTTATCTATAATGATTTGGTTCATTAAGTATGGAGGCTGGAAAATCTAAATCTGGAATATGGGCTTAAGACCCAAAAGAACTATCTAATAAAGTCCTTCTTGTTTCCGTTTTTATTTTATTTTATTAGTTGATCAGATAAGACCCACTCGCACTACTTACAGAGAATGAAGAGTGTTCTGACTTTAATGTGAATCCTACCAAACCAACAAATGTTCCAAGTTAACACAGGGACTGAACACCACGATAGCCCACAAGGATTTCAGGGGACTATATAGGGAGATAAGCATCTCCATACCTGGCTGGAATTTGTCCATTAGATGCTTTCATTAACAATGGTGCAGAGAGGAGAATAATCCACCAAAGAGTTAAACAGGTTGTAGTCTGTTTAATGTGTAGTTTGATGTGTAAGACCAGAGATCAACATAGCTCTTCTGTCCAAAGGATTTTGAGAGCTGGTTACTACAATACAACTTGACTGGGAATGAATGTGTTCAGAAAAACTGAGATTGGGCAGGATGTGAACCCTCTGGTGGAGTGGTACCTACTACTAACACAAGACAGACCTCGGGGTTTTGATTAGGTATATCTTGGAGGTGGGGTTGGCTAGTCTGTAGGAGTCCTCTGTAAGGCGAGCAGTCTCAGCTGCAGTTTCTAGTTTCTGTTCCCACTGGGTTTCTCTCTCTCTCTCTCTCTCTCTCTCTCTCTCTCTCTCTCTCTCTCTCTCTCTCTCCCTCTCGGCTTGCAGAGGAAAGCTTTCCAGATTGCCATTCCTATAGGGCTGAGACATTAGAATCCTTGGCATGGCTGTGCCCGTGTCAACAATACACATCCACTCAGCGTGTCACATACTTGGGGTTTCCTCTGCTCCCTACAGAGAGCTGTTGAAGGGAAGCAGCAAACTATTCCTCTCCTGAAAGTCTGACCTAGTCGAGGTTATTTATGGGTCATGACACTCTGGTTTTATCTCTTGAGATAATAAATCTTTTCCTTTCCAACAAAGAAGCCACACAAACTGTTACATCATCCACATTGATATCCACAAAAAAGCCATAAAATTATTTTCGTTGCTACTTCATAACTGTAATTCTGCTCCTGCTGTTAGCTGTAATGTGTTAATATCTATGTTTTCCTATGGTCTTAGCCAACTCCTGTCAAAGCACTGTTTGAGTTTCCCCAAAGAGGCTGTGACCCACGGATGAAAAACCACAGAACTTTTCCATGGTATCCTGAGGCTAAGCTGTCTATTTTCTTGTGTTAGTTTTACTAATTATTAGAACTCCTTTGTCTACAGGAGTTCGCTTACCATCTTCTCCCTTCTAGATTGTAGATTCATTGAAGTCACAGAACTCCAGCTTAGATTTGTGTCCACAACCCAAGATCAGAAGCATGACAAGTGACCAGTTAATGTCCTTGCAAAAATGGATTAATGAATTAATGAAACAAAGACATTTCAAGAGTTTGTAGAGCAATTTGCCAAGAAAAGAATTTTTAAAGTTGGCAGTATTTCTACATTTTCTATTTTAGGTATCTTCCTCTTCTTATTTAAAGCTTCCTCCCCTGTGTCAAATAGCAGTTGTCACACTCAAGTCTAGCAAACCACAGAAATCTCCAAGATCCTCTGAGAAGGCTGTGCGATCACAACATCTTTCATGACTTCCTGTTCTCATTGTATGACATTTGCACTGATGCTGGTGAGAAGCTGGAGCACCTTGGCCTGTCGCAAGAGATCATGCAGTGGCACTAGAAGGTGCCACCATTACGCCGCCCCTTCCCTGCAGTGTGAAGGAAAGAGAACTTCACCCAAAACCTTCCTAAGGAAGTCAGTGTTAATTTCAGACGTCTCAGCCTTTGAAGGCAGTGCTCTGATCTGAATGGCACAGTAAGGTGTCCAGAAGGTTCCTCTGCAACCTACTGAAGCTTCGTGACTGGTTTTCTCAAAGACACCTGTGTGAGATGGACTCTGAAGGTGTACTTGGCATTCCTCCATGGAATGCTGTTAGCATCGGAAACATCAACTGACAAGCTATGGTTCTTCAGAGTTGGACATTGATTTACTTTTCCTATTATTTATTTATTTCCTTATTTATTTGAGACAGGGTCTCTCTTCTTTCTACTTAGCACTGGCTGTTCTGTAAGTCGCCAGATAGAGCAGACTGATTTTGAAATCACAGAGCTCCACCCGCCTTTGCCTCCCTACTGCTGGAACTAAAGGAGCTGGTGACATTTTTCTTAAAAGTGAACAAAGTGGGTTTTAAAAAGAATTACCTTGTTGACATTCGTCTTTTCATGATAAAATCGCTGTGATATCTTATCTGGAACATATCACTGGATCAGTGATTGACTATACTTAACGGGGACAATATGCCAAAATGAATGTAGAAATGATACAATCTAGGGGTCTTGAAATGACACGGTCTAGGAGTCTTATCATGATACCATCTAGGGGTCTTGATTGGGTTAATTTTCCCCGCTGGTTAAACAAATAAAAAGCAGGAAATATCTTAAGTACAACAGGTAGCAGCAGAGAAAATGCAAGCATCGGCATTGCAGACAGTTGAAGAGAGGTATTTATCAAGGATGAGGAAGTAAAGACATGTGCAGACACAACAGAGAAAAAAGACCTCCGACCTGGGAGTGTCCAAAGCCCGGGAAAAGTATTTCTACTTTCTGATTGGTCAGTTTGAAGACAGACAGGATGGCTGATTGGTCCACAACTGTGGAAAGGGGGTGAACTTGTTGAGTCAGTCCATCAGAAGAGGGCCTGCCAGTGGGAGGAAACAGCCTAGAGCTTTAGTTTAAGCCGGAAGAGGCTTTTATTACAAGCGAGGAGAGTGAGGAAGAAGTCAGCCATCTTGGAAATAGGCCTCCTTTATTAGCCCATTGTGGGTGGTGCTTTCCTAGGAATAGTGTCCCTGAACATGCCACAGGGAGCAATCCAGTAAGCAGCATCCCTCCGTGGCCTCCTCATCAGCTCCTGCCTCCAGGTTCCTGCCCTGTTTGAATTCCTGTCCTAATTTCCTCCAATCATGGATCATGATCTGTAAGTGTAAGCTAAATGAATCCTTTCCTCCTCAATTTGCTTTTTGGTCATGGTGTTTCATTACAGCAGTAGAAACCCTAAGCCACCAAGCTTATCCAAACACTTTCTGGCACACTGATCTCATTTTAGCCAGTAGTCCAGCATGCTATGTGAGCAGAGTCAGTTAACAGATTATTATATTTGTGTGGGGCTAATAATTGCATAGACTGGCTTAATCACTAAATGTGCAAAATAATTCATCTAATTTGCATCAAGTGAGAGACGATTCATATTTCAAACTATATTTACTCTTTAATACAACCAGACTTCGCTATAAAAGGAATAGGAACCAAATAGAGACTTTATTTGCATTCGCATTTTTCTTGTTCAACATCCAGAATTTTAGGTTATATAACAATAAAGTATACACCAAAATAAACGACTCTCTTCAGAATTTATGATAGCTATATGGGAGACTTGATCTTAGTGAAGGTTCGGCCTTAAATTTCAGTCAAATTCCATCAGTTACTAGAACTTCATTCTCTCAAATAATGCCTGAAATGAGCCTTTTTAACTCCAAGTGAAAATATCCTCATTGTTAAGAGTTTCGTATACCTACTCACTTCATTCGGTATCTAAAACAGGACCTTTGAGATCTTTTTGATACCGTTCCCTCCACTTATGTGTTGTTTTTTTAAAAAGCAAAAACAAAACAAACAAAACCCCCACCGACTCTCAAAGCCCTCCCTCATTGGCACGATGGTCCCCACCCCCCCAGTTATAGCTATACGAGTCAAAACTAAGTTTACAAACTACATAAGCCAACTTGACATGCAAGTAAAGTGGAATAGTCGGGGTGTGACCAGTGGTTTGGCTCCCAGATGTAAAAGCACTATTAGTAAGCAGCGTACATCTCCGTCTATCTCCACAGACCCCCTTCCAGCCATCTGATGGAAATCGCTACATTCCCTTGCATATTTTAACCACACTGCAGTCAGATCTTCTCATCTTTGGGATACAGTGATGATAGTGGACAGGTGGAAACCTCGTCCTCCAGGCCATGATATTAAGAGGTGAGTAGACTGGAGGGAAGAAGTGTAGCTCTGCCCTCCGACCTGGTGCTCTTGCTCCTTTCAAAGATGTCCATAGGAGACCCTCTGATCTTTCAATCATGAGGGGCAGGGAGGGAAAGAATGGGGAGATGTGTAGAGACATGTGTTTGTTGCCGTGGTGTGCACGAAGTCAGAAGACAGGCTGAGATGTCAGTCCTTGCCTCTATGTGTTTGAGGCAAGGTTTCTTTGTTGCTTACTGCTGCACGGCTATGCCAGGCCAGCTGATTGAGAGCTTCCGGGGATTCTCCTGTCTCCAAGTCCACTTCCTCTAGAAGAAGCACTGAGATTAGAGGCAAGCACTACAGTGTCAGGCTTTAAGTATGACGAGGGTTTAGGGGGCTCAAACTCAGGTCCTCGGCGTCTACATCAAATACTTCACCCCCGAGTTATGTCTGCAACCCAGGAATCTTTCTCCTAATGAGCCAGGAAACATCTTCTCATCAGACACCAAGTCTGTCTTGTTCTTGGACTTCCCAGCCTCCTCTGCTATAAGGAATAAAACCTGCTGGTGTGAGCAGCCCAATCAGACCAATACCCAGAGATCTTAAACTTAGAGAACATTCAACGGCAATCACCCGGATGATCCTGAATTTAATCACAAAAATCATCTGTATTATCTTCAGAAAGGACAAAGAAAAAAGAAAAAAGGAAAACCACAACAATAACAACAAAATTTAAACATTTAAGCAGCCATGCCAGTTACAGTAGTGGATCTGCTGATCCAGCACTCAGGCAACAGAGGTGTGGTCTTGAGTTGGAGACCAGCCTGAGCTATAGAAAGATAACCTAACCAGAGCTTCCAGGGACTAAGCCACTACCCAGAGACTATACATGGACTGACCCTGGGCTCCTACCTCATAGGTAGCAATGAATAGCCTAGTAAGAGCACCAGTGGAAAGGGAAGCCCTTGGTCCTGCCAAGACTGAACCCCCAGTGAACCAGTGAACGGGATTGTTGAGGGGAGGGTGGTAATGGGGGGAGGATTGGGAGGGGAACACCCATAAAGAAGGGGAGAGGGAGGAGTTAGGGGGATGTTGGCCTGGAAACAGGGAAAGGGAATTAACAATTGAAATGTAAATAAGAAATACCCAATTTAATAAAGATGGAGGGGGGAAAAAAAGATAGCCTGTCTGAGAGGATCTTAAAGGTGATTTTATGCCTGAACCTAGAAATATGAAGCTTTCCAAAACTTTCCTTTTTAAGTGATCACAAGACAGAGAAGCTTAAAAAGAAGGTCATTTATCTTGCACCAATACACATTAATTCGCACTTTTTGAGAGGGAACAGTTTATATTTCCCCATTAACATATATTAACCTTCTACATAAAGGATACTTTCTTGCAAACACAAATAAAATTCCCAGTGGGTGAATCCTGGCAACATCTGTCCTATTCTATAGTCTTAACATAGAAGTCATCAACGTCTACCACTGGGGGTCAAACAGCTCCTTGCTGCGTTGTTCAGGTGTGAGCTGAAAATGTTCTGGACATTCTTAGCATGAAGCAGAGGCCACCTTTGCTTTACAACTTGTAGACTAGTTCCTAAGCAGCCTTTTATGGAGGAGGACTGCTGTTCCCTACTAGAAAGAATGGCAACAAAAGAACAGTGTCTGTTTTATCTGAGAAACAAGTGGATAATGTTCACACTCTCTGTGTCCTCTTTGTCGCCACTATCTTTATCCTGTGTTGAACCTCTTCTAGCTACTAAAGACTTCCTTTATATGTCCTATGCTTAAGTAACTTCCAGTATCCCAGCTTTTTTTTTTAAAGCAAGTGAGACATTAGTTTACTTGTTTTCTAAGAAAAAGATTCCAGTCTTTAAAATTCATTTTCCTTTGGGTCAGATATTCTTTTTTCCTGAAGATAAAGATGATGATACAGTCAGTTGGTCATGGAGGCAGAGCACCCTTGAAAATGAGGTCCCGAATGCTCAAGACAGGCTCTTGCCTCCCAGATGAAATGCACAGTTTCTGGACCCAGAAACGGAACCGAGTCCAAAAGAACAGCAAAACATTAACCTTATTTTCCGAATCTCTTTACCCAGGAATTAAAGTGTGGGTGATATTTGCTTGGTAAAACGAAAATGTCTCAAGGCTCTCTAAGCCTGCAAAAAAATTCATTTTCAGAGTTGCTAAATGGCTTATAAGCTTCATTAGTAGTCAGTTGTAAGTATTATTAATGCTTAGAAAACTGTTAAGTGACCAATAATCACTCGTGCCGATTAATTATTACCCTGCCCTTTACCTGACTCAGAGGATGCATTTAAATAGCCTGGGGGTGGGGGATGGGATGCTGGGTATCTGGGCTCCTCCTAATTATCACTGGACTATTTAAGAAAGGACATTTGCAACTCCTTGGGGACCAGGCTGTTGCTGAGGAAACATGAGGACACAGATTTCTGACAACAGGACTTGGTTTTGAGAACTCAGGCTACAAGACTGAAACGAATAATGTGTTCTTCTCTGGAGGCAGATGGGTAGTTATCAAGAACTTCCTCCAACAAGAAAGTTTCGGATCCCTGCCACATCCTCCACCCCCTCACAGTGCCGGTTTCCTCCTTCTGGAATTCTCCACTGTAAGCAGGGACCTGTCAGCAGAAGGGGGAGCGAGCTTGTTGTTGAGTCTCTTCCTTCCTTCCTTCCTTTCTTCCTTTCTTTCTTTCTTTCTTCCTTTCTTTCTTCCTTTCTTTCTTCCTTTCTTTCTTCCTTTCTTTCTTCCTTTCTTTCTCTCTTTCTTTCTTCCTTTTTTTCTTTCTTTCTTTCTTTCTTTGGTGGTGGTGGAGGCAGGGGTGGGGATGGGCGTGAAAACCTGATTGATCCCAGTGGGTCAGTTCTCTACATCTAGGCCTAGGTGGTGATCCATCTTAACTAGTGCCTGCTGTGCTAAGGAATGCTGGTCTAGAACTTGACCCAAGAAACCACGGTGGTCATTAGGGCTATACCCAGCATGCCCCAGCAACTACTTGCTGCTCTCTTCTGGCACTGCTGCGCCCAGCAAACAGCTATCTAAGGATTTTGGAAGAGATAGTGTCCTTAAAGTCTCTGAGAATGGAGAGGGCATTGCTGTCAGACAGAATCTTGCCTTATTTCCCTTCAGACTAGAGACATGAGTAATTAGCCATCCCACCCGCAGGCTCCTGACTTGCCTCTCTGGAGTGAGGACTTTCCACTTGCCTCTGGCACCCAGCATTTCTGAGCATTGCCCTGACCTTCCCCTTTATGATCTCCTTCCCAAATTGTGACAGCCAGCTTGGACTTGACCCCAAATTGCCCAGGCTCTTCTTCTAAGTGAATACCAGGGAAGCAGCGGTGACTGAATCATGCAGGGCCTCCCCTTGCACACATCCCCCATTCATCTTCAGACTTTGAGTTCTGGGGACTCTGAGCAGACAGACAGTCACCTTGAAGTCTGAGCTTTGGACCACATTCAAGAATGTAGCTATGTCTTTTGCTGGGGTGAGGAAGGGGTGAGCGGTAGTGTTATTACATTTGCAGTATTGACTTTATCCTCCAGCTCTGAGCAATGGGTTTACTTGAGCCTGGTTACTGTCTTGACCACACAGCCAAACCAGCAAACCCTCTGAGGCCTGGCTGTGGGTGCCTGCTCTGCAAGTTTTTCTGTGGCCGTGTGTATGTAGCACTTTCCAAGAAGTCCCAGAGCAAAGTTAAAACTAAGAAGGAGTGGTGTAGACCAAGCATTCAGCAAAGCCCCTTGTGGAGTCTGGGAAGGATGCTGAACAGAATTCCTGAAATTACCCTGCACAAGAAGGGAAGCCTTAATAGTAAAGTGCAGTCGATGCTGTCTGACAGAAGGGGTGTGTCATCATCTCTGAAAATGGAACGATCCGGAATTAACTGTTGATCCTTTTATTGGCTCTTTTTATAGATAAGGATCAACGGCTTAGCCAACATAACTCTTATGAAATCTCAGCAAAATTAGAACCAGAGCCTTCCTCCCTTCTGGCTACACTGTTTTCATTCAGTAAGTGCCCAGTGCCCGTTTAAACTCACGGCATTGTAATTTAACAATGTAGGAGTGTATAACTGGTGTCAGGAAAGATATAAAAGATATATTTCAATAGATAGCAAAGCACCAATCTGGTTTAAGAAACACACTAAATATATATCTCTTTCTGCTGCTTTGAAGCAATAGGATATCAATAGGAAACACCTTTATTTCGGCTCACAGTTCCAGGTTGCAGTTTGTGATCTTGGAGAAGTCACAGTAACAGAAGCTGAAAGGAACTGGTCACATTGTATCCACAGTCAGGAAGCAGAGTAGTGCGAACACTCTGGCTACTCTCACTCTCTTCTCACTTTTAAACAGCCCGGGATGGGAATGACTCCACCCCCGTGCCTTCCCATCTCAACCAATCTAAGCAAAACACCCCCACAGGTATGCCCAGTTAGTTGTCTGCCTTCTGGGGGAGTCCAGTTCTCACCAAACAGACGACTGAGGTCAACTATCACAGTGAGTATTAACTCTTTAAATAATTCAAAGTAATCTGTGCTTACGTGGTAGTAGGAGTTTATGTAGGACCATAAAAATACAGGTTAAGGAACCCAACACAAATTCTTAAAACCCTAATCCTCCAAAACTCAGAAATCTCTCGAGCGCTGGCATAATGCCACAGTTGTGTGAAAAAATGTTGTATAAACCAGGACAGACAGGCAGACAGACAGACAGAGAGACAGACAGATAGTGCATATGAAACAAGTTAATATGCTTCAACTTGGTCTTGTCCCCATAATATCTCATTATATATGTGCAAATATTTCAAAATAAAAAACAAATCTAAAATCTGAATCATTTCTGGTACCACAAACTCCAGATAAGAGATATTTATCCTGATATAGTTTGTAAGTCTGGCTCAAGTCAAGACCCCGTGTTGAATATTATGGAAAGTAAACTGAACGACTGCACACATATTTTAAAGAAATTAAACCACGGCTACTTATTGCTGAAATGCTTCTAAGATCCAGTTATCATTCTTGAAAGGAAATGTCTTAATGTTGATTGCATTCATATCCAGTCTAGTTACATGGACTGTAGACACAAGTTTACAGTTATCCTCAAGGAGTCAGACTTTCCTGCCCGGAGGCAAAGCTCTGGGCTATAATGTTGACTTTGTTTATTTAAATAATCCCTTTGAACAAAGCCCAAAAGCTTAAAAGGTATCCAAATATACTACCAGATCACGGTTTCGGCAGCCATCTGATACTAAAAATATAAAAAGATCATGATTTCCAATGACCTTGATTTATATAAATGTATACACACATCCTTATGGACTTATAGGAGCTATAAAAAATTAAGCAATATTGCTCTTAAGAATGGAGTGCATGCTAGAAGCAAAAAAAAAAAAAAAAGGTTTTTATGGAGTCAGAAAGATGGCTCAGTGACTAAGAGCATGTACTGCTCTGGCAGAGGACCTGAGTCTGGTTTTCAGTACCTGCAGAGAGTGTGTGTGTGAGTGTGAGTGTGTGTGTGTATGTGTGTGTGTGTCTGTGTGTCTGTGTGTCTGCATCTGTGGGTATCTCCATCTGTGTGTGTGTTTGTGTGCATTCATGTGTAAATGTACACACACCCAGACACACACAGTATATAGACATGTGCACAACTGTCTATAACTCCAGCTCCAAGATCTGATGCCCTTTTCTAGCCTCTGGGAGCTCTCTCCTGCATCCACATGGTACACATAAACTCACACATGCACACGCGCATACACACACACACACACACACACACACACACACCAATAAAAAATAAATAAAATTTAAAATAGTTGCATTTAATAAAAGAATGAAACCATATTTCAAAGGAGGACAGATTTTCAGATCTTTGTGTACTCAGTCGAACTGAGGCCTAATACCATTGTGTCTACTGCAAAGTCCATCTCACCAGAGAGAAAAGAAGGTAGACATTTGTGGTATTTTCATATAAGAAACCAAAACTGTGTACAACTTTCTGCTCTGACTGCATTGCCAGCCATCGATGTGACACTCGTTTCCCAAGAGTAGAGTGGAAAATAACCGTGTAGTAAGTGGTAATATCCTCTCTCAAGATTGACAATGCTCCCTATTCATGGAGTTTTACAGACCGCAGAAGTTTTTGCAAAAACATTTTTCACCACAGATTAATTTTTCTTATATCATGCTTTTTGAAACATTCGTGTATCAAATATCCTTTGAAACATATCCACTAATGTTATCGCTGCAAATTCCCCGAAGCGCTCATGATTTTCTAACTAGTCTTGCTAAATTGATTGGTCAGATGGTTGAAGACTAATGAAGAAAGTAATTTTGAATTCTCAAAGCAAGCCAATAAAAACTAATAATTTGAATGTGTGGCTGGTTGCTAGTACATTGTTCTCTCCAGCAACCTATGCTGATTACAGCAAAACAGTCATTAAAAATCCTCCAAAGGATTACACTCAAACTGCTACATTGTTTCAAGTAATGTATTTCATTTTAGTCAAAGTCAGAGATCTCCATCCCTGCTCAGTCAACCTTGATCCTCCACTGGCTTGACTTGGCACCTAAAGCACTCTCTTAGCAGTAGAAACAGGTACCCTGTTTTCCCCTGTGTCCATTCCCCCTCACCCTCTGTCCTTTCTTGCCCGAATGCTGCCATGTCTAATGAGCTTACAATTACTTCTAAACTTCTTTCCATGAGGAGATCTGCATGCCAACTGGGAAGACAATGTAATCAACCCACCCCACAGAAGTCGAGGTGTGTCATGTGACAAGCGGGAGGCGGTGAAAGGGGTATTCGATGGAACTCTCCTCGAGGCTGCTAAGCTCAGTATCATGTCGGTCTCCCTCCATGTCTGAGAGCTCCCAGTGCTCACAGGATACAATCGTGGAGTCAGCTCAGGCAGAAGGCGAGTTTCTCCTGGATCAATAACGGGGTGGAGGAGGAAGACAAAGGGGAGGGGAGAAGAGGGGGCAGGCAAGCAAACTGGAGAAATGGAGGAAGGGAAGGGGAGAAAAGAAAAAGACAAAGAACTAAGGAAGGAAAGAGCGGGAGGATACACACTTATCTGTTTTTGTTCTTTGACAACAGTGGCTTCCACGTGGCCAATAAAGATGACTTTCGTTAAAGGGTGACATATCATCCAGCCAATGTCATAGTTTCTGCAGCTGTGCATCAGCAGTTACTAATCTGGCAACCACTGTGTAGTCAAAGAGCTACCTGAAAAGCCACTCTTGTCGAAGAACAACACAATCACATGTGTGCTCATGATTGGACGCCTGCCGATCGCCATCTAGTTTTGTTGTTAGGTAAAGTTGGCGTGACTGTAAGGCATGGCGAGGCCGTGGATGGACATCCACCTGCCGTTCTGCCACTTTCAACTCAGGAAACACCGGCAGCAGCCAGTTAGGTCTAAGTCTGAAGGCCTCGGGGTACCACTCCTTTTCCTTATGCCAATAAAGTGGACTAAGAGAAAGAAATCCCTTTCTGGCTGATGGAAATGATCCAGGGATGCCAGCCCAGTCCTCCTCCTCCCCTCCTCTGGGTGAGACGTTCTGCTTCTCAGTCCTCTGTTATAGCAACAGAGGCTTAGCGCTCTCTTCCTCCATAATCCTGCTTGTGTGATCTTTCCAAAACACTGGCACACCAAAGTCCGTTCACTAAGGAGCTTATGCACTCTGCGTGCCTTGCCTTTGACAGAGGAGAAAATTTAAGCCCCTTAAGCAAGCACCAAGGACATTTGTGACTTGTGGCATCTTTAATTCTGCAGTCACTAATTCTCACTAGAGCTTCACCGACTCGTTGTATGAAATGGCCGCCAATCCTGAACATGACCACGACCTTTCCTGGGGCCATGTCTGCAGTTAGGCTGATTCATCAGCTTGCTTCTCTTTTTGTTTTCTAACCAGCTGACTGGCATCAGCTCACCCAGGACAACGTCTTACTGCTCCCACCTGACCCTATAGGCTTCCTGTGCCCACACTCTGAGACGCTGCTTCGATGGCTGCTCTCCTCTTACAATGTTACTTCCTGCATAGAGATAACTGTCGGAATCTGCTGATTTCTGTCTTCACACTACATTTTGAACTCCTTCGGGTGGGTGCATGCAGAACAATAGAGTGACTTAATTAAATATACTTTTGTCAAATATTAATGAATTAATAATATCACTAAGAGCCAACATGGTAAGGGGCAGGGAGGAGAATAGGGAGGAAGAAGAGATTTAAGAACAATGGTGATGATGGTGGAGTTATTTCTCTATACTGTTAACTAAGTGGTTAAAGTAATAAGAAACCAGAGCAGGCTCCTAAGGCACAATTGACTTGCTTTTGGGCAAAACAGTTCGCCTGTTTCAGTGTCAGCTAACTTCATAGCTGTTCACAAAAGCAAATGAAATATTATAAGGTATCTACAATATTTTATAAGATATATTAAGATCCTAATGATTAAGGATATTACAATGAAGAATCTGGTAAATGGGAACCACAGCCATTGGAATTTGACTATTTTCTGTCTTGGCAATCTACCATAGCAAAGAGCTTAGCCTAGGGGTTTAAGACAGAGAGTTAAGCAGAGAAGCCACTCTGATGCAGGAGATGTGAGGAAATAGAAAGGAAGGAGGGGACATCAGTCCCATCAGGGAGAGGCCCTCACCACAGTCCAAGCCTTCCCTTCTTTCCATGCTCTATGTCCTCTTGCTATACAGCATAGAGAGATAATGAGGGACCAGGTCACACTCTGTGCCATGGTGGCCTGGACTAGGTCAAGGGCTTCAGAGTGGTTTCTTGTGACTGTGTGGGGCAATCTCCCCCCAGACAACAATTTGAGTTACCTCAGCACCAGCTAACCATTTAGATGCATGAAGCACTCACTTGTCCTCAGGCTACTACGTTAGTCTGTGAGGTTCTCCATCTGTTGTGTGAGTATTTTTCTCCTCTTCCATCACTAGGTGTTTTCTCCTTAGTTTTGCAGCTATGACTGTCAGAACTATTCTTATTTATTTATTTATTTATTTATTTATTTATTTATTTATTATGCAGTATTCTGCCTGCATGTATGCTTACAAGCCAGAAGAGGGCATCAGATCTCATTACAGATGGTTGTGAGCCACCATGTGGTTGCTGGGAATTGAACTCAGGACGTCTGGAAGAGCAGTCAGTGCTCTTAACCTCTGACCCATCTCTCCAGCCCCAGAACTATGCATATATTAACTTTTATAAAAAAAAAACCACAGTTCTCTTTCTTTCTCTTTCATGTGACTGTTGCAGATTTTTTTGTATTATCTTTTAAGTCTACGATGAGTTTATCAGATTTTAGGTCAATAAAACCTACTGGTACTTTGGCTGGGATTAGATTTCGTCTTAGATCAATATGAGAATAATTGGAATTTTACTATTCAAAATGTCAGCTCATGAATATTTATCTGTTCAGCCTCCCTGTTATTCACTTGGTCCCCAGTTGCTGATACCGTTTTGGGAGGTTGATGGACCCTTGAGGACATGGGCCTCACCACAGAAGTGGTCACTGGGTGCAGGCCTTACGGGTTATAGCCAATCCCATTACCAGTGCAAGTTCCCTCTGCCTCATGGCAGCCACAGGTTTGTAGCCACAGGCTTTTATTTTCATGGTCACGATTGTGTCATTGCGTGCTATTTCTGTTGCCAGTGTCTTCCCAACTACAATGGACCAGATCCCCTCATGCCGTGAGCCCAAATAAATGTGATCTCCCCCAAGTTGTGTCTTTAGGCTGTTTCATCACCAAGGTGACAACAGTGGTGTAGTGTAGCTCACACCTCTGCGACTTTATGTTTATCCAGACCAGCTTGTGATTCTTTCAATGGCATCTCAAAGCTTTTACTACAAAGCTTTGGGCTCTGAAAACCTCGGCTCTTCATAGTTTACAGATTTTGATACTGGAGTAGTTCAAATTGCTTTTTAAATTTCACTTTCCCTCTGTTTCTCGTAAGTCCATCCTATATTTTATGTATTGATTTTGTAGCCTGTGGACTTGGGAACTTTACTCCTTGGTTCTTGTTTTCTTCCTGAATCAAGCTTTCCAGGGAGGACATGCTTTCTCAGCTGTAGGCTCTCCATTTGTCCCTAAATGTTTAATAAAACTTACCATCAGCTGGTGATCATGGAAAAGAATTAACTATAAACTTAGTTTTCTCTTAAAAGGGATATTTTAAGTGCTAGAGCGATGGCTCAGTGGTTAAGGGCATTGGTTGCTTTTCAGGGGACCTGCTCTTTGATTCCCAACACCCTCATGGTAGCCTAGAACCGTCTGTAACTCCAGTTCCCGGGGATGATCAGGGACCCTTTTCAAACTTCTTTGGGCACCAAGCATGTACATAACACACACACACACAGACAGACACACACACACACATATATACACATATACATGCAAGAAAAGCATTCATATACATTAAATTAAATAAGTAAGTCTAAAAAATGTCAAGGGCTATTGTCCCATTTAGTAGGAATAGTTCACCACTGCATATATGACCCACATATAAAGACCCACAAGGCCTTTATGAAAGTCTGATATTGTAGTTTGAACATTTCTACTACTTTAATTATATTTTTATGAAAATACATTGAATTTTATCAAAAACATTTTTGAACTGATTAAAAAGATTGTTTTATTCTACTAATAATTTCAATATACTAAAGAGTAATTGATTCTTGAGATTTCTTTTTGTGGCAAACTACATAAAACATAAACTTTGTTCCTATATTTTTAAACGTATAGTTCAAAGGTGTTAATTGCATTCATACTCAGAATCTGTATATATACCTCATCTATAGAAATATATCTATACATTCCACCTATAGAACTCTTCATTTTGCAAAACCGAAACTTTGCGAGTATAAAATAATGTCCCATCCCTATCTCTCTATTCCTAGAGCCACCATTCATGTTGTTTCTATTATTTTTTTTTTTTGGTTCTTTTTTTTTCGGAGCTGGGGACCGAACCCAGGGCCTTGCGCTTCCTAGGTAAGCGCTCTACCACTGAGCTAAATCCCCAGCCCCTTGTTTCTATTATTTTGACAGAGCTACATCCACAGGCCCAGAAATAATTGCTTCACGAATATTGAACCAACCCTGCATTCTGATTATATATATATATTTCTCTACTAAAGATCAGTTGCACTATTAATAAAACCAACCTGATTCAAGTAATAATACCTAGAATAAACACTTGAAACATCTCAGTACTGACAAATGGTATAAGGCTGGTTTCACTGTTTTCCCTAACCCATGGGCCTAGGTTCAAACCAATGGCCCAAGAACCCTCTTTGTGTGTAAGCCAACTTTCTTAAATAAGTGAAGCCACCACCCTTCAAAAACAAAACCACAAACAAACAGAATGACCCAAGCTCTCTTTACAACAAACAGACCAACACAGAAAACCACACGTGGACACACTGCATATACCAATCGCTCAAGGGGAGCCCAGCCCCAAGGCACATCACAGTTCCAGCACCTATGGCTCAGGGAACATTGCAGAAGAGAGGGCAGAAAGAATGTAAGAACCAGAACACCAGGAAGTTGTCTGTGAAGCAGCCTTTTCTAGAACTGGGTGCGTCTACAAGATGGAAAAAAATAGCAACATCAGTAGGCATGTCCGATATCAATAGGCATGTTCAACATCAATAGGCATGTTCAACATCAATAGGCATGTTCAACATCAATAGGCATGTTTGACATCAATAGGCGTATTTGACATCAATGGGCATGTTCAACATCAATAGGCATGTTCGATAGCAACATCAATAGGCATGTTCGACATCAATAGGCATGTTCAATAGCAACATTAATAGGCATGTTCGACATCAACAGGCGTGTTTGACATCAATAGGCGTATTTGACATCAATGGGCATGTTCAACATCAATAGGCATGTTCGATAGCAACATCAATAGGCATGTTCGACATCAATAGGCATGTTCAATAACAATAGGCATGCTTATGTAGAAGGGAACGTTTCACAGGGCTATTAACTAAGAGTGGGGATATATAGGATGTTGAGGGGAACTGGGAGGAGCTGTATAGAGGAAAGACAGGAGAAAGTGATGTATCTGCCTCAGTTAAAACTAAATTCTGGGAGAAATAATCTAGGACTACATGGATTCCAACACTGCACTAGTGGACAGAGTAGAACCTGTTAAGAGGCAAAGGTGGAATTTGAAATGTGTCAAGACAACACTCCAGTTGACTTTTGGAAATGTCATAGTCAATGAATCAAGGGAGGTGCTGGCTACAACTTGTGTCATATCACAGGGTAAATATCTAGGAAATAAAGCTTTAAATGTGAAACCAAGTAAAAGCTTTAGGGGTATATAGGTAAGATGTATTGAAAACCATAATGGGATCCAGGTGTGCACCGGTAGCCCCAGCCTTTAAGGGGGTGGGGCAACACCACCAACTTGAGGCACACTTGAGTGAGGCTGTTAGAAAACTACAAGACTGTAGTAGGAAAGATCTGTCTGTCTCTGAGTCACATTCTAAAATCTAGAGAGAAAATAACAATAAAATCAAATGCATCCATTAAAAAAAGAAAAACCTAAAGCATTGGCTGAGAATTACCACAAGCAAAATCTAAAGATCGAAATCTGGCTTTAAAAATGCTAACTATAATATTCAATACCACAGTAGGTCTCAGAATTCTAGAGAAAAGCAACCAGTAATGGCTTTGCTATGGGAGAAGAACACAGACGAACTTAAAACTGGCCCTTCAAGATTTGTGCCTTTGACAAGAAACCAAGTCCTTAAACTACAGTAAGGTTACATTTGTCATTTATCATGTTGGCAAAAGTATAGCACATACTCTTCTGGTAAGACAATGGAAATAAACGATTAGTCTCATAGATGACTAGAAAGAGACAGAGTGCCCCAAACCCCATGGAAGACCCTGGGAGAGCAGCCACATCTAGCAACATTGTGTCAACATCACCTCTACTCTTGTGTTTTGGTTATAAGCTTTGCTTTCAAAGGCTGAGCTGTCTCTCCGGCCCCACATTTAGTCTTTAAGCCAGCTATAGTTTGTCTCTGAATCTAGCCATTACTTATCCCTGAACATGTGCAAAACAGACTATCAGCAGGGTGTTTCATACACGACAATTTGCAGCAGAAGATACTGGAAATTACAGAAGACTTCAGCAAATAGATTCCACTTGAGTAGAATCTAATACACTCCTATGGTTAAATACTCCATCGCTGTCAAGAAAAATGAGAACACATTTATGTCCTCCTAGAGAAAGCTCTGTATTAGATGAGGAAAGCAAGATGCTTAATAGAAGACTAAAGACGGGCATACAATTTATATTTGCCTAACAAAAGAATGTAAGGCAAACAGAGAATAAAAGTGTACAGGGGGTGATGAAGGAAGGTAGTAAATTGGACAAAGAAAAGGGAAAATTTTAGTGTGGGCAATAGCTTTCTGTCACTATAACAAAATACCTGAATCTGAGTGGGTACTTTATAAAGAAAAGAGATTGGTTTAGTTCAAGTTTTGGATGTTGTGCTAGCATAGTTTTGCTGGCATTTAGTCCACTCCAGTGAGACTCTCATCATGGTGGGGCCCCACGCAAGAAGAGATCATAATGCAATTTAAGAAGTCACAGGAAAAATGGGGCAGTAATAACCCCCTACTGGGCTCAACCTCTTAAAAGATCACACCATGCCTTAGCATTACTACTCTGGAGACTAAGAACTTAACATGCTGACCTCTGGGGAACAAACCCCATCCAAATCACCACAGTGTGATGACTTTCTTTCATTTTAATTTGGGGCTTTATTTAAAGGAAGCTTTCTGGAAAAAAAAAATAAACTCATTTCCCTGGGAAGTAAAATGTTGCAACTTAGTAAAATGAAGAAAGCTTTGGTCCTAGTGAACGCGGTCCTGTGAGACACTGCATGAAGAAATTTCACCTTCATGGGAAGGTGGGGTGGGAGAGAGTAGACAGAAGAGAGGAGAGAGGTGGGGCTTCAATAGGGAAGGTGGCGCTCTCCAGGGTGCTCACAGGGGCGGTGCCCAGGCACCAAGTCAAGGAAAACAGCCAGGACATCAGCCCAGTTTATCCTGGCAGGAGCATGGCTGCATTCCACTCATTGTCTTGGTTCCCTCTGGTAGCTCGTCAGCCAGGGAACTGAGGCCTTGCAGCTTCCCCCACGTGAAGGCCTCCAGACCCATTAGCAATACCTTCCACTGCTTTCCTTGAAACACTCTTCTATAATTACTTTTCTTTCTCAGGAAGACTGGCCCACTGGCCCTGACCTAAATTTGGGTTTCCTGATTCCATTCCCTTCTTATGGAAAGAGTTTAGAGTCTTCATCAAGCCCCACCTCTGTTGATTTCCAAAGAGACAAAGGCTCTTTTTCGATTAATTAACTTTAAAATCTTGTATGTGAGCATACCCTTTCTCTATTCTCCCCGTGTCCCCCTAGGCAATTGCAGTTCCTTCGTTTTATACATACACAAGCTTTATGGGTCTATATAAAACTTGAGGAACTACAGATGAGAGAAAGCATACAATATTTGTCTTTCTGAGGCTGGCTTAGTTTAATCTTCAGCTGTGCCCATTTCCTGCAAACATTACTTGGTTCTCCATCATGGCTGACAAGTATTCTTCTGTGTGCATACATAATGAATGCAAACATGAAGATCAGTTAGCCTCTGGCCTGAGTTTCTTTGAGGCCAAACCCATAATGTCATGTCTTCTTTCTGCGTTCCTCTGTTGCTGGGTGTCTGGGTTAGTTCCAGAACCTAGCTACAGTGAACAATCTCAACAGTAGTATCACTGTAGTATACTCCATCTCTGTGGTAAGTTGACTGAAAGCCCGTCGGAACTAGACCTCGTGAAGGCTTTGGTTTGTTGAGAAACTGTTTTGCCCTTTTGAGACAGAGGATCATGTGTCCCAAGGAAACCCAAGCAGGTGGTGATTCTGAAGTAACTTGTCACCCCAGAGCTCATGCCAGCCATGGGTACAAATCTTCAAGTGTCCCCCTTGAAGCTGGGAAGCTGGGTCAGCGAGGCTACTCACATACTGATCTTTGCAGGCATCAAGACACGAAGATCGCCACTTCTGGCCTTCTCCTTCAGCTCTGACCCCAGGATTATCCTTCAGTAAACTGTATCCTCTACTACACACAGCAGAGAACAGTGATGTTGGTGTCGACAAAACATACATCTGTTTCAGGGCCAGGACATATTCCCCCAGGGCCCCATACAATGATGCTTGCCTTGTTGCAGATTCTGTAGCAGAGAGGATAAGGGGACATTAAAGGACAGTTATCCTCAAATGCTATCCACACAGGAGCATGCAGAGAAAAATACTAAAAATAAGCATGCCAGCTAAGTGTGGAAGGCCACACTGCTTTGCAGCTGGCAAGGCTTACTCCTCAAAGGGCTGTGGACAAGCAGTGTCAGCATGACCAGCAAGTTTCCAAAAAGTGCAGAGTCCCAGGTCCTAGCCCACACTGGCAAACCCAGATTCTGTATTTTAACAAGATCCCTGTTGATTGATATGTACACTCAAATTCACCAAATGCCAGCAGATATAAGTGAGATGCTACCACACTCTTGCCTGCACCAGCCCTTAGATGTTTCCTGGTGTTGTTGGGTCTTAATCCACACTAGTGTGTACACCATGGCTGGTCCTCCCTGGGAGCCATTGAAAGGAGAGTGTGGGATGAATCTCTCTTCTTAATCAACTTGACTGTTGAGTTTGCATGAAGCAAAAGTCTAGTGAGCAATTCAAAACAGAGAGCCTTAGCTTTAAAACCCCAACCACAGTTAGAGACACTTCCTAAAAGAGAAGAGGGAGGCTCAACTCTCACCTCTTAAACTCAAGATTTAGTCCTTATAGTCCCATCTACTCCCCAAAACATGGGAGTGGGGCACCCCCATTCAAAGAAGGAATTCACCCAGACTTTCTTCCTTGTAGCCAATTCTATATTTTCACCCTGAAGCTATGGGTTCAGCTGGACTAGTTCAGCTCCTGGGGTCTGTAGGCCTTTGTAGTGGTGACAAAGACAGCACTTCCTGATATATGAGTTCTCCACTTTTGCACTGATGTGAGCCAAAAACAGGTAAGTTGCTCTAGAAGACTCATTAGTTAGTGAGTTCGAGGCCAACCTGAGCTGTATGGTAAGAGTCAAGGGTCCAAGAGTTGAGAATATAGCTCAGAGTGTGGGCACCCTGATCTTCAGAACTGACAGAGACTTGCTTGTCTTGGAAAGACAACTCTGTACATATGATCCAAGCGGTGTGGAGCTAGACTCCCTGGGTTCGAATCCTACTTAACGTAGATCAGAAACCAGGATGCACTGGCTGTAAGTACTTAGCATCATTATGTAGGATGAAATAATTTCTAGAAACCCATCAGAATGCCAGCACCTTGGCGTTAAAGAGTATTTTGAACTGATTATCTGGGAACTTGAGACAGGCCGACTGCAGAGAAAGCCATTCGTATGCTTGAAGCACACCAAGAGCATTTGCCGTGGGCATGAAAAGGGCAAGCCAAGACTTCCTGTTGCTGCTTCTTCAGCCTTCAGCTCTTGGTTCCCTGTGTAGGGGCATCCGTTGTCCCCATGCAGGCGCACGCATTGCTCTCACGGAGGTGCATGCTTCGCGTGTGGGGGTATGGCTCCGCCTTGTTGCCATTCCCCTTTGCTTCTACCCACTCTTTTAGGTGAATGCCATCTAGTTCTTTTTCTATTGCAGAGCAAGCTGCCTTCATCAAACTCTTTCCTTGCAGTGAGGATGGACTGCAGGAGTCAGCATGAAATGATTTCCGTACAATTGAAGAGCTTCAGGATATAAGCAAGAAATCAAAGAGCCATATGCAAGTGGAGAATTTTAGCACTGACATCTCTCTTTTTAAAGATATGCTAATTGTAATAAGGTCTTTTTTTAAATCAAAGGGTACTTAAAATAGCTCCCAGCAAATCTGAGGGTTTGCGAACAATACTCTTGGTATTCTATCTGGTGAGTCAGCTCCTGGGTGACACTCTGCGCTGGGTGTCATCAGGCGTGACTCTGGGGATTAGTGCCAAGAGGGTTAATGTGGTTCAAGTGCTAAGAAGACAGGTCCCCTATTTTACAGAGTGCTAAAGCATTTATGTGGGGATTTAGAATACTTTCAGGTGTTCTATGAAACTCACAAAGTTATTTTTAATTCTTCTTAAAGTAGTAGAGATTCTTAACAAAAGTTTATCTTAGAGAAGTAAAGAAAGAGCTGTTCACGTTATATAGTTATGAGAACACTGAGAAAGACCACTTATTCATTATTTATATGATACTAACAGCTAACTTTAAAAGCCTTGATTTTCTTCCATCAATAACATTGTGCATAAAAACCCATATTTTGCTGGTAAGGTTAAATGAGATAACATATATGGGACACTTAACAGCATGCCTTCATTGCTATTACAAATGCCATAAAGCACATAGTCAATAACTGTTCAATAAAGCTTAGCATACTCAAGCGATCCAACTTTTGAGTCTATGAGCCTTCTCCCTGCCTACACTGAGCGTCCATCACCAGGAGTATGTTTACATTCAGAGCACCTAGGGCATGATAAGAGCTCAATAAAGTATAAGAGTCTTTGTTATTTCTACCAGATGAACATGCTAATTCATTCATCAAATATTTTGAAAGCATTTAGGCATCTCAGTGATTTGAGGGAAACTAAGGTAGATTGTCAAAGTTTAGTTATTTCGGATAGGAGGAACATGGCCTTGAATCAAGGCAGCTGTGTTCACAAGACGTTCCCAAGGTCTAGCCTATTAACTCCCCAGTAGTAGAGGTAGGGAGACTCATGAACCATATAAGGCTCCCAGAGACAGAGCTCACAGACCCTCCTGGGATCCACACAAGACCCTTCCCATTTCTGAAGTTATATAAGATTTAAACAGTTGACTAGGTTAGAATGCTTTAGTACAATAGCTAATGGAAGGGTCCAAGAATTACTGAAAACCCTAGACTCAAATAATAGGCAAAGACAAAGAAAGTTTATTCTTCAGAAACAGACAGCATGCAGGGGTCAACCTCGAGGGAAGCCCACAGGCCCCTTTTAAAACCACTTAGGGATTCTATAGTTGTGGTTGGGCTTGTGGTGATATTTGTACACTTCTGATTGGTTCATACCTCGAGGGAGAGAGGACTACCTTAGAGGGACTTTTCCTATATCTGGTGTAAGCTCCTGGCCAGATGTCAGGGCAGCTGTTGATTGGTTGCCCTTTTTCTGCAGTTCTTCCAAGAAGCCTGGACTGTCCTTCTGGGAAATTGATGCTTAAGTCCTAACATGGCTCTCTGTTCTAAAATGAAGTGAGTTAGGTCCTCTTGCTAACTAAGTCACCTGGGGGATTTTTTTTCAGTGGTCCTGAAGCATTGTGTTCTAGGTAGGACTCTTTAGCATATGCAAGTTCCCCAGAAGACTTCCAAGAATATAGCTGCATTCGAATTCCCCGTGTTTCTAAGACCAACTCATTTCTTCATCAAGTTGGACTTGAATAGAATCCTGTCTTTGATCTGGCAGTGTACTTTGTGTTTAGGATGAATAAGCATTTCTTTATGACTCTTTAGCCACACAACAAAGATGTAGTCACTTATTGATGTATAGATTCAATTGGTTTGAGGTGAGCTGAAAGTGAGCAGAGAGATAGGCTAAGAGTTTGAATTTCAATAAGAGGTAGATCATGGTACTAGGACAGTCCAGGGGTGTTAAAATTTAGAAATAGACAACAAATCAGGGATTGTAGTTTTCAGAACTTAGAGATATTTATCAGATATCCAAGTAGCAGGTCATAGAGGCAGAGGCAGTTAACATATAAAATATTTACATGAGTGTACATAGAGCTTGACAAATAAGTGATGAATAAATACTGAATGAAAAAATGTATAGAAAAAACAAGCAAGACCTGCCTTGAGAGCTTAGGGGCTTCAACTCTCAGAACTTGGAGAACCACAAGTGGTCAAGTAAAAGTCCCAGACATCTTATTTTGAACCTATGGCTTTGTAATTTCACAATATGCATGTCTTAAGCGTGACCCTCAGCCAGTCTGATCCTTTAAGTAGCAAGCTGCCTGCTTGTTTTCTAGGGCACATCTCTCCTTTGACTTAAAGACAAGCACAGTTATCTGAAAGGTGGCTCAGAAGCAAATGTCAGCCACATCCTGACTCTTGTCTTGTCTAGACAGCACCTACATGTGGGGACCATGAACAAGCACAGAGGGACGCTGAGAACGAGGAAGAGAGGTCAATGCATGGGGTTCATGTCCACTGGTGTGATCTGAAGCATGGTTGTGGTTGCCACCATCAAAGTGCTGTGTGAAGGATGGAAATGGGCATTAGACAACATAATATCACCAGGAGAGTGTAACTTAAAATCTGTTGTGTGTCACGCACTGTCTTTAAAACTCTGGTGTGGGAGGGCCCCTTTGGTGGAGGAAAAGCAGCTGTAGACTGCAATAGACCCCATCAAATTTCCCCTTGAGTTTGTGACTCTGCTTCATCTTTGCTTGGTAAGAATATATTTTTAATGTATTTATTATTTATTTCTTTACTCACCAGCCTTGTAATCAAAGCTGACTGCAACACCCATCTTTGGGTATAACCACAAATGTTTAGAAGGTAGTATGATGGGGACAGCATGTCTACTTGGTAATAACAAGAGTAATAGCTTCCCCCTGAGAACCATGACCTGCCAAACAATGAGACTTTGACCAAGTTCTCAGCACCAGGCATGAATCCCTCCTGTGAGTCAGGTCTCAAGTGTAATCAGAAAGTAATTGGTTGCTTGCCCAGTAGTCACGCTACTGTTGCAGAAATGGGTACATCTTGCCTGGCAGGTCAATAACATAGTATACAGGTGTTGCGTGAAGTTTTAAGCTCTGGACCCAGCCATGCTACCAGCCCCCACCCAGTGTACTAATTGTTCTGTGCATCTTTAACTCTAGGAGGTGAGCGCACTACCAGCAGTCCTCCCAGCTTCCCTTGAATCCTCCAATAAAAGACACACACAGTTTGTTCTTTTACAGTTTGCCTTCTTGGGACAACTGTTGGGCGTTACTATCGCCTGCCTGGAAAAGTATATATACCCTTGCCAATTTATTATCTCTGTCTCTCCACCTGCCCTAAACTTCAGTGGCAAGTCCCACCTAGCCCCTATAGTAGAGGCCAGATACCCCAGTTTCCCCCACAAAACCTCACATAATTGCTGAGTTCTTCCTCCACAGCATGGCAGAAACCTTCCTCCCTCTCCTTCCTTGTGTCTACCATTTCCTTTTGGGACCTGTAAGTGCTGACTGTACGTTCCACCCAGCAATTGGCCCCAGGCTTTCTTTACTGACAAATCAAGAACCAATTGGGGAGCAGGACCTTAACACTAGAACCACTCCCATCATACAGGAGTCATAGTTCTGCAAGATTTTTTTTTATTACATTTCTCCTCCAGAGCAGGCTGAATAGCAACTTTCTGGACTATGGAAGCAGGGGCTGGGGGGTTGGAGGTGAGGGTGGGCTACAGATCAATGGGAAGGATCTGAAGTGAAGATTAGAAATTTCTGATCAACCAGCCACTTCAGGTAGAGCCAGCATTGCACATTTTATAGTGCTCCCAGGATGATTGCAATGGATAACCAGATGGGGAGAGCCACGGATAGAAAGTTCCAGATATAAACACTAGGTTGTGGCTACATGGACCACATCTCTCTAGTCTCCCCATCTGGATAACATTAAATATCCAGTGACCATCTGGTTAGATCATCCCTGGACTTATACCATTCTTTAGATGGCTCAGATCTCAATGTCTAATGTCATTGCAGCCTCTGATCCTAATCATCCTTCTGATGTTGGTTTGCCTTGCCACCCTTTTCTTCCCCTTCAGTAACAGCTTTGGAAGATACACCTTGAGATGCCCCACTACAGGCGAAAGGATCCTGCACCACTGGATCGTGGATGGAGTGGAGTTCCAGACACATATCAGCACTCCCCGGACAAGAAATAAGTGAAATATTTCACTGAGTGACAAAGACTCTAGGATTGATTTTCCCTCCACTATTACATAACCTAACCTACCCAAAGCCATGCAGAAACAGTTTTCTAGTAAAGAGTTGTCAGAAGAATGGAGGCCAAGACCATACATAGCCCAGTGTCCTCTCTCCTTTCTAAATAGCAGATGGCATCCATTACAGACAGGGAATGTATTACAGGTCCCTCGTTGCTTGCCCCAAATTCAGGATAACACCTAAGCACCCAATAGTTTGTAGTCCCACAGTTTGTAGTCCCATGGTTTGTAGACCCATGGTTTGTAGTCCCACGGTTGGGTTGGGGATTTAGCTCAGCGGTAGAGCGCTTGCCTAGCAGGCGCAAGGCCCTGGGTTCAATCCCCAGCTCCGAAAAAAAAAGAAAGAAAGAAAGAAAGAAAGAAAGAAAGAAAGAAAGAAAGAAAGAAAGAATGTTGTAGTCCCACGGTTTGAGCCCTAGTCCCTCCTGGGATCATTAGGTAAAGCAAGCACGACCACGAGCCCTGTGGTACTGTGATGCTGGCCTCATAAAACAGACAGTAAAGTGGCTAATGAACAGAGAGTGCATACAATCATCGTGCTGGACGGTGGGGTGATGCATGCTTTAGTGGGGCAGTACTGTATTCAGAACAGTGTGTGTTGAAGTGGGTAGACAGAAAACAGGGGTCTACGACAGAGCCTTGAATGCCTCTCTTCTCTGAGTCCTTGCGAGGTCTTAAGATATTATTATCCTTTATTCTTAGACAAATGCAAAAGCGCTTGATCCCCTAAAAGAAACAGCACACCGGGAAGAGAACCAACTCCAATTAGAGGACAGCAGCTTCTGTCAGCCGGCCACCAGCAGCTGCAGCTCAAAGTTGGAAAAACGCTGAAATTATACATCCAAGAATAATGTCTGGCACTTTATCATGTGTAACAATATACTATGCGGCCCCCTTTTAAACTGTAGAGTAGTAGCTAATGGGAAGAACTTGAAGTATGATTAAAACTCCAGGTGATTACAGTGCGATACAATTCTGCAACTGTTTTAGTTAGGATGAAGACCCACAGGAGAGTTTCTATATGTACTCGCCACAGTGGGCACCCCAGGGTGTTGATATTGGGGCAACTCTGAATGAAAGGGCATGTACTGTTTTGTTAATCATCTGGGGGGAACGTTGTTTTAAAAATTCATCTTTAGGAGAAAAGAATCAACACGGAGATCTATTACCTGGGAGGTTTCTGACACTCTTCTAGACACAATGTCTACTATTGTGCTTGTGTTCCGTACCTAGCCACCAGTTCCTCAATTAAACAAAATCAGCCTTGAGCTTATCTGAGCTTGTCTTATCTGAGTCCTTGTGAGGTCTTAAGATATTATCCTTGATTCTTAGACAGCAGGCTGAACATTCTCAGTCTGCTGCTCATAACTGTGTTAGAGAACAGAAAAGACTCCGGTTTAGGGACATAGCCGTGCAGGAAGCAAGTTGTAGCAGACAATGGAAACTATCTTGTAATCTCAGCTGTGAAAAGAACTCGAGTAATTAAGAAAACGTTTTGTTCCCCAAGGTCTGGCTCCCCTGTTTGTTCGCTGGAATGACTTGGCGTTTCTGGAGTTCACAACAGGCCAGAGACTGGTTCGTTAGCACTAATCTGATTAAGACTTGTGTTTCTTTGTTCTGTGTGTCCTCAGGTGGCAATTTTGGCTGAACATCTCACATTTTTGCCTTGTGCCTAGGTACAGAAACATAGCTTCGCCTGTGCGTTACGTAAGAAGGTCACAGATCTCAGGCCTCGGTCTGCAGTGCTGAGCGCTTTTCTTTCCAAACTACCTTCACATGTGAATTTTACTGACCCTCAGGCCATAGCACTGCAGAGCACTTAGGTACAAGCAGAGGCCGGCATTGTCCCAGAGAAACTGACAGGGGGACAAACCATTCCTTTTAAACTCCATAGAAAAGTTTTCCCAAGTGTATGTACAAAATTAGTGTATAAATTTAAATACTGCAAATTGAAATAATGTATTAAGATATGTGTATACAGTTAAATAGCTAGAAATAAATTTATGAAAACTTTCTCTAAATCTCTCTAGTAAATTGGTAAATAAAATTTCCTTCATCTATTTAGATATTTAGCAAGTTGTCTGAATAAATTAAGATTAATTTGTGACCTGGAGTCTGCTGTCAAGACAGATAGAAGCATGTTAGAAGGGCCACTTGTCAGAAAAAAGGAACTGCAATGTAAGCCACTAGTGTTAGAGAAATCACAGAACCATCTGGAAGAGGGTTTAAGTTAGATGTGAAATACAGGTAGGGCCCAGGAAAATGTTATATATTGAAAAGCAAGAGCTTTGTTCACAAATAGGTAGGAAAGATTGTTGGTGGGAAATGTCAGTGGGTACCATGACAACAGTCCCACTGAAGCATCCTATAGTAATAGATATATAAACATATGCCATGTACTATACCATAAACGTGTGCCATATAATAACATAAACGTACACCGTGTAATAACATAAACATATACTCTGTAATAACATAAACACATAATGTGCAATAAATCCACATAGACTTTCATATTCATTGAATCAAGTAGGAAGAAAAGCTATTTCTGCTATTACAATAATTAGAAAATTTGTTATTTCAAAAAATTAAACTGTCCTTTTTTGTATTCGTGTCATTCAGGTCACTGGGGAGTGAAAATGAAGTCAGGTGTTAGGGTGGTTCCGGATGGGACAGAAGTCCCGAGAGAGGTCAGGCTGCGGTTCTGGGTAGTTCCGTGTGCTCTTGGGTCTCAGCGGAGGTAGAGAGTCTCACTTTTCTCCCAGCCTGTCATCATCTGAACATGAAGTTCTTGGCTCCTGGAGCAGCAGACCGATTAACAGAAACTCATGTGACCCACGGGGGATTTTTAATTACAGTTGGTTTGGTAACATTTACACAGCTGAAGGTGTCTGGTTCGTTACGAACCCCCGAAGAACCTGAAGGTGTGCCAGACTCGCCTTCGGCCTGTGAAAGATAGGCAGGTCATCTGATCAAAATAGACATGATGACAAGCCCTCAGATCTATTTCATCTGGGGACAGTCTCCTCAGGTTCCGCAATGACACCAAAATAAACTGCTCTCAGTTGAGAGGAACCAATACATCCATCGTGTAAAAATCTACAGAAACATAGCTGCACAGCCTCCACTGTACCCGGACTCCGGTTTGCAACAGGGTGAAACAGAAAATCCTTCCTGATCTTAAGTCTCAAACCACCACAGACTGGGAGTGAGGATAAAAATCAACCCTTCCTAACGAGCAGGTTTCAGTCTGTGGTACTTAGCAGGCAACCCTAACGTTAACAAGCTTAGTTCCAGGAAGGGCCTTCTGGACCAAGAGATAAGACTGCTCTTCCCCCGCAAATCGCATTTTCTCAAATATTTCTTTTTCCAAAGCCGAGGTGTAAGCCTTCTAATAGAATTATGCAAATTCTGTCCTAAACTCTGAATGTTTTAAGAAGGAAAGATCACTTTGAAGCGTCACGAATATGCAGGCCTCACATTGCAAAAGGAAACTGGGGACTGCAGTCGGTGATGGAGACCGGGATGATAGCCCGGGCAGGACTTCCTGCATCTCTGAGGTTATTTTTGCACAAAAGTCAAGCACCTCCTGCCTCTGAAGGTCAGTCTGAATAGAAACGCTGACTGGCCATTAGGGGATTATCTGCTTGGCAGAGCAGAGCCCAGCTCCAATGCTTCTTGCCCCTGATTTGAACTGGCTGCTGGAACGCCAACGTCCCGGCACAAGACCGGATGGTGGACCTGGACAGCCAAGCAGAACTTGTAGCCTAAAAACAGATATGGCTGCTTGGGAAATCATAGTCTGCGTTCCGGTTTTCCTTTCAAACGATGAGAGGCATTTTCTTTTAAGTGATCGGGAAAGATGGCGACAAAGACCGCGCCCAGTCTAATAAGTGCTCAGCATTGCAAACTGGGTTAAGATGCCTTTGAAAAATGTCCACACATGGAAGATAGGTCAGATATACTATGGAAAAGCACACAAATTGTTCTCACGCTTTGATTCTTGACCCTTTCACACGTGCATCAACAAAAGCATTCATTTTAAATAGTGTGTGCCGCAAAGCACTGTCAGATTGTGAACTCGCACCTAAGTGGTCAATGAAAGCTGTGATCTTATTGGACGAAGACTGGATAGCAACACCAATCAGAACATAGTTTCCTGCCAGAGCGTTCTTGAACTTGACAGACAGAACTAAAGCAGAGGTGTTCCCGGGTGTCCTATGAGCTGGGTTTCTTGTTGGTTTGTTTGCTTCTGTTTTGTTATGGTTTTTGCCTTTCTGGGTGAACAGTGTCTCTTTCTAAAGACAGTGGTTGTACAAAGTAGACTGGTCAGGGGGAGATGGGGTATGATGGGGCAGAGATGCTTGTCAAAGCTTTGTATCCCAGTTGACCTTGACAGTCACTAACTAAGCCTGACTTTTATTGCTGGCATTCTGTCCCTGAAAGACTTCAGGGAAAATACTCCTGTATATTAAATCTATCTCTCCCCCCACCCCCCACCAGAAACCTCCCTGAAAGGCCCAGGTTCCTCCCTCTCAGCCTGTGCCCTCTCTCTCTTGGCACTGCCCTGTCATGTACCTTGGAAGCAGCCACTTGACCAGCAGCTGTGAGGAGTGCAGCTAGCCCTAAACTTGTTTGCTCCCATCCACCAATGCTATGTGCACGCTCAGCTAACACGGCTGCCAAGAAGCTCAAGTTGGGAACACTAGCTGTCTCAAATATGTGATTCGGATTTCAAAACCGAGTCCTGTGCTCCTGGCACCCACAAGGTTCCCAGAAATTAGGGGCTTTACTGTCATTGTCTTTGCTGCAGGACAGTCTTTTGCAAGTTGCTTGTTACTTACCTGGCCTTAAAATCTGACATCTGGAGGTCATCAGAAAGGGTAGAGTTACTTTCCTGATTTATCTGTTTTTATTATTGGTCAGTTCCGATCAGAAGACACCTCTCCACAGCCTTGTACCACTTTTGCTCCTGGGAGTTGTCCAGTGTTATTCAGAGGGAGTAACATTGACACAACCAAAAATGGAACCCATTTCTACACTGATTGGGCATGGATGGTACTCTTGTATCAAATATTGCCCCGGTCATAGTTGGTAAGTAATTAACTGGCCTAGGTAAAGTTCAAACATAGCAAGTATCTTTTATTATTATTATTACTATTATTATTATTATTATTGGATTTTTTTATTTATACTTCAAATGTTATTCCCTTTCCCAGTTTCCGTCCATAAGCCACCTATCCCATCCTCCCTCCCCCTTCTTCTATGAGGGTGTTCCCCCTCCCCAACCAGCCCCCTCTTCCCGCTGCCCCACCCTGATATTCCCCTACTCGGGGTGTGGGGGAGATCCAGCCTTGGCAGGAACAAAGGCTTCTCCTCTCGTTGGTGCCCAACACGGCCATCCTCTGTTACATATGCAGCTGGAGCCATGGGTCTGTCCATGTGTAGTCTTTGGATGGTGGTTTAGTCCCTGGAAGCTCTGGTTGGCTGGTATTGCTGTTCTTATGGGGTCGCAAGTCCCTTCAGCTCCTTCAATCCTTTCTCTAACCCCTCCAATGAGGACCCCGTTCTCAGTTCATTGGTTGGCTACGAGCATTCACCTCTGCATTTGCCATACTCTGGCTGAGCCTCTCCGGAGACAGGAAGGAGATAGCAAGTATCTTACTTTAAGGAAGTATTTTACATGAAATTACAGAAAAAGGAATATGAAAAATCTAAACCAAACCCAGGACACACCTGGCAGATTAATTCTGTCCACAGTGGTAACATACTCTTCACTGACAATAGATTTCTAGGCAGGAAAAAAAGAGTAGTTCTCTGTGAAATAATGGCAAGCTACAAAAGGAAAATAAATATTAAACAAATAGATATTAAAAACAGATCCCCCCATTTTAATCTTTGCTGTTGTTTTCTCCTTGTTTTCTTAAAACAACAAAGTAACAAAGAAACAAAGACTCCCATCAGCATACACACACTGTATGTTCTTCCAAAGACAAAGGAAAATTATTGCCACAGAGTTTCCTCCTAGCATTATATTACAATTCTAAAAACGAATAGCACCACAAGGGAAAAAAAGAGGATGTCACTTTGGCTAGTACACACAGGTATCAGTTTGCAGTCTTGCAAGCTAACTGAGTATCCATTAACCCTGGGTAGACTCCAGAGAAGGGATGTGTAATACCCCATCCAGTTCAAACTGCTTTCACTGTCTGATAGAACACTTAACAGGGAACAGAAAACAAACCTCCTGATTGGCTGCTTTTTCTCAGCATCATTTACAGACGGCAAGACTGTGAAATAAGGTCAAATACCACTCTGGGACAGGACTGTGCCTGGGAGGGGGGAGGAGGGGGGAAATCAATTATAACTATAGATGGGAACTACCATGGGAACGCAGCCATAGGTGGCCACGACTAAGTGGATTTCAGTTCCCAGGGCTATGAAACTCAGTATGGTATATTTAGAGTAGCCATAGTAATTATTCTTTGCAACTTGGAATATGCCAGTCTATAGGCTAGAAATATCAAAATGAGCTCCTTCTTTATGAATCCTTCCCAGATTTAATGTAATGCTTTGTTTGTTCCAGACTCCGCTAGTCCTAGACCAGAGCCAAGCTTAGTACCACAGATGGATGTCTACTTAGTCCATTTCGATTCTGTATCCCTAGGAAACCGGCCGATAGCATGCTATAGCTTCTGAAATTATACCTTGCTATTTTATACTCTTTGGACACCAGAGGCGAAATATTTATCTTTTCTTTCAGCAGATAACACGGACCACTAATACCTTGAGGTTTTAGTGGAACTGCTTAAAAGGAGGGGAAACCATCTTCTGTTTCCAAGAGTGACTGGTCAGCGATCAGTTTAACAGCTTATAAGATTATTTTCTTAAGCAGAGGCCAGAACAACTCTGGGATGGAATACATTTTCTGAAACCCCTTTGTGAATGTTCCATCCAATTAAAGAAAACTGGGAAAATATTACTTCAAAGTGCTCAAACATGAAAAGGCAGCTGTTACATACCGGCGAGGGCTGCTTTGTTTCACATAACCCCTCATGCCTGATTCTAATAAGCAATTGATAGAGAAATCTTGTTATTACGGGGAGGAAATGAGGAACACATGGCTGCTTACAAATTGAGATTTTTTTTTTCAAACACTAAGTTCCGGGTTCCTGCATTAGTGGCATATCTGTATTAGACCATGACTCTGTACCAAAAGCAGATTCCTGGGTCCAAACCTGGAGCTTCGGGGTCAGTGGTAAAATCTGTGGTGTGGGAGTCAGAAATGTACAGCTGTGTGTCTGCAGCTTTGGCTATAAAAAAAAAATACTAAACATTGGTGATGCAAACATTCATGAGACCCTAGATTCAACCCCTGATCAATTCGTTAAATTCAATTAATTTGATTAAATAAAATTAAAATAAAACCATATGTGTGAAGATCATATAGGATATTGGTTATCTCTTGACCTCAGCTGCCAGTCCACTGAGACTTGGGTACACAGTTGCCAAATGGAAACCTCTGTGTTTCGATGACGATAAAAGAGACCATTACAATGAGCTCTTAGGAGAAAAAACCATGTCTCTCGTTAGTCGATGGAGTCTTATGCTGAAGTTGAGGTCAGAAATGTTAGAGAAGGTGAACTGCAGAAAAAATTAAGAATATTTATTTTGCATTTGGCAGCTGGACAAGACTTTCTCACTCGTTGTCTAATTGGATCCTTACATTAAGTCCCTGGGAGTTGGATGTGTGGGTTAGGCTAGGCAGATCTGGAAATGGAGGTCTACCATCGTCTGTGCTTATCCAAGGTCAGAGGGAAGGAACAATGGCCCTGCAGCCCACCTTTCTGGAGTCTGCTCCCCATCTACAGATAGCCTCAGGTTTCTTATTTAACATTGATCACCTCTAATGACGTAATCACCAATCACTGGCACAAAGGAACTTCGGGAGAGAGGAGGAAGGATGGATGTTGGACATCACTGCTGTGCCCGGGATAAATTGTGGTTGTATTATGCAAACGTGCTTTGTAAGTTACACAACTGTCTGTGCACGTACTTACTGTGTTCCTGTATTCATGTATTTAACTGTGTTTATGCATTGTGGTCTTTTTCCTGGGCTTAAAGATTTCATAAGGGAAACTTGAAATTTACACAGGGTATCCGGAGAAACGATGGCTAAATATTTAGTTGTGGCTCATAAAATGGATGGAGAAGGAAATCTAAGTAAAAGTAAATTTAAATTTTCGAGAAACCTTGAACTTGATGCAGTTGAATCCCAGGCACAGAGCAGTGACTTGTATTTATGATTATAATGCCTTAGCTTCTCTTCTCACACTTTCTGGTAACTGAACTCACGTGTTCTTGAGATTTTAGGCACCCCAGAGGAACCCCGTGGGTTGACACTGTGTGACGTCTGTGCTGAGCTGACCAGATCTGAAAAGCTTTCATACCCAGAAGCCACCACGGAGGAGGCTCAGGCTCAGGTTCATTTGCCTGGTTCTCGGAGCCTAAACTGGGAACACAGTGCAGCCTGCCTCACCCCTTGCTCAGTCTGTGTCTCCCGGTATTTTCTTCTCTGTGTGCTTAATTTCAAGTTGCTAGCTGTAATCAGATCCCGCCTTGGAAATGTCAGACGTGAGCTGGATGAGGGCAGCCATTGCAACAGCTGTCACAGCAGGTTCTGCTGCTGAGGTGTTAGACACACAGTCGAATTACCAGAGTCCACTCCAGCACACAAACAGGGCCTCAGACACACAGAGATAAAGCTGTGAGTGTTCGATGTAGTCGGCTGCTCCGAATAAAAATTAGGTAGCCTGTAATTTTTTTCTGAAAGGTCTCGAAAGGAGAAAATAAACAAAAGAATGCATGTGGTTACCGACACATCAGAAGTCTATCCATTTGTGCCCCCAGCCCGCCCCCACGCCCAGAATGCAACACTACACTGATTCACATTCTGCTTTCTCTTGCCTGTTGGTCATGTGGACATCATCAAACATAAGGGAGCATGTGGACTGCTTCTCATGAGTCTCGTCACATGGAAGCTTCCAGTCCTAACTGAGCCTGACCTAGAGGTCATAGGTCAAGTAGCCCCATTTCTATATGGTGCGTGGGAATTTAAACATTGCTTGGGAATGGCTGCTCTCATGTCTTCCTGTGCTTTCTAGGGTATTTGAAGACACAGAGCTTTCTTTCCTTTAAACCCTTCTAGTATATAAGTGAAGACATACCTTAAAGATTCTCAAATAACCCCAAAGACTTGGTCGCCCAGGTACACTAATCATTTTTCTTCTTTTATTGGATATTTTTTATTTACATTTCAAATGTTAGCCCCTTTCCCCATTTCCCCTCCAGAACCCCACTATTCCCCCCCCTTGATTCTATGAGGGTGCTCCCCCACCCTCCCATCCACTCCTCCCGTCTCCCTGCACTGACATTCCCCTACACTGGGGCATTGAGCCTTCACAGGACCAAGGGCCTCTACTCCCACTGGTGCCCGACAAGGCCATCCTCTGCTATATATCAGCTGGAGCCATGGGTCCCTCCATGTGTACTCTTTGGGTGGTGGTTTAGTCCCTGGGAGCCCTGAGGGGTCTGGTTGGTTGATATTGTTGTTGTTCTTATTATGGGGTTGCAAACCCCTTCACAAAGCTCCTTCAGTCCTTTCTCTAACTCCTCCATTGGGGACCCCCATTCTCAGTCCAATGGTTGGCTGCTAGCATCTGCTTCTGTATTTGTCAGGCTCTGGCAGAGCCTCTCAGGAGCTATATCAGGCTCCTGTCAGCATGCACTTCTTGGCATCAGCAATAGTGTCTGGGTTTGGTGACTGTATGTGGGATGGATGCCCACGTGGGGCAGTCACTGGATCGTCTTTCCTTCAGTCTCTGCTCCACACTTTGTCTCCATTTTTCCCCCTATGAATATTTTTGTTCCCCATTCTAAGAAGGACGGAAGCATTCACACTTTAGTTATCCTTCTTCTTGAGATTCAAATGGTCTGTGAGTTGTATCTTGGATATTCTGAGCTTTTGGGTTAATATCCTCTTATTAGTGAGTTCATTTTGTGATTGGGTTACCTCACTCAAGATGATATTTTCTAGTTCCATCCATTTGCCTCAGAATTTCATGAAGTCATTATTTTTAATAGTTGAATAGTACTCCATTGTGTAGATGTACCACATTTTCTGCATCCATTCCTCTGTTGAAGGACATCTTTCCAGCTTCTGGCTATTATAAATAAGACTGCTATAAACATAGTGAAGCATGTGTTCTTATTATATGTTGGAGCATCTTTTGGATGCATGCCCAGGAGTGGTATACCTGGGTCCTCATGTAGTACTATGTCCAATTTTCCGAGGATCCATTACACTGATTTCCAGAGTGCTAATCTGTATTTTAAGTGAGGAATTGATCATGTCACCTAGATATGATCGTCTATTCCTGTAGACCCATTAACTTTGCAGGTGGGCATAGGAAGATGTAAGATTCAAACTTTAAAGACAAAGGCCTCCTTAGGGAAACACCAGGGGGCTGGAACTTTAATACCCTATCCAAAGAATTTAGGATAACACCCTGATCCAGGAAATGAGCTAACCGTGAAGAGGGAAGGGCCCTTAGCTGTCCCCCATCCACATGCCAAAGATATCTCACCATTGATGAATGTAAGGGCCAATGTTCCTCATCATGGACTAACTCATGCTGCTGCCAAAGGCTGTCCTCCACAAGTGTATAAAAGGTGTGTGCTTTTGTTACTAGGGGTTGCCTCTGTCCCAATTACAGGGCCACCCCAGTGCACTGGATCATTAAACCTCTTGCTTCTTGCATCGCTCTCCGTTTCCGTGTTTTCTTGAGTGGAACTTCCCGGACATAGGGCCGATCTGGTCCTACAATGACTGCTGTGATTTCAAGACCACCCCTGTCGACATAGTGAGTTCTAGGCCAGTCTGGGGTACAGATAAATAATTAAAAATATAAAATAAAATAAAAATATTTTAAGTTCTTTATAGACACATAGAATGTCATCAAACTGAAGCACATTTTTCATCTTCTTTTTCTACTCCATTTCTTTACTGCCACATCTGAACAATTTTAGAAGAATTAGCATGGAACCCTCTTTACTACCTACTATGTGCTGCACCTGACCCCCAGGACCTCTGTCATTCCCTCTTACGGAATTTTCAGCTCCTTAGAAATAGCCATCTTTCATCCATAGCATTCAGATCTGAAAAGGCAGGAAATTCATCTGGGACAACAAAACACGGGCAGAAAAAATAAATTTGGCTCTGTCTATTTCCAAGACGCACTGTATATGTGTGTTACATGAGCTCATTTGTGATTTGTCTTAAAGTTACTAAACTTTACTTGTTCTGGAATCTATTTCTTAGTGATTCAACCATACATAAACCAGTGAATTTTATAAAAGGCCAGTCTATAATTGAAAAATAAGTTCAAGGCCACCTTGACTTGTCCATATTGCTAATCCCAACACAGACAAGGTTACACAAAGAAACCCTGCGGATAGATTATTTCTCTGCCACCAGTAAAACAAGCCAATTCCATGCATATTTGATTATATTAAAAGCAGGTTTATTGGGAAATTGCTCACAGGCAGGCAAGTTCACTGGCCCAAGGAACATGGAACTCTACATGGGGAAAGGTGGGCGTGTGTGTATGTCTCTGTGTGTGTGTGTGTGTGTGTGTGTGTGTGTGTGTGTGTGTCTGTGTGTCTGTGTGTGTGTGTGTCTGTGGGGGGGTAGGTGACAGGGCGGGGGGAGAGAGAGAGAGAGAGAGAGAGAGAGAGAAAGAGAGAGAGAGAGAGGATACAGGTGTACAGAGAGTAAAGAGAAGAAGGAGGTGGAGAAGGAAGGGGAGGAAGAAGAGAAGAAAAAACACAAAATGTCCGGATAATATAGGGAGGAGTCTCTGGGGAAGGGGAGCCCAGCACCAGGCCTGGATAGTTCAGGATTGGGGGTCAGGGTATGCTAGGTAAGGATTGAGGGATGCCTGGAGGAGCTGGAGGCCAGGTCTGCTTTGATATGTAAAATACCCACCTCAGCCCCTTGTCCTGGGTCTGGAAAAAAACAAACAAACAAACAAACAAAAATGGAAACAATATCAACAAAAAGCTGTATAGTGCTGACTCTGACTCCTGCCCTTAATTCCAGCACCCAGAAGGCAGAGGCAGGCAGAACTCTGATTTTGAGGCCAGCCTTGTCTTCAAAGTGAGCCAGAGCTACAGGACAGCCAGAGCTACACAGTGCAACCCTGTCTTGAAAAACAAACAAACCAACAAAGGAACAAAATATGGGAATGACAGACAATTCGAGCTCCTTGGCTTCGTTGGATAAATGAAGAATAGAAAGAAGAGACAATAAACTTTCAAATCAAAGGTGCACACACATAAGGGATGCTCATAATGGGAGCATTCAGGATGGTTGTCATTCCTAAGAAAGAAACCCATGTCTCTGTCAGATGAAAGCTGTCGCAAGGTAGGAGGAATCCAGAAAACGCAAGCAAATCCCCAGTAATCAGGACTCAGTGCCCACCTGCCTGGCTGTTCTCTTCCTTGGAACTCTGTCACCATGACCCTCCCAGGACCAGGGGGCCTCTGGGAATGTCATTACAGTCAGCACCCAAGAAGAAAGGTCAAAACAAGAACTTGTCTCCCGGTTGGGGATTTAGCTCAGTGGTAGAGCGCTTGCTAGGCAAGCGCAAGGTCCTGGGTTCGATCCTCAGCTCCGGAAAAAAAAAAAAAAAAGAAGAACTTGTCTCCCAAGTCCCTTCTCGGATGCTTCCTACTCTAATCCTATGTGCAGCAGAGGTAAGACACTGCCTGTGAAGATACCCAAAGCACGCTCTCTCCTGCTGGGCGCTAATCGGGCTCTAAATGCACTGTGTAATTTCCTTCCTAAGAACATAAACTGTGCTTTCTAAGAGAGGATGCACACCAGGCCTTACTGTCTTTTCACGGATCGCAGTAACGAAACACAGAACAGCTTTAGAAATCAAAGTGCCCCGTCTACTGTGTGAAAGATTGCATTTCATAGCTGCATCTTCTTCTACTTCCGTTTCCGTTGCTATGATAAAACACTGCCCCGCTCAGAACAACTTAGGGGAGGAAAGGGTTTGCTCTGTTTACAGTTCTGTGCTGTAACCTGTCATGGAAGGAACTCAAGGCAAGAAATTGAGGACAGGCCTGCTTGCAAGTCACACTTTGTTTCCTCTAACCCTGGATGGAACTCATCTCATGGCCTAAAAAGAGGAACCATGGAGGGCGCCCCTTGCTAGCTGCCCTAAAAGCCAGCTTATATGCCAATAGTTTTATATACCTGCCAGAAACACCTGTCTAGGAACCGTGTTACCCACAGTAGGCTGGACCCTCCTCCATCAGTTAACAACTGAAACCTGCCCCACAGAGGCCCACAGGCAAATCTCATCTACGAAATTCCTCAAATCTCAGAGTCTCTTGTAGAGCGTTCGGCTATGTCAAGTTGGCAGTTAAAGCTCACCACGATGCAGTTCCGAGTCTACCCCCAACCTGGCTCTTTGGGGCATAAGACAAATCTATGTTAAGCAAAAACTTGACTTAACTGGCCAATGGAAAGAAGGCAAAAAGATCCTGAAAACTAATTTGACACTTTATAAGCATAACCCAAGCTTCTTCTAACCCATAGTTCTTTCTAATACACTAGAGTACTGTAAACTAAAACCTGGCATTTGGAAAACTGGAAGCAGGGAGGTGACAGTGGTAGCTGTGTCCCCTCACATATTAGACAGCAGCAGCCAGGACAAAATGCATGCCCCTGACTGGTGACTCAGGTACAAGCCAAAGCCGGTGACTGAAACCTGGACTTGAAGGTGACTTGTTATGGTGGAATTCAGCCCCTCCCCCATTTCGAGATGTATGTGTTAAATAAAAATTGCTGGAGAGCATTATTTTGCTTTATTTTGTTTTATCAAGCTCCTGCACCAGGTCCTAGCAGAAAAACTGAAACCCAAATGGAGTCACCCACGCCACAGTTCCAGACTACCACTCTGTCCCTATCTGACCTTCCTCAGAATGGGAGAAACCTGGACTTCCACAAAGGCCACTTGCCATAAACACTCTGTCCCCTCTGCACTCTTTAATTCCTTACACTCTTTAATTCTCACAGGAAAAGCACCTGAAGGAATTAGGTGTTTCTCTATTATCCCGTCTCCGCCTTCTCTGAGGAGCCATTTTGAGGAAACCAGCCCCCTTTCTATTCTTTGTTTCTGCTTTCTCCAGCTCTTCTCTGTCGTGAAGACGCCTTTCCTGCTCAGCCCACCAAAACATTCCTTCTGCTTTAGGGAATGATGTGCTGTCTGACTCGAGAATTAAAACAAAAAACAAAAACCCTGTTAAAATTTTGTCTTTGTGTGGACCAGGCTGTCCTGGAACTCATGTAAATCCACCTGTCTATGCCACCTCAACCCTGGATTTTAAAGCATACAATATTACGTCCAGTTCACACATTATTTTTAAAGTAAAATGTACACATTGTAGTATAGAGCTGAACATTGTTCATATAACCAACGTTTATATATGTACATATATAATATATTTATACACATACATAATTTATATAATAAAATACAGCATGAGTGTGCTGACTAGTTGGGGGTTATGGAGTTGGGGCAAGTTAAGGGAAAGAGTTAGCATGAATATGGTCAAAATACATTGAATGAAATTCTGAAAGAATACACAAAAGTATTTTAAGTATAAAATGGTTTATATTTATTTTCGGGGTTGTTCTGAGACTATCAAAGGGCAGTGGGTTTGCTACGTATCTGGGTGTCATTGGGACAGTGTGGATACAGGGCAAGAATGTGTAGTGTGGTGGGTAGATGAAGGGAGCTGGATAGGGAGGGACCAGCCTATGAGATCCTTGAAGACTACCACAGGGCTGGGCCTTACCCAGAAGTCATTGCTGCCTGCCAGACCATGCTGAGGGGTGGTGTCCTCTGAACCAGGTTACAGAAGATCATTCTAGTAACTGTAAGAGGCTATGGAGGCCAAGAACAAATGTGCAAGGACCAGACCTGCTGATATTGAAGGGAATTTAGAGAGCAAAGTTGAGGCTAAGCCTGAACAACTGGCAAACCAAGTCTCTAAAGGTTGGCGTGAGGAAGCAAGCAGGAGGAGCTTGGCGAACAGGGAAGTTGGGACACTGGGTAACTTAGGCAGCACAAAAATGGGACAGTGTCAGGACTTCAGCCAGAGATCTAGGGAGCCAGGCTGGAGGATTCTCACCTCCTCAGGGCTGTCCTAGGGAGCGCCCATGGCCTCTTCTTCTGCCATGGCTGTAGCTACCAGGCAAAGAAAGCTCGGCCCAAATCCAGACACTGGAGACCAGATACTGGAACCTCAAACCATCTGCCAAAGACTCCAGTATCACTGTCCTCCTCAGCAGGAAAAATAAATAGACAGATAAATAAATAAGCAAACAAACAAATAAACAAATAAAGGAACCCACTGGGCTCTGCATTCTTGCTCGCATCCTCCAGTGTGACTGAGGGACAGGCAGGCTGGCTTCTGCCTACTGGGGAACCTGGAGAACGTGCAAGAGGCCCCAGTATGCTTGCCGTTCAAGGGACCTCAGTCACAGCAAAGAGGGCAAGGCTTCAGGAAGAGTCCTGGAATTTCTGTTTTCCTTGTTCCTAAACAATTAACAAACAAGTCACTGTCTCCGTGTTTGTGGTTTCTAAAGGATTTCATTTTTCCAGGTCCCAGCTCTATACTAGGTTTCCTGTGTGTGCGTCCACCTTTATCACAGACGGGGCAAACGCCTGAAATGAGGTGAGGTGATGAAAACTACTTCCTTGTTTGAGAAATAGTTCTTGGGGAGAATGACAACATGTTTGGAATCTGCCAAGCCATTTAGCCACATACCTTGGAGGTGGAGGCAGGAGGATCAAGAGTTCAAGGCGAGCTGGGCTACATGATAAACTGATAAACTCTACTGATAAACAAACCCAATTCTAAAAGAATCAACAATTGCCTTCAAACATAGGGAATAATAGCCAAGTCGCGTGTGGCTTTGGACTTGCACTGAGTTAAGGTGTCAAGGAAAAGAAGAAAGAACAGGCATGCAGACACCATGCCCAGAAAAGCTGGGATCACATGGGCTATGTTCACTCTAATGGAGCCTCACCAAGTATTCAACAGCAAACAGGAACCTTGGCACTTTTACCACATACAGCACAGAGGGAAAGGGTGAGCCCTGCTCAGTAGGCATCTGTGGGAGAGCAGAGTCAGGCTATAGACATCCAGGGGCTAGATCTTGCATACACTTGTCAATCATTTGCAAACCTTTGTACAGACTGTCAACAGTTATACTTGGACCAGAGGAAGGCTTTGCCACCCCTTTGAGCCTCGTCCCAGGGAAGACTGGCACTCCCAGGGTCTGAAGCATTAGGGTTCGTGTCACAGCTGTGCTCAAGTCAAACAATACACATTCAGTGTTTACACGTTCATCCAGGGCTTCCTCTGCTCCTCACAAAAATATACACCTGTGAAGAGTAAATGAGTAGCTAAATTTACTTATGTCAATGTTTTAAGAAGATGAACATTTAGAAAGTGATGGTTTATTGTTCCTTAAGAATAAACATTATTACTAGATAACATTAGTAGGAAATCCCTGTCTACTTGCCAGAGAGCTACTACAGAGGCCATCAGCTGCAACAGAATGACTATCCAAGCTCCCTCCCAAAGTGTGCATGGTCAAACCCTGAGGTGATGTTAGGAGACATCTTGGCAGAGGATTGGGTCAGGATAATGGAACCCTGTGAGCTGATATCAGTGTCCAGGTGACCACAGAAACCTGACATCTTTAGCTTCATCAGGGCACAATAAAAAAGATATCAACCCTGCGAGAAAGGAACCACCAAACCCAAGTCTGCCAGCCAGTACCTTGGTCTTGGACCTACCAGCCTCGAGAACTTCAAAACCAGATGCTTATCACTTCCTAAGTCAGTAGGTTTGGGTATTTTGTCCTGGAATGCCAATGAAGTGAAAAGCCAGTGTTAAATGCCATTGTCTTGATTCTGAGGCAGACAGGACTAGACTGGAGAATCAAAATAGTCTAGTCACAGTTGTATTCCAGTGTCGTGAACTCTTAGCTACCAAAGCCCTACATCCCACCTTAATCCCTGATAAGACATAACTTGCTAGCTGAAGAGATGGCTCATTCATTGAGATCATTTGCTACTCTTGCACAGGACCCAGGTTCAGGCTACGGCACTGATACCAGCTTACAACTGCCTGTAACTCAACTTCCAGGGATCCACTGGCCCTTATTTGGCCTCCGTGGGCACCTGCACACATGAGGTACACATGTATACACTCAGGCACACATACATACACATATTTAAAAAGTCAATAAAAATATGTCTTCTTTTAAAAAGACATACTAAGGACATAAGGAAGGAGAGAGAGGGCTTTGTAATCCACAACTAATCTCACTAAAAGTGTACTCTAATTTTGTTCTTTGACATGCTAAATGATCTGCTAGGTCTTCGCTGATAACAACTCATTCTTCCTTATGTGCAAAAATCACACAAAGGTGGATTATTCAATATCTTCTTAAGAAGAAAAAAACTGGAAATCAAATGCTATCAATCAGAAGTTGACCAATACATCATGACATATTGGTCTAATAGAATACCATCTGTCCTTTAAATATACAGAAGTATCTTCAAGAAAGATTTTTTTTATTGACTTATTCACTTTACATCACAGCTCTCTCCCTCCTCTTCTCCCAGTCTCACTCTTACAAATCCCTCCCCCCACACCACCTCCTTCCTTTCTCCTCAGAGAAGGGGAGAGCCCCCCTTGGGTATCACCCCCACCTTAGGACACTCAGTCCCAGCAGGATTAAGCACATCCTCTCCCACTGAGGCCCAATCTGGCAGTTCAGAGAGGGAAGGGGATCCAGTGGCAGGCAACAAAGTCAGAGATAGCCCCTGCCCCGATTGTTGGGGACCCACATGAAGACCAAGCTGCACATCTGTTCTAAATGTGTAGGGGGTCTAGGTCCAGCCCCTATGTGCTCTTTGGTTAGTGGTTCAGTCTCTATGAGCACCCATGAACCCAGGTTGGTTGACTCTGTGGGTCTTCTTGTATCCTTGACCTCTTCAGCTTGTTCAATCAAGACAGGTTTTTTTTAAAGATGAGATCTAAACATGGCGGCCAGGTACTAGCCCAGGCCATTAATACCAGCACTCCACTCAGGAGACTAAAACAGAAGGGTTACAAGTTTGAGGCTAGCCAAACACAAACTAAAAAGTAGATGAAAAAGGGTGGCTGTAGTGATTCCATTTGCAAGCACACATTTCTGTATTTAAACATCATACCTGTTGCTGTTTAATCTCAGTTTGCATCTGGACAGAAAACACCAAGCCAACACAGTTCCACGCGGAGAGGTCTAATGAGAGAAGAGGAGAGGAGAGGAGAGGCCAGCCATGAGCACGTGGATGGAAGTGGTGTGGGGGTGGGGACAGAAGGGAAGAGAGCAGAGAAGCGAAGAATAAAGAGCTAGGGGAGGAGGAGAGGGTAAGCAGCCCCCTTTATAGTCAGGCATAGCTGGCTGTTGCCAGGCAACTGTGGGGCGGAGCATACCTGGCTGTTGCCAGATACCTGTGGAGGTGGAACTTAGACAGAATACCAACAATACCTGTTAAGGATTTTAGAAGGCTGGAGAAAGGAGACTGGCTGATTGAAGTTCCCCTTTTCAGTTTGTGTCTTTCTGTATTGTTTCAGTTTTCCATGCTGCATACAGGTAACTTTTAGGTCTATATACGTATAATGGAGGCTTTACCCCAGTCTGTGTTTGTGAGGTATCGTTGCACTTTCTGGTGGTTTTACTGGAGGCCTTTCTACAGTTCACTTTTAAATTGTGAGGCTGTGCAGAACTTTTCTGTTTTCAGTACTGGATATTCTCAATAGCCACGTACTTTTAGTGTTTGATGCCGAACTGTAGAGGGTTAAAGGTCCAGACACTTGGAAACAATCACAGTGTTTATTGAATTAAGAAGCCTACAGAGCTGGAGCCCCACTGTATAACTTGTTGGATGGAAATTTAATCTCATAGATGTGACAGATTTGATGCCTCCTCAGTGCCAATCTCCATGAAAAGCCATCAAGAAAGTGTGTGTGTGTGTGTGTGTGTGTGTGTGTGTGTGTGTGTTTTGTGTCCTCCAACCCCTGCCCCTACCTCAACCAAGTCACTGAAGTTCTCTAACCTTGGTGCATGCCGTGTACTCCATGGGAGAAAAGATTTGCCCAAGGGCATGCAGCTGGCCAGAAGTGGCAGCCGAGGACACATCTGTTAAACATTATTCTTCACACACACTCTCTCACAAAAGCTCGACTGCTGGAGGTATTACAGTGATGACTCCAAAATGATTTAGCTCGCAGAGACATTTGCGGCTTAAGAACTGTTAGCCCACCACAGTGGTGCATGCCTGTAACCCCAACCTTCAAGAAGCTGAAGGACGGGGATCGCTGTGAGTTTGAGGTGAGCCTGGGCTACCACGGTGTGACCTCGGCATTAAATAACAACAGTAACAAAATGCCTAAAAAGTATCTAGTATTTGAAACACATGCTTGTAACCCCAACACACTTGGCAGTGGAAGCAGGGACTATATCAAGGTTGGCACTGGCCTGGATTTCCTGAGTTTCTGTCTTTTAAAAAAAAAAAAACAGAAAAAGAAAAAGAAAAACAGGAAATGATGAATGTGAGGATTTTAAGGCTGTACAGCAGCCCCCTTGTTGTGGAAGTTGCACTGTAAACCAACCTCCTCGAACAATGCAGTTAGCACCCACCCTACCCGTCTTTGCTCCCCGAAATATTTTTGAAAGATATACTAGTAGACTAGTAAGGGAAACTCCTTTTGATATAAGGATATGTTTTGGTTTTCTTGAGGCAGAGACTTGCTGTGTTGCAAAGCCCAGCCTGCAATCCCACGACTTGAGCCATCTTCTTGCCTCAGCCTCCCCGTGTAGCCACAGACACTCACCGCCACACCAAGCCAAGCTTGATAACAGAATGTCTTATGGGAACGTTAAGGTTGATAATACCTACCTGAAATGCCCTTCGTGGTTTACATCTAACCTGTTGCATGCTGGAAATGTGCTCTTTTAAATCTAACTCATCAGTATGGGTCTGTTTTAGACGACTCCCCACCCCTGCTTTCTAAAACATGAAAGTCTCAGGGCAGCTCTAGCCAATGACACTCAGTTAGCAAGATCTGTGGCATGCTGATGGTTTAATCAATTCTGCAAACGCCTGCTTGGTGAACAGTTGCTTTGTGCAAGCTGAGGAAAGGCATTGCACCCAAAGAAGGTGCCGAGCCTCTGTAAAATGCATGCACCCCAGCCCTCCTCCCTCTGCCGTCCAGGTGCTCCCCTGAAAGCATGAGTCTGGGTCTCCCCAAACCCCTCTTTATTATCATTCACTAGAGAGGCCCGGAGCAGGCTGGGAGAAAGAAGGACCCAATCAAGGAGACTCATCAGGTAGCTTGCCTAGAGATGAAGCATCTAGCCTCAGCTTTCCTGAGAGACAAGCCTTCAGTCTGAATGTTAATTCTTTTCACTACAGTGACTTCCTCACATCAGTGGATGTTCCTGGCACCTGAAGACAAGGTATTCTGGCACCTGAAGCAGGACAATTTATGACCGCTCTTTAACAAGCAGACTTCTCAACCTAAGGCCTTTCCTTACCCAGTCAGGGGATCATTGGTACAGTTGCAGGCTGTGTAAGTCTCCTTATTACCCCTGGACAAAATAACTGTTGAAATATGTCCCCTTATCCTACATGTGTGACATCCTGGACAAAATTCATACGTAACGTAGATGGAAGGCGTGCATTCAGATTATAAAATTGATGAGAAGATTGGTCCCCCATCTCCTAATACTAGATTCTGAGCTACTAATCAAGGGAATGGAGCCACTCTCTCTAAGTGCCTAGTAGACCCGAATCCTCCGCTCACAGGATGAGTAAATGGAGCCTGAATGATAATAATATAGGCGGGATGATCTGCACGTGGAGAGACAGCAGGGTGACCAGAGCCTGCATTGTAAACAGGCAAAATTGACATAATCAGGTCCTGGGATTGCTTTATTCATGCAATGTGCCTGAATCATTTGGTGATTTGAGATGTGGGTTGCCAAATGCTCACCTCTCTGCCCTGCTGGGTGTTATTAACCAGCCTGTTGGACAGGAATGCTTTACTGTTTTGCCCTTGGTGCGATTTGCTTTCTGAGTTTGCTGAATAAACACGATGTTGAGGCACCGTGCTAAGAACCTTGCTGGTGGTCTCAGGAGAAGGACGAGCTCTCTTCCAAGAAATGATTATTGTGTTTGCAGTATCTGATGAGAAGAGAGTCTTTGATATCCACTTGTTCCAAAGCCACGGGAAGGCTGGAAGCAGCCCTTCCCTCTCTTGTGAATGTGAAACAGGGATTGTAACCCTTTGAGCCAGTTTCTCCTGAACATCTCTGCTGAACACCTCCTAGTTGCTCACCACCTTGAAGTGCCTCTTCTCAGCAGGGTGGAGGTGATATAAGAATCACAAGGGTAATCATTGTTCAATGTGAAGATACCTGTTAAACGGAAGTGTGTCTGTCCACCCTTCCACACACACCCAAAGCCACATGTGTATTAAAGATTCTGCAAGGCAGATGGCCTGATCTGAGATGCCATTGGGATGTTGGAATGTTGCAGCTCAAGAACCAAATCTTCTTGGGATCTCTTTACCCACCCATCAGCCACTCAACATGTCTGACCTAACATCCCTTTGAATGTAAAAGTTTTAGAATGTATTAGCAGACTACTAGCTTCCACCAAGCTGAAGGCCATGGATACCATCAGAGTGTATCAGACAGTCTGCTGTCCACACTTCTACAGCCAGCTCATCTGAAGCTCATTTGATTCCTTTATTTATAACTTCCTTTGCCTCTACGATGATAAAAGTTCATTTAATTGCTCTTATGGTGAAACATGTTATTCAGGACAATCTAAAGCCAGGTTCCCAGGCCATGGTCACTCAGAGTAAATGAATTCTTACTCCCTCTGGGTTGAGAGGCTCTGGATTGTTGTGTTTGTGGGGGGAGAAATGAAGAATCACGGTTGTCTTGTGGGAAAACATCAGCCTTGTCACACCTCGAAACAAATCCCAGCTCTCTGGTCATCAGCTCCATGACCCCAGACTCTCTCGGTGTCACCACCTTGAATTCTCAAAGACCATTGTGAAATACACTAGCTTACAAAGACTCCTAGAGTAATGTTGACGTTATATGGTCCCTGACGCACAGTTGGCCCAGGACCGGCAGGGCCAGCATCTTCCAGAAACTTGTTAGATATGCAGATCACAACCCCATCACAGACCCCCGAGAATCTGGATGTAGAGAGGAGGAGGCAGAAGATGACAAATTATCTTGTGATGCACAGAAGGAAACAAGGACCACTTCTCAGATGCATGACAATCTCAGTAATGACACCTGCTACATCCTATTAGCAGAAAAGTGTATACTCTAGGAATTCACTTTACCCTCCAAATACCATTCATTCTACTCATGTTTGAAGCCTCTTTGGCCTAGTAACTCCAGTGTGCAGAATTTAATCAGATATATCTAGAAAGATGTATTTGAAGTTTTGCTTGTGCCCACAAAGACCTTGAGGGGGCACAGAGAGAAATATTATAAACCACAGGGAGAGTCTAGCTCTTTGAAGAACTGATTTTTTGACTGGCTTTCTTTTGGAAAGGAGTTAATTTTATTAATAGAAGAAATAGTTTTGCTTTTGGAAGCACCAGGTTGCACTTTGTTCCAGAGAGAGAGAGAGAGAGAGAGAGAGAGAGAGAGAGAGAGAGAGAGAGAGAATCACAGTGTGAATGCTTTTTAATGCAAAGTACACTACGGGCATGTTTATAAAAATCAATTACATTTCACAACAATTTCTAAATTATCCCCACAGAATTAAAAACTATTTTAGGTTTTTAATGAATAAAAACTCATTTCATTGCTCAATAAAAATGAAACTAAAATCCATTAAGTTCCTGAATCCTGCTGAGTGTTTTGGTGAGAGCCTGTGGGAGCTTCGAAATGACTCAGTGTGGAAGAAGGGGAGGGGAGAGCGTGTGCTGGAAGGGGCCTTTTCAGGGTCTGACTCTCAGCCATGTTTGTGTCATTCTCACTGACTTGCTTGCCCATAGGAGAGAATCAGTCAGGGTCCTCTGGTGTACTTGCCTACGCTCCAGAAAGCTGTGAGGTGTGTGCCCTATGTTGCAGAGAAAGGGGTGTGGAATTGGGAAGGCTTGAGACACAGTTCTACTTCCTGTCAACTGAGACCTACCTCCATGGCTGGGCCTGCCTGAAAGACTGGTAGCCCAAGGTCTCCACACAGTCCGGCCCACAGACACAGGCAAATGGTGCTTGAGACTAAGTTCTGTGCTTTAGTTTAAAGGGAGAAAATTGCATGAAGCTAAAAGGACCTCCCAGCTGGAACCTTCTGTCTCAGGTTTTGCATGCCCAGAACTGTGAAACCCATTTTCCACATCTTAGTCTCCTTCAGAATCCACATCCGCTACCCTTCTAGGCCAAACAAGCTTGCTTGCTGTGTTTGCTTTCCTAGACTGAGGGGCCTGACAGAGAGCACTTTGAAAGCCTTGTGTTAGTCATGATGCCTACAAGCATAAGCATGTGCATGGGGTCTTTACATTGTGGGATGGTGCAGTTGTCGTTGCTGTTGTTGCTGTTACTGCTGCTATTTAAAGAAGAAGGGGAGGAGAAGGAGGAGGAAGAAGATGATCAGGAAAGAATTGAATAGGGGGTGCTCTCACTCCTGTCTGTAAATGTCAGAACTGGATTGGCCCCCAGAAAATCTGGTGCTCAAGACCTGAATAGCCTCCTAGGTAGAAAGCATTCTAAAGGAAGAAGTACGAGAGAGAAGGCTGACAGAGCAAAGGACCTTTATTTTCTAAGTAGAGGAACATTTGTGAGAATTGCATAGGCTTTAAACTTATCCAACAGCAAGTTGGCTTGGACAAGGCCAAGAACCTGAGCTTGGTTACAAGTACCCACATGGGGAGCAATCTTCTAAGCCATGTGTGCATACTAAATCTGTAAATGTGTATGTGTGTGAGTGTGTGTGTGTGTGTGTGTGTGTGTGTGAGAGAGAGAGAGAGAGAGAGAGACAGAGACAGAGACAGAGACAGAGACAGAAAGAGCAGAGAAGTTATAAAAGTATAATTAAAATTTTATTGAGAGCTTGAGGTATAAAACAGTGGCAGGGTGTTTGCCTAGCTTATGTGAGGTCCTGGGTTTAATTTCTAGGACCAAAAATGTTTCAGCACTGAGGAGGCAGAGACAGATAAATCTCTGTGTATTTAGGGCTAGCCTGCTCTATATAGCAAATTCTGGAACAGTCAGGACCACATAGTGAGAACCTGTTTCAAATACATACATACGTGTGTGTGTGTGTGTGTGTGTGTGTGTGTGTGTGTGTGCCTATTATCACTTATTGAGATGAGAAAGACGGTTCAGCAGTTAATCACCACTGGATGCTCTTCCAGAGGATCTGGTTTGGTTGCACACAGCAACCCACAACTCCAGTTCCAGGGGATCTTGTACCCTCTTCTGCCTCCCCAGGTCCGCAGACACCCATGGTGCACATGCATACATGCAGGCACATGTTCAGATACATAAATAAAAATGCATCTTAAATCATTACCATCTTCAATGCTAAACCAAGTGGAATGGTGTTTTATTTGACAAAGGAAATGTCCACAGAAGTTTCTTGAACCTTTACATATAATCAACTTCCTGGAGCTAGCTTGTGGTGGGACAAGGGCTGTCCAGCCTTGTAACCATGTAAGATGGGAAACGGAGGCTGCTGGATGGACTGGAAGCAATGCCAAGACTAAGAATGTGTCTGTCTTTGTCCCTTTGAACTGGCATTGATAAGCTCTCTAGACGTGGATCTGCTGTCTGACAGAAGTTCTTTCCTTCATGCCTGAGGCCTCGTCTTGCAGGCCCAGGGGGTCATTCTTCTGATACAGTTGATGGCAGCTGAAACAGGAGAGGGTCTATCTCTGTCTTTCCTTAGGCTGAGAGCAGAGTCAGTCTCAGGCGCAGAGGGATGTGGAGAGCCCTGGGTTTCTGCAGGACCTCAAACTGAAGTCCAAAACAGCCCAGAAGGGAGACAGAAGGAGCTCACACAGCGACTCCCTCTGTAGCTATGTCCTCCGTAGACCCTGGGAAACTATGTGCAGTGTCTTGCTTTACTTCTGAGTTTTTGAGACAGGGTTTCACTGTATAATCTAGGCGAGCCTGGGATTCACTAGGTACCCAGGATAGCCTCAAACTCTCAGTTCTCCTGCTCAGCCTCCTGCTGCAGGCTGTATAGGTTTGTACCCGCTCTGCCATGTTTGTTTTCATGAGACAAGGCGTCGTGTAGCTCAGGATGGCCTTGAACCTCTGATCTGGTCATCCTGCCTCTACACTCTCCACTCGGCCCTACACTGTTAGAGTCACAGGTGCATACTCCCATATCCAGGTGCACTTGATCTTTTAAAATGATTTTACTTTATCTGTGGTGTCTGCCTACGTATACATCTGCTGCCCTCACAGGCCAGAGGATGCCCGATTCTCTGGAACTACAAACGGTTTTGGGGCTGCTGCATGGGTGCTGCGAATCAGATCCTGACCATCTGAAAGAGCAGCCAGTGCTCCTAACACTGAGCCATGTCTCTCACCCCTCTTTCACTATTTAGAAAAAGAATTCTTAAGTGCAAAAGTCATGTTCAGAGGTGTGTGCAAGCTCATAGGTTAAGCTTATCCACAGAATTGTGTAACCACTATTAACAATATCTGATTCTGAGACATGTATCATCTCATAACAGAACCCTATGATCTCTTTGCCTTCCCTGCCCATCCCCCATATCCTCTCAGCCACGAGGGGAGGGGGGCATGTTTCTATTTTCTGTCTCTATGCATTTATCAGATTGGGATCTTACGTAAGTGGCATCATACAGCACGCAGCCTTCTGGCCGTTGTGTGTCGAGCACTGTGGGGTACACTGGCTTTTCTGCCTCTATCGTGCTCCATGACCTTCCAATCACAGGGCGCACCTGGTTTCCCTAAACTCAGCAACAGATGGGCATTTGGATTGCGACCATGTTTTCACTGTTATGATTATCTATGGATATTCTTACAGGGTTTTGTGGGAACCTGTTTTCAATTATCCTGGTTCTATGCCTACCACTGGTATTTCTCAGTATGTATGTATGTGTATATATATATATATATATATATATATATATATATATACAGGCCAGCCTGACTTTGAATCCACTGTGGAGATAAACCTAGTATTGCCGTTCTGCTATCCAGACATGGCAAAACCATGTATCTGTATCTCTCTCTCTCTCTCTCTCTCCCTCCCTCCCTCGCTCCCTCCCTCCCCACCTTGTTTTTTTGAGATGGGGTTTCCCTGTGTCGCCTGTAGACCAGACTGGCTTTGAACTCAGGAGCGCTCCCTGAGCCACCACAGCCAGTGATCCAAGCCGCTCTCAGGTAGAGCCAGAGAAGCCTCCTCCTCACAGGGTCACAATGCAGAGCCTCAGCCAAGTAGAAAAGGGTAGAAAAACCAAACCATGGGAGCTGGAGGATGGGGAAGAGTCCTGTCAAACACAGTCCTCCAGAGTCATGACTGCTGTCTGCACTGACTCACTGCAGCAGTGCTCACCTGCACAAGACCTGAACGGGGCCCCTCAAGCTCCGTCAGTGCTCTAGAAGGGAGAACTGACTGGATTGTCTGCATGGGGAAAGAGAACATGAAGACTGGAGGCAATGTGTTATAGGACTATCCAAGAGGAGTTGGAGGCAGGCGTTAGGGGTGTTATCAAGACACAGTGTACAGATGTATGAAATCATCAAAGAACAAGGAAAAGTAACCTATTTTTAAAAGATGACCTTTCAACCTTTCTGAATGGAGAGCAGGAATAAGGAAATAAACCGAGTGTGGTAGTGCACACCTTTAATCCCAGGATTTAGGAAGCAGAGGCAGGAGGATTACCACAAAGCCAAACTAGCCTACCTGGCAAGTTCTGAGTTCAGTGGAATTCTGTATCAAAAGGAAACCCAAATGGCAAATAGTAGATTAATAAATTAATAAATAAGCAAACAAACGAGTAGAAGACATTAAACTACATACTGTTTTTTTAAACATATATTTTTATCCATGAAAACAGCTGACCTGAGTATATCAAGTAGCTGGACGTAAAGAGTTAAGTAATTTAGCATTCGGCCAGTTCAAGAACAGAACGCAGTACTGTGTGGGTAGCGTTTTCTACGCTCAGACTCACACTGCTTAGAGATGTGGCCACCCTCTGAAGACCAGAACGTTTCCTTCACACTGTGGCACACTAATACATTATGCCACAAAGACAGAAGTGGACCACATTTTGTGTGTGTGTGTTTTTATTACTTCAATCTGACCGTGGTAACTGGCGTTTCTCCCTTTCCCTCAGCGTCCCTGTAGCTTTTGCTCCGTTTTCCTGTTCTCTCTCCCCAAGCCTTCCTCACTTCTGCGTTCTTGACCCCATTCTTCCTGAATCGCCATCTCACCATTTGTGCTTGTTTTCAAACTAGTGCGTCTCGCCCATACATCTCAGGACTCCATCCCTCAGGAGCAGTCCACAAAATGCCAGTAAAAATCGTCTAATTTGTTAATGCGTGTCTAAAAAGGATAGCTAGTGTCAGAGGAGTATAAAAATAACTTGGAGCAGAAGGCTGAAGAGCAGGGAGGGGAGAAAATACACATAATAACCCGCTCGTTGGTTCGTTGCCTCAAAGAACAGCCCACGTGTTGCTGCCCGTGATGGCTCTGCTGGAGCTTGTATACAACACCCACCAGAGGCGGTCCAGGCCACTGACTCCCACGTCTCGTGCCTGTCTTACCTCCCGTGTGTTCCTTTCCTGGCAACTGTGACGGGAATATCATAGCTTTTTCCCCCCCTAATCATAAGTTTCCTTGGGAAAATGTCTTGGATACTATATAAATGACTCCGATGCAATTCTTGAAGTGTTCACTAAAACCCATGAGGCCCACAATTATGATTTTCATGTGTGACCCTGGTGATTTGTCTGACTATCGGGCATTCAAAGACACAGAAAGGGTTCGCTACATCTAACGGGAAGGACGCTGTGCAGCATTTGGGCGGCGGGGAACATTTGGACTGCGCAGACCACACTGCACATGCGGCTCATCAGAGTTAAGAATAGTGGCGCAGTCTATGGTTTTCTCAGTTCAATTTAGCAGATATTGCCAGAATAGCACTGTTCTGGATTTGGGGGAGGCGCAAGACAAACTCGTCTTGAGGAGCAGGGATAAGCTATGGAAAAAACGGGCCTACCGAGTTCTGGTTATACAGAGGCAAGTGCGGCGATCGATGTAACCTGTAACCCGGCAAGACTTCACCCGGACTTTAACACTGGGCAGACCATGAGGGGGCGGAGGGAACGGTCCAGCAAAGTGGAAACGACTCACCTTTGAGCTGTGGAGGAATGGTGGCAAAAGAATAGAAAGTTAAAAGGATAGTCAGTTATGTGACTTATGCCGGCTAACAGATCAGCAGAGGGCAACTGGGCACGAGGTACAAGAGCATTGCTCGCAGGGCGAGCTGTGACTTTCCCAATTCAAGGGAAAAGCTGGAAGCAGGCAAAGTGCTGCTCCCTCACCTCAGGGCTCTCTTCTCACTTAACAGGAAGTGAGCATATTGCTAACCGATACTCTTAGGTCGTGAACTCTTCATCATTGCCTCCTAAGAAACACAGTCCACAGATTCACATCGTATTAGATATTGTTAAGTAACCTAGAGATCCTTTAAAGAATCCGGGAGTATATGCTTAAGTAATATGCAAATTCTATACTATCTTAGACAGGGATGTGAGCACCCCCAGATTTGGGCCCTGGAACTAGTCCCTCACAGATGCCCAGGGATGGCTGTATTTGGTAAGACATTTTTTTTTAAATAAAAATTCACAAGATCGTAGAATTGTTTCATAAGAAAGTGATTTATAGCTTGCAAATTTATTCACTTGAAGAAAAATACTTAAATAACTTTCATAATTTGCAGCTAAGAGTACACTTCTTGAACTTCAGCCACAGTTGACTATGGCTATCTTGGACCCTCACACCCATCTCTCTCTCTGCACGGCCACAGATTTAGGTCCAGCTGATCGTTCAAGGGACATACACATTCACGGTGTCATTGCTTTTCCTATAGCCTCTTTTCCAATCCTCTGGCGTAATCAATCTTTGCTAGTATTCTTTTTTTGTATTGGCAAGATGGTTGTACCCACTCCAAAAAGCTAAGCTTTCGGAGTACCTTCTGTGTGCCATGGAATAAAGATAACTAAAAATCCATCGCCCCCAACCCCTCGAGAACTGCTTTTCTGCCAGCTTTAGCAACTGACAGTAGGGTAATTGGGAAAGGCTAAATATAGCTTATCATCTCCTTTCTGAGCAGGGTCTCTGTGTAACCCGGACTGGCCTTGAACTCAAATTTATCCTGCATTAGCGCACAAGTGCTGGGATTCTGGGCATGCCATACCAGGCCAGCTAGGATAGCTTGCTCTGAAGAATGCTAACTTTGCTCCAACAACCACAGATATGAAGACAATAAGTCCCATCACTGCTTGGTCCTTAAATCCTTTTGGGGGCTTCTCAAACACTGACTAATAAGACGTCTAAGATCCAGCCTCAGGAATCGTCACCTACTGGCTAGAAAGATGACTCCTCTGTTAAGGGCACTGGCTTCTCTTCCACAGGACTGGACTCAGTGCCCAGAACCCACATGGCAGCTTGTAATCATCTATAACTCCAGTCCATAAGGGGGAATCTCATGCCCTCTTCCAGTTTCTGTAGCATGAGGCTCATGCATGGCATGAAGATATATATATGAAGGCAAAATACTAATACACATAAAATAATAAATGGATAGATAGTAGATAGATGGACAGATGATAGTTAGATGGATAGATAGATAGATAGATAGATAGATAGATAGATAGATATGGATGGATAGAAAGATGAATAAATGGATGATAGATGGATGGATGGATAGATAGATGAATAGATAGATAGATAGATAGATAGATAGATAGATAGATAGATAGATAGATAGATATGGATGGATAGAAAGATGAATAAATGGATGATAGATGGATGGATGGATAGATAGATGAATAGATAGATAGATAGATAGATAGATAGATAGATAGATAGATAGATATGGATGGATAGAAAGAGATGAATAAATGGATGGATGGATGGATAGATAGATAGATAGATAGATAGATAGATAGATAGATAGATAGATAGATAGATAAAGAAATCCTGGCCCAGTGAAATATGAAGAAAAAAAGGGCCGAGATTTCCTATTTTTAAATCTTCCCGAATGTCATACATTTTCATATTTGGTAATCACTAAACTCGTCTAATGTTTCTCCAACTGTGCACACAGCTAGGAACCATGTTAAAATTCAGATCCTGTCTCAGTAGATCTGGCCCAAGACCATGCTTCTTTAACGAGCTCCCAGGAGAGTCGCATGTTGGCAGTGCCTGAACCACATTCTTAGAGATAAAGTCCTAAGTTATTTCCCAGCACCATGTCGTTGTACCACAGAAAAGAAAACTGACGCTGAGAAGTTAGATCAGCTGTCCAGCTCACCGCGGTGCCCAGAGAGGACACTGTGAGCAGCATCCGGGTGCTCTGATGCCACACGGTGCTGTTGTGATGTCTGCCCCCTTGCCTTGCCGGCTTTGTTTGACCTGCTGGTAAGGAGAACCGGGGAGGAGGAGGTTCCTGTACTCGCTGTGTGCAACAGAACAAGGATTGATTCTCAGTCTCTCTACACCTTCTCTTTCCCTGTCCTATCTGACCAGTACTGCTCTGGTAGACGCTCGATCCCTGCTCACTGAAGAAAAAACATCCTGCTTTGTATCGGTTGCCTTCTGCGGAGTGCATAGTCCTGCTGGGACCCATTTCCAGCGACTGATGCCATGGCTTGGTTTGGTTTGCTTTGTTTGATTTTTTTTTTTCTTTTTGAAACAGGGCCCTGCCCCTCAGCCTCCCCAGGCTGTGACTCTGTGACTACCACTAGGCTAGGCACAACCTACTTGTGGGGGAGGGGGCAGGACCTGCTCTCATGAGCTGGAGGAAGCCAGATTTCCCCACTGCTATGCCCAGGTATCTTCTGACCCTGATGAAACTGAAGCCTCAGATCAGGGCAGTCACCATGATGCTTTCTAGGCTATAAGACACCGTGTCCATTTTGAAGAAATAGCATTTGCATTTTAAGTGAGCTGATCCCCTGTGTAACAGGGTAAGAAGTGTGGGTTGCAGGTGTCTTAGGAAAGTTAACAGGAAGGAGGAGGAAAGGACACAGACAAAGTTTCTGATAGAACATTTAGAAACTGAAAGCACACATATAAAATCAACAGATTAATCCCAAAATAAGCAAGGGTATATGCATTGATGTAGCCAATAGATAACCAAAAGCGTTGGATCAATTTGCTGATTTGGACAGCAGTATCGAGTGGATCTCCTGAGCTAGGCCTCAGCAGATACATAGCTTTTGTTGTCCTCTCTTTCTCTCACTCTGTCTGTCTGTCTCTCTGTCTGTCTCTCATTCCTTCTCTCTGTCTCTCTCTGCTTCTCTCTATCTCTCTGGGTGTGTGTGTCTGTCTGTCTGTGTAAGTCTTTATCTGTGTTTTTGTTTGTGTATATGTATGCCTGTGTCTGTATCTCTGCGTGTGTATCTATCTCTCTTTCTCCCTGTGTATATGTATGTCTGTGCATGTGCGCGAGTGTGCGTGCGTGCGTGTGTGTGTGTGTGTGTGTGTGTGCGCGCGCGTGTGTGTGTGTGTGTGCGTGTGTCCATGTGTGTGTGTGTGGTTTCCTTCTTTTTCTACATTTCTCAGGGAGGGGGTGATGAGGAGACCAGATGAGCTGGTACACTGTGCCAGTGTAGATATAATTGCTTTTCATTTCGGACAAGCCACTGACCTTATTTTTTGAAGCAAAGGTTCACAGTTTTAAAAGAGTCACTATTTTGAGAAGCTGATGTAGTTTTAGAGACAGACTTCCCCCAGGCTCACAGAGCAGATATTGTTCAACTGAGCAAGAGCCACTGGATAGATAGCAGAGAATGCACTCCGTGCAGACACGGCAAACAAAATAGTGAAAACGCAGGACTTGTCTCCATTAAAAAATAGTTTAAATGGCACAGCAGTGTTATTTCCTCATATAATTTGAGAAACAATGAAAATAAGATTCAAGGGAGATAAATGATAGACATCACTATGTCCAATTTGAAGAAATAACACTATAAATTACATTTTAAGCAAGCCAATTCTGGTGTAACTAGGTAAGGGGGTACAGGTCCTGATAAATGTGAATTCTAACACAGAAAAAGATGAGGTTTTATTCTTCACTCCTGACAAAAATTTTGTTTGCAATGATACGTGTGCTGGAAAATGTCATAAAGAAATTATCTTTCTGAAATTCATATTCTCACTTGGCTTCTCACCCTAATAAAAATTCCTTTTACTAACAAACCTATTTTCTTGGCCGCACTCCTAAACACCGTCACCACCCACTAACTGTCCTGCAGACAAAGTGAAATCCGCCTCTACCATTGTGCTCAGCGCGTGCCACCCGCAGTCAGAAGTGCAGCGATGGGATGGATTGCTTTCTTTCATGAAAAACCCCTGCGCGGGGTCATACGCCAAAAGGGTAAATGTAAATCCAAAGGAAGACTCTGCTTAAACTACGGTGGGCAAAACTAAGCCACAAGGTTTAGAAGCCAAAGACCATTCCAGAATAACTTCAGCTCCATAGCACACAGACAGGACCAAACACCAGTGAGTCCACGTCTCTTCACCTGAGACAGGCTGGACAGCAAGTGGCTTGAAGGTTGGTCTCCGGTTTTGAGCCTGGTTCCTGCACAGAGGACAGAACGTCTTTGTCAGTCCGGGACTTACTCTGCTGATTTATGTCTACTGTTTTTGTCTCCTTTTTTTAAAGCTATGTTAATTTTATTTATTTGTGTGCCGCAAAGCCAATGTGGTCAGAGGACAACCTCAGAAGTTGTTTCTTTCCTTCCGTCATGGGAGTTTGGGGGATGAAGCTCACAGTTTCAGCCTCAGTGGTAAATAAACACCCTTACCTCCTGAGCCATCTCGTGGTTCGTGTGCCAGGTTTATTATAGAGAGCAGAGTGAATGAGCACGTGGAGGACCTCTGCCCTCCGAGCATCACGTCAGCACAAAGTGGTGCAGCTATCATCCTTCACGGGGCCTTCAAATGTGGCTTGGTTTGGTTTTGGAGAGAAGGTCTCCCTACATAGCCAAGGTTGGGTTTCTACGATAAAGATATCCTCAGAGTCAATGTCTGAGGTGCTGTGAGGTTCTCAGAGACTAGAAATGTGTATTTCTCCTCCAGGAAACATCGACATTGGTCGACATGTGACATTTTAATTTTCCCACTGTTAATCTGAATGAGGAATGATTTCACTTCGTGGTACAGGTTATAATTTACCCTTTTTTCCTAGCGTCCTTTTGCTTCGCCTTGCTTCCTGTTTCTCTCTGTTCCGATGTCTGGGTGTGTTTTTACTGCTGTAAATGCAGATTCTTCCAACCACGGAAAACCATCATTACCATTGCTTCATACCAGAAAGGGACTGAATCTTGATTCCATCCAGTCATCTCTTCCTGCTCAAATTATTACAGTCCAAGTGAGAAAGTTACAGGCCACCAGGCACACAAGGCCAAATGAGGGTGACCTAGAGCAGCTCTGCACCCTCAAAGCTCGAAGAATATAAATGCAAACTCTGCAACACCCGGAATGACATTGTCAAGTGCGGGTCAGGGAAACATGGTGACATTTGTTTTGGCCAAAGACAGTCCTTGTTTTGGTTGTGTCTAGACCATGGTCATGGTCATGGCACATCTCAAGTGTGTTGCTAAAGTGGATGTTACTGCTTAGGGGTTTAGGAAGTTGACAAAGTACCCAAGCACACACAAATGGAGTCATGGAGTCAGGCTAAGATCAGGACAAGATGGAACTACCTTTACAAAAGAGCCTGATGCCACATCCAGCCCTGAAGTATGTAAAGGAAATAAAATCATCCTCTCAAAGAGACTTTTCTTATCCTTTTTAATTTTTTAACTTTATTTATTTTTCTTTTATTGGATATTTTTATTGACATTTCAAATGTTATTTCCTTTCCTGGTTTCCCAGCTATAAGTCGCCTATCCCATCCCCCTCCCCTTCTTCTACAAGGGTGTTGCCCTCCCCATCCACCCCTCCCTTCCCGCCCCCCAACAATCCCCTACACTGGGGGTCCAACCTTTGCAGGACCAAGGGCTTCTCCTTCCATTGCTGCCCAACAAAACCATCCTCTGCTACATATGCAGCTGGAGCCATGGATCTGCCCATGTATAGTCTTTGGGTAGTGGTTTAGTCCCTGGGAGCTCTGGAGCTCTGGTTGGTTGGCATTGTTGTTCTTATGGGGTTGCAAGCTCCTTCAGCTCTTTCAATCCTTCCTCTAATTCCTCACATGGGGGTCCCATTCTCAGTTCAGTGGTTTGCTGCTAGCATTCGCCTTTGTAATTTGACTTGCTCTGGCTGTGTCTCTCAGGAGACACTTATATCCAGTTCTTGTCAACATGCACTTCTTAGCTTCATCAATCTTATCTAGTTTTGGTGGCTGTGTGTGTGTTTGTGTGTGTGTGTGTGTGTGTGTGTGTGTATGTGTGTGTGTGTATGTGTGTATGTGTGTGTGTGTATGTGTCTGTGTGTGTATGGGGCACATGGGGGAAGGCTCTGAATGGCCTTTCCTTCAGTCTCTGCTCCAAACTTTGCCTCCATATTCCTTCCTATGAATATTTTTGTTCCCCCTTTTAAGAAGGAGTGAAGCATCCACACTTTGGTCATCCTTCTTCTTGAGCTTCATGTGGTCTGTGAACTGCATCTTGGGTAATTCAAATTTTTCAGCTAATATCCACTTATCAGTGAGTACATACCATGTGTGTTTTTCTGTGATTGGGTTACCTCACTCAGGATGATATCAAAGAGACATCTTAACAACCAAGTTATTGCTGTCTGGTTTATAGTAGTCAAATATGAAACCATTATAATTGCCCACATATGGATAAATATGTAAAGAAAGTAAGGCTCTTTTGCTTTTCTCTTCTCTGCTCTCGTGCCCTCTTCCCTTTCATCCCTTCTCTCCCCATTCCCCTCTCACCCCCTTCCCTCCATGTGCCCATGACCGGCCTCCTTTGTTCCTCCCCTCTCCTACTCATCTCCTCCCATTAAACCTCGCCACATAGAAAAAAAGGAAGGAAAATAAGATATACATTTGGTCATTAAAAGAACAATATCTTGATATTTATGACAACATAGATTACTCTGGTGTTCATTGTCACAAATCAATGAAGGACAGAAAGACAATCACATGGACCTATTCATATGAAGAGCCTAAGATGTTTATCTTACACAAGTGTAAGTTGGTAACAGAGGGGAGGCCATCGAAGGCAAGTGATGAATAGGGAAATGTAGACAAAAGTTACACAAAGTTGTAGGACAAGAGAGACAGTTCATGCGGTACAAGCACCAACCACTAAGCCAATGAACGACATGAATTTGATCCCAGGGTAGAAGGAGGAAACTAAGTTGTCCTCTGACCTTCATGTGGGCCATGGCATGAATGTCTGTACACAAGCGCATGCACGAAGACACACACACACACACACACACACACACACACACACACAAATACACAGCACATACCCATACACTCACACACACACAAATATATATATACACAAACATACACATCACACACATATACCTGTATACCCTTGCACACAAACATACACACATGTACACATACACACACAAACACACATATACATTGATACACACTCATATACACACCACACCCACATAGCCGTATACTCATCCACATATACGTACCACACACAAATACCCACATACCCATGTAACACACACACACACAGCACAAACCCATATACCCAAACACTCATACACCAGATAGATAGATAGATAGATAGATAGATAGATAGATAGATAGATAGATAGATGTAAAAAAAATTAACATTTTCAGTGGGTACAAAATTAGTTAAATAAGAGGAACAAGGTCCGGAAATCTATCGTACAACATGTTAACTGCAGTTAATTACAATAAGCTCAAACAAATAAAAGCCCTGAGGTCCATAATTGCCAATGTCCATTAGAGACAGGGTAAAAGATAAAGCAAGAGCTCAGATTCCTAAGGCCTTAGAACTGATTTCTCTGGAGCCTTTGGCCTGAAATAAAAGAAATGGCAAGTTTTCAGTTCAGGGAAGACAAGTACATTAATACAAGATGAAAATAATATGAATTATGCACATATAATTAATTATAATTTAGAACGACCTCATAGTGAGAGGCACATGAATAATGTTCCTGCACAAACTTTAACCATATACATTGTTTTGTATAAACAATATAATGGCAGGAACATATTATGTATTCATTTGGCTAAAAAGCCAAATACAATTGATCTATATCCATGGATTCTGTATTCGTGGGTTTAACTAGTTGTAAATGGAAATTCCATCTCTATTGTACTTATACACACATTTTCTTATCATTATCCTCTTTGAAAATATGACAACTTTTTACAAAGCTTTATACTGTGTCAAGCATTGCAAGTAACAGAAAGATAATTTAAAGTATATGCAAGAAAGCTGGACAGTCTGAGGCATGTCTATGATCCCAGCTCTTTGAAGGCTGAGACAGGAAGATGGCAAGTCCCTGGCCAGCCTGGGCTACCTACCAAGACCCTGTCTCAAAACAATGGCAGTGATAACAACAGTATGTGGAAGTATGTGAGTCTGTTACGCCAAACACTTCACCATTTTACAAGAGAGAATTGAGCATCTTCAGATCTTGATATTCTTGGAAAGGCATGGAATCAATCCTCCATGAAAACTAAGAAAAGTAACCACTGCATTTCTCTCTGACACTAAATATCGCATCATCTAAGGTTCTCCACACTCAAAACACGAAGACCCCCCTATACTCACCAAGCAATTAGTAATTTGAGGTATTAAAATTTTCAATTACAAAGTCTACTCTTGATTCTCTTCTGCAGTTCTTTTTGACAAAAATTTCAATCTTGTCCATTAATTCTTTAAGAAATAAACGTATAACATTTCAAAATAAATGTTCGACTGTTGCATTATCCAGATCCACGGAGGTTTGTCCTTAGGGAATGTCATTTAATTGGTTGCTTGGGCCCTCTTGTCTAACTTCTGGTTTTGATTAGATGCTGAGCACTGTATATGAAGAGCACTGTATTTTAAACTTTTGAATGGTATTCCCTTTCTCCAAGTGTGATGGCATCTTGCTTCGAGGCTTGAGGTACTAGCCTTCCAATGTCCCCTAAAGGCAATGACAGACATGGTGTCCAGAGTGTTTGTTCTCCCTATGACCTTTGTATGGTTGGAAATGGCAGTCATCTCGGGCCTGATTCATTGACTGTCCTTTGGGCTTTGTTACCACAGTAACTTGCCACAATGACGTTGCTCCAGAGTAGAACCAAAATACTTTTTGAAAACCTTCTGGAGGCCCATAATTTTGTGTGTAGTCATGCATTACTGAATGATGAGGTTATATTCTGAGAAAGGCACCATTAGGTGAGTTTATTACTGTGTGTTAGAGACTGTGTCACCAGGAGATTTCATCATGTAAGTATACTTTCACAAGCTAAGGCAGCTACGACTCTACTCTATAATCTTATGGGCCTATTGCCATGCACGTGGCCTGTCATTGACTAAAACATCATTATGTGGCCCATGACTATACTTAAATATTAGTACCATATGCCTAAACATACATGACCTTTGACTTGGGAGCAATTTAAGGTGACGATTCTCTGAACCATCACCCAAAAGGTTCGCTTTCAAAAGGTGTAAGTTTTCTTTTCTTTCTTTTTTTTTTTTTTTTACTGTTTTCAACAATTTTGCATCTAAGACTTTTTGAGGTAACCTGGTCCACAGGAGACTTCCTAAGCTCTGTTCACTTGCTAGCCTGACTCTCACTCTCCACTGCCCACCATGTCCTCCTCTCTTGGCCACCTCCTAGTAGCAGTTACAGAAAATCTAACCTGAGTGTTTTAGGATAAAATAACTATGTCCTTATATGGGCTCTCCATGGACACATGCAGAAAATCCATTCTAAAATGTAACAGCATCTTATGCTTCAGTATGGACTTTCTATTGGAAGGTCAAAGAGCAAAGCCTAAAGTACAAACCAGAAGGTGGATAACCTGTTTCTACTCCTAGGAAAATAACAACACTGAAGTAACAATTAACAACCTCTCACCACACTGGTGTCAGAATTGGTGGTGCAAGATAGGGGGCCCCATTTTCCTTCTAGAACTGGTAAGTCAAAAGCAGTTTTTTTGTATCTGTTTTAAGAGAAACAGACAGGAAGTTGGTTGACTATGCAACCTCTCTTTTTCCAATTCCCCTTCCGCTCTTTGAGCCAGCTACTCTGGGAAAAGTGACCTGTCCTATTCTTGTAATCGTGCACAGAAACAATGCATACTTTCATTTTATGCCTTGCTAGAAAGTATCCGAATGAGGCCAAAGGCAGAAGGTCAGCTTTTCTCTCCATCCCGGTGCCTTCCAAGAGAGCCTAGCAAAAGTCTTAGCAACATGGGAAGAATGCACATTCCCTCCTAAGTAGATGGTGGACCTCCTTGGTTGTAGTTCATAATATAACCATTTCAAGGAGACTCCAGAACTCATTTTGAAAGGGAATCATTGTTGTCTATAGTATTTTTTATATGTTTCTTTGTAACAAAATGTGTGTGTGTGTGTGTTCTCTAGTATTCTTTGCCCTTTCCCTCATCTCTCCCTTTCAATCTATCCGTGCTTTATTCAAATTATAATGTACCTCATATAGTTGAAACCATTATAGGAAAGGTAATATTTTGCTCAACATATTCCCTTCATTCTGGAATATGCAGGGATGGGGTGGGGTTTTATTCCGTCTGACAAACACTATACATGTGTCTATAGGAGAAAAACAAAGGCAACAGGTAACACATACAGAGAAGGACCCGTGAGGCTGAAGATTTCCAGTGTTCACTTTGCCCACAGCAGGGTAGAATTTGGAGGGCACTCAGTGCCTGGCACATCTCATCAGTAATTGGCCTGTGGGTTCTGAAGTCACCTCTCTCATAGATAAAAAGCACAAGGTGACTCATGTGTGTCTTTCTACTGCTGCAAATGAAGCATTGCGGGTGGGGAGATGAAAAGGTACTTGGAGAAGGAGCTCCTCTGTCCCAACTGCAGAGGGTTTCTCATAAGCAGGACAGGGATGTGGATTTACTTTACAGCAAGGACAGACACCCAAAATTACAGCATGTGCAAACCTTAAGGACCTTAAATGGTTAAATGAAGCTCATGATTTCACAGTGACGCCATCCTTCAGAGATAGACAGACAGACAGACAGACAGACAGACAGACAGACAGATAGATAGATAGATATGCTTCCATTACAGAACCTAGGAATCTATTTCAGCTCCCCAAAGTACTTAAAATCTTGCACGGCTTTGCACTAGTTTTGTTTGTTTGTTTTTTAACCTGAAATCAACATGCAATGCTGGCTAGCAATAGATATTAAAGTTGTAAATGTTAACATTTTGCCGTCCTTAATTTCATTAAATCAATTGCAAATGTTGTCACGTTGACACTTTTTCTCAGACCGTGTATTATATAACGTTTGATTAAAAAGAGAGAAAACTATGGAAAAGGAATATGTAATCTAGTTGCCATCTGTTACATATATTCGATCCTGTAGGTATTGTGTGACAATTATTTTTGCTCTGGGTGGCTTGGGTGGTGAGGATGGATTTGCTTTGTATCTGTTATTTATAACTGAAGCATAATGTGGGTTTCTAGGGAATTGCCTAGAATTTCAGGCTCCTGTTTACAACTAACAAATGTCACACAACAGAAGGATAAAAAAATATTTCAAAGGCAAGATTGTTATTTGAGGATGGATGGAGCCTCTTGAAAAGAGGTATCAGTTGGATGCTTGCCCTGGGAAATGCTGTGGGGAGGGTTGGTGCCCAGAGTTACTTAGGCAGGCAGAGCAGGATGCAGACACACTGTCCCAGAACATCACGTGGAAAATGGCTAGGCAGAGCGATGCACTGCTGTCTTTAAAGCATTTTTGTGCTCTCGGAACTTTCCTAAACACAAGACTGAGCACAGTTTTCATGGACGGTTGTGGGCAAGCCTGTGTTGCCTTTTAAATCTACTATTGGCACCGGTTTCTGAGCAATGTGGAAATTACTGTAAAGGTCCACGTTTAGTCATTAGGTTACCCCTCTCTGAATGTGCTTTCCAGGGGTGTGTCTACATGAGGTTTCGCTGAGTCACTGCAGCCCCGCGCTGAGCAATCTGCTTTGTGGCGCTGCTCATGGACAAGTAAACATTGAGACCTTGTTTTAGTTACAAATAGAAAAGAAACTGTCTCCATTTCTTCTTCTTGAAGGTGTGCGAGAGAGGTTGATTCCTTGCCCCTAGCCTGGTAAAGACTCACACACCTGAGAAGGCGCCATAGCGCTGCCCTCTTCAGAGCTAGGAAGGGAAATTAGCAGTTGCTAGACAACGTTCATTGCCAAGGAAACATAAAGGTAGAGCATGTGAAAATCTGCTTCTGCTAATGACTTTGTATGACTCTCAATGTGCTCACTCCAATCAAAGGATGGCCATTAACCTTGTGACCCTCATCAGTGATTTCGTGTAATTTTCTGTGATGCAGAGATGTGAATGATATCCTCCAAAATAGATTTCCAGAACCTGGGTGGGATTCTCTGTATGGAGAGTTACACCTCCTTCTCCCAGGTCATCCCGTCACACGTCAGTTATGTCAGCCAGTATGAGCATGTGGATGCTAACGATTGCTTATGATCCATTACAGTATTAATTGCTTTCTTTCTCAGGCCTGCTATCCAAAGCATTTTCAATTCCCTCCTGGGTCCCCTTGGCATCTTCCCCTCAGATACTAGCATTGCTCTTTGGTTAGGCAGCTGCTGTGAGTGCCTCTGCACCCTGGAAGATGCTACAGAATCGTCCTATCTGTTTCTTGTCTTGGTTCTAAAATCGATCATTTCTTTAAATAGTTTTGGGTCCACTTACTGGACGATGATATTAGAAATCAAGGAACTCCATCTCACGGGCACATGCGCTGATACACTGATAGCACTGCATGCATTCATTTGAATCTGTTTTAAGCCAAACATATAATGATGTCTCTGACTCTAACTCTAATGATGTCATTGGCATCAATATATCATTGCCTTTTTGTGTTCTATAGCCTTCTACTCCAGTAGTGACAAACCTGGATACAAACATCCACCCTCTATTTAACTACTTAGTTCTGATATGCTTGTACAATGACCTATATCTAATCACACATCCAAGGGATCTAATTACATCAACAAGGCCACAGTGCTTCCTTGTCCTTTTAACACTGTATTTTGCATATGTACCAGGGTTATTAGGTTATTTCCTTTCCCCTACCGAGTCCCATAAAATTCTGTAACACATTTTGAGAATATTCCATAGCCTAGGTTCCATTCTGAGACGCTCAAATTCTTTTTAATGATCAATCAGTGAATCAATAAAACAATCTATGTACATTAAGGTTTACAAAATTGTGTGCGCATGTATGTGTGTGCTCACGTACACGTGCATGGCTGCTATAAAGTTCTACACCTTGCTCAAGGAGCTGTAGGGAAACTTCTTTTGGAATGTACAGCACACTTGGACTTCCTTCCAAAGAGAACAGTGTGAAAGGGTTAGGGAGAAGAGTAGAAAACCCAAGCTAACTGATGGTAGCGTCAGTCATGTTTGGATACACACACAAACACACACACACACACACACACACACACACACACACACACACACACACAAGTGCATATAGGCAAACTGCCTCTTCCAGGAGGTTAAAGGTTAGCATCGAAAGCCAAGTTATCCTAATGACAAGGAACTTGCTATAGTGACCCTCTGGTCTCTGAAACCCATAACCCAGAATAATCCGAAAAAAAATCACTCAAGAAATTGCCTTTCCCCACTTAGGGTCTTATTTTTAAGTGGAAAAATTGAGAAAAACCAACAAAAACAAACAAAAGATGCAAGGAAAGGCTGAACAAAGATGCCAATAAGTGGCTCCCTGGAGTGGGCTGGCCTAAGGCTGCATGGATTCTGATGTTAATATTGGGCCCCAGAGACTTGCCCTAGCAAGGAGAAAGACTCTGAGAGACCCCGCCCCCAAGATATTTCTGATTGGCTAATAAAGATGCCAACAGTCAATAGCTGGGCAGAAGAGATGTAGGCACAGGGGTGTTAGGTTTCCAGGGCTTGCGGGGAGAAGAAGGTGCAGGAGATGGAAGACAAATCTTCCATAGGTTAGGAGTCAGGAGATCATGGCCCTGAGGGCTGCTCAGTTGGAGCTAAGAACAGCCCAGGTGAAACCCAGTCAGTAATAACTCAGGGTTATCAATAGGAAATAGATTCTAATAGCAGAGAGGGTAGGTGTATATTCCCAACTATTGAGCTGTTTAAGGTTTATTGTAAATATAAAAGGTGTGTGTGTGTATGTTTATCTGGGAACTAAATGGTCAAAGGTAGGGTAGAAACCCAGGGTCAGGGTTAAATAATTTCTACAACAGCACCCTGAGTAAGACCCTGGATAGGAAAGGGACAAAGGTAAAATCTGTGTGCATCTGGTACAGGACAGACTTGTGTTATCACTGTGATCTGTTACACGGCAGAAATTAAAAAGAAAAAATTGGGTCTGTGACTCATGGGTGCTTCAATCTTTCTTACTTCCCTAGAATAGTTTATTTTAAAAGAACAAAATTGAAAAATTAGATTTGATGCTTTAAGGGGGGGTGGACCTTGCAAACTTGAGAAAAAGGAAGTAGGGGTTTTGCTTTACTTGAACTTTAGGGTGTATTTTTCCTCTTAGGAAACCTTGTATGAACTTTGACTCTTTTTTTCCTCCCATTCTATAAGTAGGGCACTTCTTATGCATCCAGCAAGAGGGGACAGCAGAGAACCCATCTCTGAATATGTGTGGAGTGACTTTTTACATCTCAGTGATGAGATGAGGACCCCAAAACCTTATTTTAAAGGCTAGTGGGTATTCATTTAGCTGCAAACTGTTACATTCTGGAATAGGTCTGGGTTTCATAATGAGTAAATAGAATATAAATCCACACCTATCTGTCTGTTTTCTTGTTTCTGTGGACTACATTAGCCATGGTTGAAGAAAAAAAAATAAAAGATCTGTGGACTGAGCTCAAAACCTCCTGAAATGATTTATTTATTATGATTATTTGTGCAATAGATAGATATTATACATATAAACATATCTAAAACATAAAAACATGTGTATATATTTATAAAATTTATAATTTGAACCATTTGCCGTGGCATTAAGCACATTTACAGTGAACAGCCATCCATGTAGAAATTACAGCCATTCACAGCTCCCTTATGTACTGACAGCTGAAGTATTGGTTCTACTTTTGATTACCCAACACACTAGGTTTCCACTGTGTAATTATTTTTATTATTGAAATCCCCTGGAGTATCATTCTTGAGTACAATTAGCCTCAGTGCCTGTCATTCAATGTCGAGTGATATGCAAGCATCTTAGAGAGATAAGTGAGTGAAGTAAGTGGCTCTGGAGGTTCCCAAGTCTCTCAGGGTGTTTCCAGAATGTCAGCTTCTCCCTGCCTCCCTCTGCCTGCCTTCACAGCCATAACAGAACCCTTGTCATTCCTGTGATAATTCCTGAGTTCTCATCTTCTTTCCGTTGTTGATATGCTACAGTGGGAACTATGAATCACAAACACATACCTGTGCAGACATTTTTGGAAGAGTACCTATGTTTTCATGTCATTCAGAGTCTGGCCTTCAGTGGTGGGACAGTCAACCACGACACTATCCATAATCTGCTCTTATAACTGACAGTGTAGCCCTGGCTTATTTGGAACTCACTATGTAAAATGGGCTAACTTTGAACCCACAAGAGGTCTATCTGCCTGTCTGCCTTGCCTTCCAAGTACTAAAATTAAAGGTGTGCACCACCACATCCAGCTTACTGCGTTTTTTGGCTGTTGTTGTTGTTTTGCTTTTTCTAGACAGGGTTGCTTTATATAACTGCCTTGACTGTCCTGGAACTCGCTCTGTAGACCAGACTGACGCCGAACTCACAGAGATCTACCTGCCTCTGCCTCCCTCCTGAGTGCTGAGATTAAAGGTATGTGCCACTAGGCCTGGCTTCAGCTCATAGCTTTTGAATACAATGGTCCCTCAGACCAAAAGTGGCCTCTTGACTCTCATCAGGTGCATATCCTGTGGTATTTTAAATCATCTCTAGATCATTTATGTAGTGCTACATGAATGCTATGCAAATAATGATATTGTATTGCTTAGAAAACCATGCTCATGCTAAACAGAATAAAATTATTGTTCCAAGCAGTTGCCATCTATGGCTTCATCCTAAGACACAGAAGTTGTTGATGTGGAAAGATGAATCTATTTAGGCATATGGTATATATATGGGTCTTACTTGTCTCTGGCCTATATACTAGGAGAAGGCTTTGTGGGTCTAGAGAAGATTGTGGCGTACAGCAACATCTTCCATAGTTACATAATATTCTTAATTTTGTAGATTATCTAGGTCTAGACATAATTACTTTTAATAAAAGTGAGGCAAATAGGAAAACTACAATTGAAAACTATCATTTTGTTAACATATAATATGACTTCACTAAATACCGGTGCCCAAGCCTACAGGGTACTGAGAGCCATAGGCCTGTGAGGTTTAAGAAAAAACACATACTCGGGTCATTCGTGTCACAAGAATGCCAAATCTTTTGCTTTATTCACAGAATATATACCCCAAGTCCACCAAGTGGAAAGGAAGCATAGTGGAAAAATCGGCTTAAGCCCTCCGGAACAAAGAAAAGAGGAACAAAAGACAGAACTGATTATTGCCCAGGTATACCACCCAGGCTTCAGGGCCATTGTTAGGAACAAAAGGCTTTTACAATGCAACAGCAGGGCTTCAGCAGGGGTCAAACACTGTAGAGGACCCAGGAGGGTTCAACAACTAAAATTGTTCAGACAAAAGTTTTCCCTTGTTCAAGCAAATTGGATTTAAAATTTTATTGTATTTCAGTTACAATTTGCAGTTTGCCTTTAATTTTGATAGGTTATTTTACATAGTTAAAGGCAAAAAGCATATTAAGGTGTAGACAAAATTTAACTCTCTTGGTTGTTTATATTTTTATCAAAAAATAAACATTTTTAACTTAAAGAAATCATACTTTGATTTAAAATTACATTTTGTTTTAGAATAAAAACTACTAAGATTAGGATAGAAATAGAAAATGCTGCAGTAGAAAGGGACATAAAAATGGAGAAATAGGAATCCTCCCAGTCTCCCCCTCAAGGTCGAAAAACCAGAAACGGTCACATTTTTTAACCAGATTTTTATTAAGTATGTCCTACATAAAATAAACTTTACAGGCTGTTAAATTAATGAGGGATTTAAATATTTATCAAAAAGTTAGATTACTGAGAAAAATCTTCTGATCTGTAGCTTGGGGTAATACAAGTGGAATCTCTGAATTCACATTCTCTTACGAAGTGAAGACTGAATTACTCCTGAGAACATCGAGACTCCTGGTCCCTGCTTGGACACTTGTGGCCTCACACTGCTTTTCCTCTTTCTCCAGTCAGAATGGTCAGTCTGAACCACAGGGTCTGGCCACCATATGGCACTGAGTTGTGTATGGTGGGAGGCGGTGTGAACCTGTGAAGATGTGGTTTAAACTGTGGGCGGTGCAGGCCCCCTTGGGGTTTTTTTTGGGAAAACTGTTATGTCAATGTGGTTTGTTGTGTTGCTTTGTTGTGTTGTGTTGTGTTTTGTTTTGCTCTGCCGGAAGCTTTCTGACTAGACAGGTCTCCTGAGTATTTCCACTGGTCAGCTCCTAGAATTAGCATTCTTCCTTCCCAGGCTGTCAGGCACTTAGAGTGTGGCTAGCCTCAACAGAGTGATACTCTAAGGATGAAGTGCAATGTATTTCCAAAAACAGTACAAAAAGAGGAAGGCGTCTATCATCATGGTTTTACACTAAATACATGTGAAAGTGAAGTTATTTTTAATAGTATAATTGAAGTAAAATATTTGTTTTACCTTTTCCCCTTTACTTTTACCTTCTCGATCCTTGTCCTCTCCCCCTTCTTCCTCATCCTCTTCCTCCCTCTACCCCATCTTCACCTCCCCCTTTTCTTCTTCTGGTCTTTTTGAGAGAGTCACTATGTAATCTGGTCTCAAGATCAAACTTGAAACCCTCCCGTCTCAGCCTCTTGAAGCCAGAGTTACAGATGAGTGCCATGTTTTCGCTAGCGATGAGGCTAGGATGAGACTGCTAGTAAATTTTAAATTCCCCCTGTGGTTTGCACTCCGTCTCTGCTGGCCAGACACAGCTGGAGCACAGTATGGGATGCAAGACCATCCCCACCTGGCATCCCCTGCCTGCCATCTCATCCAAAATCACCATGGAGATGAACTGCTGGGTGTTTCTGTATGGAATTTTCCAGATTGGGTTAAGTGGGGTAGGAAGAATCATCTGAGAAGTGAATGGTGCCGTTCTGTGAGATGGGGTCCCAGGCCGAATAAAAAGGAGAAAGAGAACTGAAAAAGAGAATTCATTACACTTTGCTTCTTGATTACAGATACCCCTATTCTGCCTCTGTATATCAAAAGTCCACCACTACAGGAAGACTGCGGGCTAATCCAGGCACGCCCATTGTTTGGCCAGACTAGGTGCCCTTCCTTCACACACCTGTAATTTCCCATGTACCCCTGTAACTTGAATCACAGCACGGTTTAACAAGCATAGGCTATCTACCTGTCTTCTGACATGTGTCTGACATGTGAACACCTTGAGGGCCTCTTCTTTGTATGAATACCACAACACCTGGCCCATTAGGTCCTTAATAAATGTCTTTTGGATGAGGGAGTGCTTTCATGATGCCAAAGCACCATGATGCCAGACTGAGCCATGGAGATAGAAGAGAGGCGCTCAGTAAGAAGAACCAATGTGCCGTGAAGGTCCTTAGGATGGGGGTGGGGAGGGGGGAGGAATCAAGGATGCTCCCAGATCCCAGTGTGTCAACATGTTTTCAATACATAGGTTATTTCCTTCACATCCTTTTCCATCGGAGCACACGCTCCTTATAGCTAAATAATTAATGTTTACTCTGAGCTACTGCACCGCTCAGAAAGAATCGTTTCATCTCTAGACTGTCTTACTTCTTACCACACGGCCTTTGCCAGCGCCGTAGAGGACAGGCTGGCTTTGTGCTTGAGCAGCTACTGGACAGACTGCAGGGAGCCTTGCTTCCTGACATGAAGTGACTATCCAGCAGGTGCCTCCTGCCCCTCACTTAACACAACAGCATCTGCCGGGACAATCATTTTGCCGTATTTGGAGACAGGAAAATGATGAGTCACCTTAAGTCAAAGAAAGTCCTCAGAAAAGAAGAGATTCACCGCCAAGTTCTCTGACTTCATAATCTATATTCCTTCCACCAGATGACGTTTGCCCCCCGAGGGACCAAACAAAGGAAAGCTGAACAAACAGATTGGCTTCTTCTACCCCCATCCCCACCCCCACTCCCACTCCCCACGCTCCACCTCCCCCACCTCCCCGCCCTGGGTTTTCTGCCTCTGCTTATCACTTTTATGACCCAGAGATGGTTGAGAAGAACAGAAGCAGTAAACAGCATGAGTAAGAGAGAGGATGACAGCACAGGTAGAAGGGAGTATTCATCAAATGACTACTGGAGAGGAGGCTGGGGCAGGGTGACATTAGTGTGCTTATGAAATCACTCACAGTGAGCACACCGTTGGATCTCTCCCCTCACATCACTTTGCCTATTTTCTTTTCTTCAAATTTATGCCTTTCACAGTATCATCCAAGATTATTCTGGTGCTCCAGAAGGTATTTTTATAGAGTAATAACACCATCCAATTTCTGCATCAGATTACCAACTCCTTTGACGCAAGGACCAAATTGATCCAATACTATATAGAGAAACATTGGTATGTAGTAGCCACTAAGTATTGGGTGAATTAATAATATCATCCTAAAGGCCAGACATCCAGAGGAAAGTTATTTTTATGTAGAATAGTATAGTTTCAAAGAAAAGCACATTTAATTGTATTCATTAACTTTGACTGTAGAAGTCTGTGCATAACTAATACTTCAAGGGTAATTTTGTCATTTACTTTTTTCTTACTGGTGATGCCAACATTCCTAACACCATAAAAGGCAACCTTGACAAGCTCTGAAATGTATGCAGCTAATTGTAGAGGGCTAAAAGGGAGGATTATTGTAGCTTAGACACTAGTAAGGATAAAGCCCCATTATACCTCACTCTCATAACAATAGTAAATGAATAACCTGAAGAACTCTTAAGATGTATGAGAACTCCTATTTTTTGAAGATTATCCTAGCCATTTGGGATAGCAAGATGATGGTTCAGCATGGAAAAGGAGCTTGCCACCAAACCTGACAACCTAAGCTCCTAAATTTAATCACTACAACCAACATGGTATAAGAGAACAGATTCCCACAAACTGCTGTCCGACCTCTCCATACATGTGCCTGTCTACACACACATGCACATGCACACACACACACACACACACACACACACACACACACTTGATTAATTAGTTAACTAATTAATTAAAATATTAACCATAAGTACATTTTTTTACCCCAATTCAAGATCACATTAGTCCAGTGGCAAACAAGACTATCTTTGTTTATGGACACTGACTGAGCCACTCGCCATCTTCCCGGTCTTTTATACATTTATGTATGTATTACCATGGAGTTGTTACCGAAGGGTGTGATTATTTTACACATGTCTTATCTCTCTCCCCACACCCCAGACCTAGAATCGACTGGTCTCCTGCAGTGAATTGGGCACATCTTGGAACTAGAACGGGACAAAACGTTGCCTTTCCTGCATCGGGCCTTGTTCAGCGATAAGATAAATGCTGTGAATAAATGAATAGACTCTGGTCTCCAGAGAGGCTCGTTAGAGACTTGCCCAGCATGAATTGGGAGCTGTCTGCATTCACACTGAGCAGGCAGTGCCTAATAAACAGTGTCTCTCAGCACACAGCTGCCTGCCCAGCCAGCAGTGCGCCCTTTCTGCTTCTTAGGAATTCCTCCATATACGGAGGTATCCACAAACGCACTCATGTGGTAGGGTCTCCAAATAAATATCTATCGTCAGGGTTGGGGATTTAGCTCAGTGGTAGAGTGCTTACCTAGCAAGTGCAAGGCCCTGGGTTCGGTCCCCAGCTCCGGAAAAAAAAAAGAAAAAGAAAAAGAAACAATCTATCTATCGTCTACAGCCATTATCAAGGTCTTTCCCTCCTTAATTTCTACTCTGTGGTTTAATAAAAATGGCCATGTCCTACCACGAAACTTGTCTTCTGAGACTATTTCCCTGGGGGGCATTAAATGTTTACCCTCCACGATGTCACACAGAGGAAGAACTGTTAAAGCCGGAACTGAGCGTGCAAGCCAGGCTGTTTCTTCCCCACCTCTCACCCACTCTCATCATCCCTGCGGTCTTGGCAGTAAACTTTAGTCACCTTTTCTCCGGCCCTTCTCCCTTCCGTCATCCTCCCGACCAGAATTGGTAAGCTCCACCAGAAAATGGTGGCCACATTCCAAACTAGTTTCCTGAGTTTGGTGCAGACCAGTGGGCAATTGCCTCATCAGGTGACTCACCTCGCAGAGTAGGTGGTAGCCCGCAAGTGTCATGCTCTAGTTTATAGACCACGGAACATTCTGTCCATTTGGTCAGAGATATGACTAATATGTTGGATGTTTTTCCCTGCAGTCTCCTTCATCCTGGAATGGAATGTGAAGCCTCGGTTTCGGAGAACTTTCGCCACTGAAGTGGACGGAGTTTATGCATCCGGCTAAAAAAAAAAAAAATGAGGCTGTGACAAAGTGTTTAGCAGTGGCTGCTTGTGTTTCTGTGTGGTGTTTACAGCACTTGAAGACAGTCGCCTTGGGATGGAACTGTATTGAATTCCAAGCATAATTGAGAAATGAGTTCAAAATCGTAGGTGAAGACCTGGTTTTGATTCAACCAGTAAAAACAATAAGGAGCAAAATGAAGAGGTGGAAAGTTATGGCAGGAAAAAAAAATAGATTTTCTGAAAAAAAAAAAAGAGTCACCCTTTTATTAACATGATAGGACACATTTATTAACCACTGTTAAATAAAATCAGATCTTAAAAACACATTTATAGTATACCGTTCTAACAATTTTGTTTTTTAAGATTTTATTGTCATTATTTTAGTTATGAATATATGTACGTCTTGAGCGTGGGTTATGCAATGCCCACAGAGGCCTGGCTGAATCTATTGGGTCTCTTCTCCGTTGTTATGAGATAGGAGAAATACACATCTGCATTGCCTCGTTTTCTTCTTTTCTGGATACTTCAGTTTGGGGGCAGTGTAGCTTGAAAGCACATAAGAGACTTGGGAGTATCATCACCACACGATATCTGTCTGTCAATCATCATGTGAGGTACTGTGAGGGCTGCGATGACCTGTGCCCACCAGGACTTGGAATTGCAATATCAGAGCAGCAAAATGCACAAAAACTAGTTATCGACAAATAAGTGCGTCCTAGACACATCCACACTTAAATGACAGGTAATGTAAGCAATACAGAGGCAAAGTCCCACCTCCTGCGCCCTGCGCCCCGTCCCGCCCCGCCCCCATTCTCAGATCCAAGTTGTTTCCTGTCTCCAGGGAGACAAACTGAGCTGTCCATGCAACTTACTAAAAGAGATCTGCGTCTGACTCTATAGAAGGTAGGAACCTCTTCTTGAGAAGTAAATCTTCCCTTCAGACATCTGTCAGTTTGCCCTACTGTAGATTAAAGGAAATTTTCAGGAAATGAGAGGCTCGAAGCCCCATGGAAACTTATTGGGAGACACCAGTAACAGCCACGTCACAACAGCGGCTTCGATGTGTTAGCCTGGGGGTACAGAGCATCATGGGAGTGCAACGTGGGTACAGGTTGACCCTTCTTAATCTAAAATGTGCCAGAAGCTAGGAGTTTTTGAGCACTGGAATGACTCTACACCTGACTTCACCTGACAGGCTGCAATCTAAACACAAGTGCACTGAAAATGGTAGTTAATATTACCTTCAGGCTATGTGTATGTAGAAGGCGTACACAGATACAGGACTACAGGTGAATTTCATGTCTAGAGGCATGTCCTATCGCCGAGAGATGTCGTGTACATTTGCAGATAAATATGAAACATTCATGGTATGATTTTGGATACCAGCTATTCAACCTGAATTACCGTGGAGGTCCCTTGCAAGCCTGGGAGAGACGTGTTATACCTACTTCATGGAGGAGAAGAGGAGGAGTAGAAGCATTAAACTATGCTTAAGAAGGATCTGAATCCAAGCCTATTCAACTACAAAGGCCATCACGTTTTATCACGTAACCATAAGTGAGCCGACTGTGTTGTTTCTTAAGGAGCTTTTATTTTATGCTCTTGATGAGCAGAGGAGGAAGGGAGGGGAGGGAATGTTTGTGAGGATTAGGAAAGGTTTTCCAGGACCTAGTCACCATTCCATTCATTCGTCAACACAAGCCTGTACTGAGTGCCAAACCCTCATGTTCCCTTGATACATGAGACACGAGGGGGAAGGATGCACCGCACTGCCCTCAGGAGCCCTCCGTCTCTTGGGAAAGACAGTCCAGTGTGACAAATAAGGAAGGAAACAGGAAGCCCAGACAGGCACGAAGGGAGCAGCGACCTATATGGAATACCACGGTTACTACTTAACCTTGTGGCTCTCTCAAGAAAGTGATCTGCAAGCCCAACATGAAAACAGAGAGAAGCCGACTGGACACGGAGCAGAGGGCAGAGCAGACTGAAGGAGGAAACCAACCAGACGCCTTGCTGGCCAAGGGCTGATGGCATCACTAACCAGCCAGACCAGAGGCCGCAGGCTAGGCAGCCTGGAACAGGCATCTTTAGACAACCCCGCCTCACTGATGCTTCTTAATTGGGAAAGGGGACCTGGTGCTACTTTTCAGGGGCTTCCTCCCTCCACCAGGAAGCAATTCTGTCTCCATAGTCAGTGTTCCTCCCTCTTCCATAAAAAAGGAGTGCTTACACAATGCCTTTGTCCTTCCTGAAGAACTTAGCCTGCATCTCTGTGTATTCGTTCAGCCATGCTCACACAAGTCTTTGCAATGCGGCCCCGCTGAGATGTAGACCTCAGTGTACTTACTGGCCGTGAGCGTGAGCCGGGGTGAGGCGCTAACTACTACTCTGTGCCTCAGGTGTTCCCTGCTCTCGGATTTCTGAAGAAATTCAGTCCACGTCGTGGGCGAGGGGAGAAAAAAGGGAAAGGGAAAAGAGAGAGAATGAGTCTAGAAAAACTGTATGTAGCAACTTACAATGTTCGTTATTAGCTGGATGTGGAATCGAGTGCTTATACTTCCCAGCACTGGGGGGGCGGGGGTGGGGGGAGCTCTAAGGGCAGCCTGGACTGCGCAGTGAAAGAACCAAAAGAACCAAAATCAACACCAATGAAAGGTCCATTACTGTTACCACGTTGTTATTGTTTCCACTTAGTGACCCTAGGCAGTGGCTTTTTAAGACAAATCAATATGCAGGTAAACAAGAGTAGACAGCAGCAGGAACTGCCCTACGGAGTGAGGACAAAGTTATACATCCAGGTAAATCAAACATGTCTCCAGCTACAGGCTGGTGGAGACGTGGGCTACTCCCCACTTGCTCCTAATCAGTGTGACAAATGCATAAAAAGGAAGAGACGGAGCTACACCGAGTCTCCTACAGAAGGAGGGGAGACAGAAGCAAAGAAAGCTGTGCAGGTACCGATGTGTACAGTGGGAGGTGAGAGGGCTGACGGAGTTAAAGCAAGCTTGGCTATGATAGAGGAGGAGGTAGGGCGGGGGTGGGGTGGGGGTGTCCAGGCACCAGGTATCCTAACCCAGGCACAGTCGGGATCACCCCCAAAAAGAAGGGAACTGAGGATATCTAAGCATAAGGAATGGGTGAGCATCTGAGCCTGGAGTAGCATCTACAGCAAGGGAGGAGTGGAACCGCACACAGGCTGGGCCTCAGACAGTGGCGGCTATTCAACATGACCTCAATCCAGCTGGCTGGCTCAGCCTGGGGAGGGCCTCTCTGTGCGCAACATTGTTTCTTTTAGGGAAAAGAATATTGCTTTAATTTCAAAAACGCTTCAGAGAAGAAAACGCTTGAGAAACCTGTTCCTCAAATGAATTTTTCCTACAGTATGTGAGGCTGTGTGAGCTTCTGGATTCTGAGGGTGGGAGGGGGGAGCGAAGGGGAACGGGGGAGGGGGGGAGACAACAGAAACCCAAACCCCGCCTCTAGAGGATTGTGAAGATGAAAAAGCAACTTCACTTCCTTCTGAAAAGATTGGAAGGTTAGTCAGAAAACTTGCCTCCAAATCTGCCCTATCAGGTTCGGTTCTGCACATTTTTCTCAAGTGGTGAGCGCTATCCACTCAGCACGTACTGGCAGCGCTCCTGTGCCAAGCACCGTGGAAGTTCCTTAAGCATGTTATTTGGTTTTGACAACCCTTCCAAGTAGACATCACAATCCTCATTCAGGTGAGGACACTGAAACACAGGAGGTAGGTGGATAGTCCATCTATCGGTGGCAAACAGCTGCCACTGACACACACACACAGACAGACAGAGAGAGAAAGAGAGAGAGAGAGAGAGAGAGAGAGAGAGAGAGAGAGAGCCCAGAATCAGGGGTGCTCCAAAAGCAGGTCACACAACCGTTTCCCTGGATGCCTGGATGGATCAATAGACACTTAAGCCACTTAGACTCTGTCTTCTGCCTTAAAAAACAAATCTCTTAATGGAGCAGCTGGCTCAGGTAGCAGGTGCTCTAAATCTGTGCTGTTTGTCCACACTCGTCCCTTCCCCTGCACACTAGCCTTGTTCAAGTAGTGGAACAGGACAATATTTTCTGCATGCTCCTCAAGTGTATCATTTTACATGGCTGAGGAATCGTAATACCACACAGCCATAAGTCAATATTTACACTCATGAGTTGGAGGCTGATAAACTGAGCTGGAAACAGCATGAATGGCCAGCTCTGGAACGGTGGGAGGCACCAGTCAAACAGCAGCAGAGCCCATAAAAGTTCCACAGAGCTGTGAGTCAACAGGAAGAAATTTCGTACATGCCGAGGGCGACTGGGATGGCTGCGACCTCGAGAGGCTTGCCTGACTTCAGATCTTCCTTCCCGGTTTGACTACATGAATCACAAGCACACAACTAGTCATATTTATGAGCCTTCGCCCCTTCCTGGGACTCCCTTGGAAACAAACAGCAGAACCACGAACAATGTGTTTTCTAAGTCAGAACACTACCCAATTAGTCTAAGCGAAGTTGCAGTTAAGGAATTCCATCCAGCCTGACTCAGGACTTCACCCTGGTGACACCGAAACAAACAAGAGACCCTGCAGAGAGCAAGGATGATGATGACCCTGGTGAGGGGCAGATCCTATACTTGGATATTTTTCTGAACCCCCCGATGCTGAGGTGTAAAGTTCAGTAGTCAGCCTTTTAGAAGGTCTAGGGAGGTAGAGGACTTATTTATGCATAACCATCACAAAGATGGATCATGAAAAGGTAAAAAGAAAGACTTGTACCATCCTGAACCACAGACATGGAAACTGGAAACGGCAGGGAATTCCATGCTCTGTGGCATTTTTTTTTTTATATCTGCTTTCAAAAACCTCAATATCCTTCTGCCGTATACCGTAAATAGTTCGAACTGACAACAGACTCATCTTATGTGTGCACAGTCAGATAGACATATACAATATACACGAGATAATTTGTAGATGTATATGTACAAACCAACACCACTCATCAGACGTTGCCTAAGTCCTATATACACGCTAGCATGCTGGTTAGGCCTTACAACTACACACTATGGTTTGAGGTCTTCAGTCCCAGGCTACACGAGAGGCAAATGGAGGTGAGTTGCTCCAGGGCAGGCAGGAAATAGCAGGCAGGGATAGAGTCTGACTCACTGAGGGCAGCCTCTGTGAAAAACACTGCTAAATTCTCTGGGCTATGAGGGATGTCTGGCCTGTGGTTTCAGCTGCCTTTATTGCCCACATTAGACCCTTCTCCATCCTATACAACAGCACATCCATGCGTAGCCTCATATGAAAGAATGCAGCATGACAGATGATTCCAGAAGCACACCTCTATCCTATGACCTTCAATATATATAACGTCCAAAGGCTACCATTCCGATCCTTATTCTGTCTCCAATCTTACCTTTTTACCTACTAATACCAGAGATGAAGTCTTAGGTAACTGATATCAAGCAAGAACTAAAGAAAGACCATGTGAAAAAAAATCACATATGTTTCCCAACCGTTTACACTGAGAAGAAAAAAAATGGCTGATGCCCAGGGAAAGCTGATCCCTTAGGGGCAGTAAGCATTTTCTTTGTTTGTTTCTGCTTCTGTGTCTACGGTTTCTGTCCTCTTCCGTCTTCAGAAAATCTCCCGAGCATCCAGAATCCCTAACCTTTCCACTCTTCCCCTTTTTGCAGGGTTCAAGTGGCCAAACGCTTCACAGGCCTTAAGAGAAGCCAACTGCTCTGTGGTCTTTGGCGGCGTGCCCAAAGGTTGACTACTGCAGAAACTTTTTACTGTACTCAGCCGAAGTAAAAGATGAAGACGAGAGAAAAGTAGGCAAGAAAAATCTTTTAAACTCATTTCTATGTTCCCTACCAAGGGCAGCTAATTATCTTGGAAAGGTTTGGGTGCCAACTGCCGTTCCCTCCCTTAACAACTGGTCCTAAATCTCTTTCACAGTCTGAGTTTTTGAGATGAAAATAATCCCTAGTTCTCCGGCTTTCCTTAATGAGGAAATATATGTCGTTTCTACGAGAATCAGCTTCTCAAAAACATGAAAAGCTCACTCAAGAGGCCTCATCCGAGAGGCAGGACAGGAAAGCAGGAAGCTGAGGTTGGGGCCTTCCTGCACAGCACAAAAGTAGATAGCCTCCCTCATCAGTCTTCATGGACACGGGGGCATAGCAGTCTTCCTATATCCTATATGCAGCTTGTTCTCTGGGCTTTGAGGAGAGAATGGCTGGCTTGGAGGACATCTTATAGAAGCATCTGCCTGCTAAAAGATCATCTGCTTCCCCCTTCCAACTTCCTCCCCTCCCCACCCTCACCCCTGTGCTGCCACCATTGAATTGCGTGGGATCCGACCCTAAGCCCTAGAACACAGCCTTATCCAGCTCATCCTGTGGCTGGACCCATGTGAGCCCTGAGGTTACTCAGTCAGCTGCAGTGCAGGAATGTTCTCTTCGCCCCATCTCTAAAGACTTTGTGAAAAGAAAGTTGGGATTAAAGGACGGGTGGAAATGAGGTCTTGGAGGGCCGTTCTTTGCTATCAACAGCCTACCCAGGCAGCGTGCCACGTGAAGCTCCAAGCTGTGTAGGCTCCAGAACAGAAAACAGAAACCTTAGAAAGAGGGGAGGGAGCAGGTGCCAGCAGGTGCAGGGAGATTAAAGGCACGGCAGAGCCCACATGATGAACACAAAATGATCATGTGGGCGTCTGCTTTATCTCTGCCGTGGAACACTGTGATAAATTATTAATAAAATGCCTTGTGCAAAGGCTGATGAAAAAGAGTTCCCCTCCCCCCCCCGAAAAAAAAGCTTAAACAGGGTTGGTTTTTTTTTTTTAAATTTTCACTCTCAATCTTGAAAAATAGATTAAAAGCAAAGCTGTAAACAGTATCTGTGTTCTTTACAGAGGAGGAGAGAACAAAGTTTGGATTTGAAGAAGGGTCTGAAAGCAGTCAGCCTGTGTTTGTGACATCTAGCCGCTGGTCCTTAGTCCTGGGAGGGGAGTCCTGCATTTTAACACTAAAGACAGTTTCATCCACCGAGTGTCTTAGTGCGTCATAGGGTTCCATTCTTACATCTTTGACTCTTAAGAATGAGGTCTGTTTTAGAGTTTTCTTTTAAACTTTGTCATTTTAATGCAACTGAGTCGGTGGTGCACGGAGGTTTTGTTTTTAATGCGTCATTCAGAAATAAGGAGATGGGGGAGAGCAATACAGTTTGGCCAATGTAGTGCTTGCCTCGCTCACATGAAACCCTGGCTTTGATCCCCAGCATAGCACAAACTGGGTACAGTGGCACAGACTGGTAACACCACTACTCAAGATGTAAGATCAGGAGGGTTAGAAGTTCAACACCGTCCTCAGCTACATAGGAAATTTGATGACAGACTGGGCTACATGATACCCTGTCTCCAAGAAGGAGGAGGAGAAAGAAAAAGGAGAAAGAGGAGGAGGGGTACGGGGAGGGGGAGGAGGAGGAAGAAGAAAAGGAAAAATAAACAAGACAGGAAGCCAGAGAAAGCTGTGAATTCAAATTGTCCCCCCTTCCCAGCCCCCCCCCCAAAAAAACTAAAGGTTGGGACATTTTGGCCCACATTTCTAAAGAGAAATGAAGCAATTAAGGCATGCAGATAATTCTAGGTGAGCGTGCAGTGCATTCTAGGTGAGCGTGCAGTGCATTCTAGGTGAGCGTGCAGTGCATTCTAGGTGAGCGTGCAGTGCACTCTAGATGAGCGTGCAGTGTATTCTAGGTGAGCGTGCAGTGCATTCTAGGTAAGCTGCCTTACAAACAACTAGGAGCTTTCCTAGAGCCCTGAGCCTCCTCCAAGCCTGTGATCCTAAGCCCTCCCCACCCACACACCCTCTGGGCAGGCATGTTTCTCCTCTCCTTCCCCTGCCCCCACTGAGAGGGTTTAGTGAGTCTGTTTTCTAATTTTCCTCCACTTGCTGAATTTTAACTGTAGCAGCGAAGCCACGGGCAGATGGACAGCATCCTGCGAGACAGACTGTGGCAGAGCCTCTGCGAAAGTGCGTTGCCTTTTCTGACAGTTCGAGCACCGTGTTTAGCAAGTAAATGTTCAGCGTTGCACCCAAATCAACAAAAACTAACTCAGAAAGATGGTCAGCTTACAAGGTCTTTCTCCTGCAATTCTCTATCTCTTCATTTCAGAAAAAAAGAAAAAATAGATAACCTCCTTCATCTAAAAATGTGAAATTAACAAACAACGTTCGACATCTTGGGATATAATTTATGTCATGTTTCCTATGACCAGTAAAGACGGGAGAATAATCTACCAGAAAGAAACAAAGCGCACTTCATGCTAAGACTATGTGCTATTTCTTATAGACTCTGGGGAAGGTAGATTCCTTCATGGCTATGGTAGCAAAAGCGAAGCCTTTGAGACAAAATTTCTTCAAGCAAACTCAGCACCTCATACCCTTCCTCAACCTATCCGAGTGTCTCACAAGCACTGGCAAGGTGAACAGAAGCCACACAGCAGGCTTCCAAATCCTTCAAGGAGATCACAGTCTCTTAAGTTTAAAGTGGGAAACCCACCACTGCTTGCTGTCCAGCCAATTTGTCAACAGGGCAGAGACAAACAGGGCAAACTCTCAGAGCCCGCAGGAGGAGAATGGTAATTGTGTAGAGGCAGCAGATAGGCCTGCGGACACCTTGTCCTCGGCTCCTCCACAAAGCTGCCAGAACTGTACTGGGAAAGTAATTAGAGAGAAATGAAGGCAAAGGTGTGAAGCTTCCTGAGGGTTGTTCCCACTGAAGAACAAATGGGAAGGGGAGAAGAAAGAGGACCTGATTTCACCCGTCATACAGAGACACACACACACACAGGCACACACATACACACAGACACATGCACATATACACACCCAGACACACACACACATACACACAGACACACATATACACATACAGACACACACATACACAGACACACATATACACACACAGACACATGCACATACACACATACAGACACACACATACACACAGACACACACATACACACAGACATAAGCACATACACACATAGACAACACAAACACACATACACACATACACACACATACACAGACACACATATACACACACAGACACATGCACATACACACATACAGACACACACATACACACAGACACACACAGACACACAGACATAAGCACATACACACATAGACAACACAAACACACATACACACATACACACACATACACAGACACACATAGACACACAGACATGTGCACATACACACAGAGACACACAGACACACATATGCACACACATACACACAGACATATGCACATATACACAGAGACACACAAACACACATACAGACACACTCATAGACATAAACAGACACACAGAGAGAGACACAAACACACATACACATATACACACAAACATACACATACACACAGACACAGACACACAGACATGTGTAGATACACACAGAGACACACAGACACACACACACATACACAGACAGACACAGACATGTGCACATACACACAGAGACACACAGACACACATATGCACACACATACATATGCACATACACACAGACACACTCATAGACATAAACAGACACACACAAAGAGAGACACACACACATACACACACACAAACACACACATACACACAGACACACAGACATGTGCAGATGCACACAGAGACACATAGACACGGACACACTCATAGACATAAACAGACACACATATGCACCACACACATACACACAGGCATATGCACATATACACAGAGACACACACATACACACACACACTTAGACATAAACACACATACAGAGACACACAGACACACACACACACACACTTAGACATAAACAGACATACACACACACACACACACACACACACACACAAAGCTTTTCCCTGCTTGGTAGTTGTGGCTGGCCCCTTCTCACACAGCTCATGGAAACATTCTTCAAGCTTGCTTGTTTATCTCCAGTAAAGATGATCTTTCTTCCCAGCCCTAGACTCTTATGCCACCACTAGTCATTTCTTTAAAATCTACCCACACTTTGCCTTTGTTAAAGCCTCCTCCAGGTTACCCAGTAGGACTGTGGACTCTCGTTCCAGGCCCCAGTGGTACCTGTGTGCAATTCCTGCCTGCATGAGGAGGGAGATTCAATCAGTCCTGCCACCGTAACCATGGTGAGTCTTCCCAATCCTGAATTTTAGGAACTCTTGAGTTTCTATTTGGAGGATTATCCTACAAAAATATACTTCTGCATCTGTGTTTACAAAATGTTTTGGGTATGGAATGCACGTGTGAATTCTAATAACCACTACATAAAAACAACTTTTATAGGGCCAGCTATGACCTCATGCACTGAAACAGAATTTGGGAGATTCAGAGACCCTGAGACCACAAGTCAGCTTCGTGTCCTGGTGGAGATCTGCATGCTGAACCTCTGAAAGAATATGCATATGAATAGTTAGTGGGCTTGCTGAATTAGAAATGCATATTCAGGCTTGAGGTAGTAGGCCTGCCTAAAATCAAGTCTATAGATCCATTCAAGATCAGAAGCAAAAGAAGAAATGGAAAATTTCACCCATAGGCCTTCCAGGGCACTCTGCTACAGGCTGAAGTTTTGGATCTGTGCAGCTGAATGGCCACTGTCTGCAAGATGAGGCAACTTTTGAGCATCTCAAGAAACATCCATCACATGGTCTAAAAGGCAGTGAAGAACACGGGGGCAGCTGGGCTTGTTTGGAGGATTCTGTCATCAGGAGGCTGGACCTGTTTGTAGCTAAGAGAAGATCAGACGACATAACCAGAATAGCACGCCAATACCACAAGAGGAGTGGTGAGGGGTTGAGGCAGCAGGTGCATCATCGAGATAATGAGATGCAGGGTCCTTATGAGGTCAGTCTGGATGTCTGGAATAGCCACCAATCCAGTCATCACGTCTGGAGCTCAGCAACTCAAGATGGAGACTAGAGACGCATTTTAAGTGACTCAATTCTGGGGATGTGAATGCTTGATTGGAGCTTTTGAAGACTACTGTGCCCAAATTAGTACTGGTTGAAATGGACCTGTCCCATTGGCTTCTTCATCCAACTCACACTGGTGGATCCGCAGCTCTCCACCTCTGGTGCATAGCAGGGCAGGCTCATGAGGTGCTGTGTTTGCTTTCTTCCTAGGTTGTCGCTAGAAGTTGGCCTGTGTCTTGGTACAGGCCTGCCTCGGGCTTTTTGGAAGACTGACTCAGAAGCTTCATGAAGATTACATCCCCACTAAGATCTGGGAGAACTGCAGGTTACTGAAGAACAGAGACATATGACACATCCTCTGTGATCAGAAAATCTATGGCAATAAAAAGAGGAAGGAGGAAAAGCCCCAGGCTGGAGGTGTGGCAGAGTCAAGGGACCCATTACAGAGCTACCTCAGGAGGCAGGATGTGGAGAGGAAGCCCTAAGGCACCCCTGATGACCACTACATGGTGGAGCAGACCTTAAAAGAGTCCTGTTCCCAACTCTGGTCAGATGCTAGCCCTACACCAGAAGGACATTTCATTCTGCAGTGATGGGAGTCTTTGATATATCACAACCTCCTTATGAGCATAGCAGTTAAATGCCAGGATGTCAATGGCTGAGGCTACCCCAGTCCATCTCCTCAAGGAGTAGCCCTGTGGAAACATAGATGCCCATCCCATAATGTTTCCAAAGCATGTGGTTTCCAGGGTTGCTGAGAACCACCAGCAAGAGTGAAGCAGAACCCATGGTGTTCCAGCCCCTCATGGAAGAGGTTCTTATTTTCCATTAAAGAAGACAAAGGCATATTCCTAGAAATTAACCTCTATCTTTGGTATACTTGTTCCCAACTCCTCACCTCTCTGGAAACAAAGCTACGAGACTCTGTCATTCCTGGGACCCGTGACTTCCTCGCTATGCATCATTATGACAAAAGATTACAGTTTATGAAAGACATCCATTTTATAGCCATACAAACCACTGGTCAATGACATAGCATCCTGATGAACAATGCAGAGTCTGTCTGCACTGCTCATTTTTCCTCAGTCAAAGTGAGCTTTTATGGTTTTTATATTTTATATATTTTTATATCCTAAAAATTACAGTGTGGTAATATTTGGGAGTCATTAAGAAGCATACTGCTCTGCTGACGCCATGTGACTCATGGCCACCATGGGCACTGTCCTGCTCCCTGCCATTATATGAGAGAGAAGGAGAAAGGGGGGCTTTTGTTTTCAAATTTATAAGAAGCAATTAGCTTCTTGGCTTTTCTCCCTTTTAAAATATTTTCCCCCTCTGAGTCTTCTTGGTTTTTTTTTTTTTTATCAGCTAATCGGAGGACTGACATGTGGCTCTGCCACAGATGCCACATTCCATTTCTGTATCATGTCATCAGCAACACCTGCAAGTCACATTGACTGGCAAATGGCAAAATCAGTAACGACCTTAACTTCCGCGGCGTATCGGGAAAACTGACGACATTTGCTCTATCAGCCACCTCTTCCTGGGCATTAGAAAGAAGGCTGGAGTGTGGGAGTGAGAGCGTTACTTAATATCTCCAGAGGTTCCACCGAAGTGCGGTGCTGATAATCAGTTAAACAGCAGCTCTACTGCAGTGGAACCGGGGAGCAACTCGAGGTTTCAGCAGAATCTGTTCTCTCGGGGATCGGCATATATATATATATGGCTCCCAGTAGATACGCAATAAACAATGTCTGACTCTATAAAGCCATGGGGGTGATCTGTAAACATCCCCAGGCTGGACATATGTCTATCCAATGATGCCAATGGTTGTCACTTACAGAAGACAACTGAAAATAGTCACATATGTATTAGCTTGCTCCTCTACAGAATAAGGTTATCACCTTTGTATCACAAATAAGAAACCACACTTAAGAGCAGTCTCCAGTGTTGGAGGGCTTGTGGTTTGGTTTGGTTTGGTTTTGTTGGGGGGTGGGTGTTTCGTTTTCGTTTTGTTTTGTCTTTAGACAGGGTCTCACTGTGCAGCTCTGGCTCTCCTGGAACTCACTCTGTAGATCAGCCTGGCCTCGAACTCAGAGAGATCTGTCTGCCTCTGCCTCTCAAGTGCTGGGATTCAAGATCTATAGCACCAGCGTGGCCTAACAATAAGGACTCCTATTTCAAAGCCTGGGATGCAGTTTCTAATACACTGCACGTATTCAGCTTGATGGAGTCAGTGTCTCCCTGGGTAACTGTGAATTTCCTCAGTGTTCCAAACATCTAAGGAATCTTTGGCTTCTACAATGCCCCCCCCCCCTCCACAGAACATCCACCTGAGCTGAGTGTATGTAAGGAAAGACACCTTCCTCAGAGCATCGTCTAGAAGGAGACGGAACACCCATGTGCCCCACTAGAGATTAATAGGCAGGTAGTCTGGGCCCTGACAATGGATGAATGTTTCTGATAATCAAATTCTAAGCAAACCTACAGTGATTCTCCACAGGAAATTGTTCAGATAAAACAATTGACTTGGCAGCTGTCTCTGGTCTACCTTCATATTCACCTTGGGGTACTTCCTTACTCAGCTGAAAAGCTCTCTTTAAAAGCCACCGTGGGGTGCTCATCCCTCGCTCTGACTCCAGGCAGAGGACCCAATGTGACCAGTGTGTAAGCTACTGTGTCTTCTGATGGGTAATAAAAATAAATCAATCGACCAATAAGGCAATCAACTTATCATCTATCTACTTATGAGTAGCTACTATCTATCATGTATCTCTCCCTATCATCTATTTATCATTTACTTGCATATATATATACATATATATAATCTGTCTATCGATCTGTCTATCATTTATCTATCATCTATCTATCTATCTATCTATCTATCTATCTATCTATCTAAGCTACTAAGGTCAGAAGGTCAGGCCTGGTGGCACATGTAGCACTTGGGCAGAGGATGCAGGTGGTTGGTCCAGGAGCCTTAGCTAAACAGCATCACCAGGCCTGCTTGGGCTACATGAGACGCTGCCTCAAAGTGCAAAAACAAATTAAAAAAAAAAAAAGGTCAACGTGACATACAATGAATCTGATTCTTTCACCGTCAAGTCGAAATGGCATCTCCAGCTAGGAGAGAGATCTTCACCCATGCCTTTAATCAATGACCATCAACCCACAGACTCTATCACATGTAAGATGCTGTACTTGGCGTTTCATTTGAATGTAGTAATTTTAGCCCTCCAGTCGGTACAGTAAGACTAGGAAGACAGAGATACTTTTTAGTAAAAGCATCAGGCTGGTTATTGCTTTGGAGCCTTGAGTACTTATTAGATGAAGTTTATTTCTTGTGGAAACATTTGGGTGAAGCTTAGTCATGGAAATATTAATACTAATACCAATGTGGCTGTGACTCAGCAGGATCCTAACTGATATGCAATGTCCCCTAGCTGCACATTAAGTCATTCTAGTTAAAAAACACGCCCACAGCTTCTGGCGTAGATCTAATATCTCGAGTGTCATATATTCTCTTTGTTTTCTGAAGATTCTTAAGTCCTGAGTCAATTCTATTACTAAATCTTATTTCCGTCCCTCTCTGTTCATCCACTGGAGCACAGAAGAAAAGAGTAATGCTAACTCCCAACAGACTGAAAGTAGATATCCTTACTAGGGCCACTTTAAAGAAAGACCAATTTCCTCTGGCCCAGTGTCCTCTTGAAAGGGAATCAGACCCCAGTGGATGAGTTATTACCCATTCAAGTCCAAGTGCAGAATAAACCCAAGCAAAGCCATGTGAGTCCACCCAACTTGGAGGAGGCAAACCCCAGGAGAGAGTCTATGCAAGTTGGCGATTTTCTCTCACATTCATAAAGACTTGCTTTGAACTGGGAAAAAAAAAAAACCAACCCGACATTGCTTTGGGGATGATACTCTGGGGGAAAATGGGCTAATTTTGTATCCTAGAACTGTAACAACTTTCCCCAGCCAGTAGCAAGGCTTTCTTTTTCCCAAATAATTAGCTTCCATAATGACTTATAATGTGAATTTGCCTGCTTAATGGAAATACAGTGTGCAGTTCTGTATCTCTTATTCACTCTCTGAGAAGCAGTAATAGTCAAAGCTTGCAAAGCTTATTAAGAATAATACTCAGATGTGGTTAAATGCATTAAAAAGCCTGCGTAAGGGAAATGCACTATTGATCCCACTCACAGCCTCAGCTTTGCAGAGGGCCCATTAAGTCACAACATGTTATCAATGTAAATTAGTCCCCAACGGGTGGCTTTCTTCTGCTCAAAATGAGCAGACCTAGAACTGAAGCTCAAACACACTGGAAATAGCTGAATCACTAAAGCCCTTTCTTCTTTCCACATTCCATATATTTATTCATTCAGGGTAATAAGCGCTTAGTATCTCGTGTGCAAACTCAAGTTTTCCAAATTGGCAAGTAAGGATATATAAGTGATATTGTTCATGTATCTTTAAAAATTATTTTATCCCCTTTTGGGCGCTCTATGAAGATAAGAAATGTAACTAGACAATGTTGTGTACAAATAAGATTTCTGTCACTGACTTCTCCTGGTTGAATGCTTTGTCAAACCAAATGTCATAAAGACAGTTCATAGATACAAGCAGCATCCCTTCCAACTGTTATGATGGAAACAGATGTGTGAATTAAAATGCATATTCAAGAGTTAAGTGACCAGGGCAAATGTAGTGGCCATGAAGAATAAAGGGGCTTGCAGGTGGGGATGAGACTGCTAAGCTCAAAGGAAGGATGGAGCTCTAAGAAAAAATGACAAAGCCAGTCTAGGGTGTCCCTGCTGTGTTGGAAACTAAGGCAGCAGGACATTCACCTGCACATGTTAATTAAGGATATAAATTAAGGATATAAATCTTTGCCTGACCTGACATCATTATAATACCATCTGCATTGTGATTTTCAACAATGTTCCCCTTTTGTGGAAGTCATGGGAGAAAATACCCTAAAAGAGAGATCCATCCACAGTGGTTTAGGACAAGTAATTCTTCACCTTACCCCATGACTATGACGCTCATCTCATAAGGTTCATGAAAACTACTTTCAAAATCCAGTGTAGAACCCACCAGGCAGCTCCCACCTCAGGGAAGCCCATTCCAGTCTCTCCCTGGAGTGCTTGCTTCATCTAGCGTGTATGCTTCATCTTGCTTTATTAAACTTTGGCTTCCTCACCAGATAACTTCTGCTGCTCTGCTAAATTAACCTCCTCTCAAGCCCTCCATGTTCCCTGACTGAATTTATCCCTTTGAGAAGATGAAAACCAAGAGTCCCTCCTCAGTAACTTCAACACAAACAAGCACCTGCCTCCCCTCCTCCACGAGCAGCTAGACAGAACTATTTTGAAGAGTTTTCTGCTGAAGACCTCTATCTTGTCTCTTCCTTAGTACTGTTCTTTTACTTGGGGTGACGCCCTTACAGCATAAAGTTAACTGTTATACAGTAGAAAGTTTGCTAGTGCTTGGTACAGTCAATGCTATGTCACCAATGCCAGAGCGTCGTCACCCTAAAGGAGTATCTCTATCCATTAAGATAGCCCCTCGAACTGCCCCTATCCCAGACTCTGGTCTCTGGGATCATCACAATTTGATTGCTTAAAGCAGCTTACAACAAACTTTTTTTTTAAATGAAACTTTTTATCTGTCCAATTAATGGAGTAATTGATTGAGTCCTTCTGGGAATAGAACCTAGGACCTAGGCAAGTGCCTTACCACTAACTTCTATCTCTACTGCATTTCTGTTTTATGTTTTTAATCAAGTGATGGAATCTCACTAAATTGCCCAGGGTGGCCTTGAACTTTCATTCCTCCTACCTCTCAGCTTTGGGAGTAGCTGAGACTAAAGGCCTGCTCCATTCTAAGTAGCCTACTTACAAAACTTGATTGGCAATGTCCTCACCCCTTAACCCTGGGAACAGTATCAATGAATTAGATCAACTAACAAATACAGAGAGTTTTCAGGCCTCTGGCCAACCAGCCTGACATCTTCAGACCTGAAGCTTTTTCCAGAGCTTTCTCCAGTCCTAGTGAATACCTTCATTCTGACAGCCTGGCTGAGATAGGAGAAGATGCCCCTTGGGGGTGCAAGAGAGGTATGTAGGGGAGTCCAGAAAGGTCACAGGAGGGCAGGGGTGATGTTTTAAGCTAGAACAAAGCAAGTTTTGAGGGAGCAGAAGGAAGAAAGGAAGGAAGGGAGGGAGGGAGGGAGGGAGGGAGGGAGGAAGGAAGGAAGGAAGGGGACAGGGGTGACAGAAGGCGGAGAAGAGCATTCTGTGCACCTGTGACCAGCTGACAGCTGGGGAGCTGGCTGCTCATGTTCAACAGGGAGGGCGAGGGGAGGGAGCCGTTGCAGATGAGCCGTTGGTGGGTTAGGTGGGTAGGAAGGTAGGTGCTTCTCAACTGCTGCCTGAAGCTTTCTCTGTGGAGGGTAAGTCGTGACTCCTTGCTGAGAGTGGGAGTGAATGTGTGGGAGTGGGTGTGGTTCTTTACAAGAAAGAGATAGAGCAATAAGGCACTACAGTAATGAACTCTGGAGAAGAGCTGAACGCGTTTGCAGAGTTCTACTGAGGTGCAGCTGAGGGAGGGCGCGAGGGTTCCAGTTCAGCCAGGTGTGCCCTTCTCCACATGGTCAGCAGAGCAGTTGGGTTCCCGCTCTGGGGGTTTCTGCCAGGAAGGACAGGGGCAAGAACAGGTAAACATTTACAAGAGAAAAGATTTCAGACTTTCTCAGGAACACTGAGAACCTACAAAAGCGATTCTCAACCTGGATAAGAAGGACAGGGAGCTATGAAGTCTTCTGCCCATTCTCCTTGTAGCTCTTTTGCTCTCAGCAATCACCAAGACACTTTTCAGGAAGAGTTAAAAGTTAGTGGCCTGTAAAAATTGTACTTATCATGGAAAGAGAGTTCACGTAAGACCTAAGACAATTCGACAACAGGAATCAGCAGCCCTAGCAGAACTGAGTGCAAAGAATTGATTTTGGAATACAGCGACTGCTGTTCTGCTTTTTCTTATAAAGGGGGCGTTCATCAGCTTTGTCTCCCCATTTTCCCTTTCCAGAACTGAACTCTTCTCCCTATATATATACAGGAGGAGCCAGCCAGGCTGGGATTTTCCATGATGTGACTGTTCTTAGGACTGTTGGAGTCCCAGTGACTTCTGACGACGTCTTAGCTATTTGAAAAGAAATTCCTAATTTGAATCAAATGGTATCAAAGAATTAGCTGAGCCTGGTAGCACACACCTATCATTGGGAGAATCAAAGTTGGAGGCTTAGGAGTGCAAAGTCTTTTCATATTCAACCGTGGAGTGAGTCTCATGCCAGAGTGGGCTACACAAGACCCAGACTCAAAACAAAGCAAAAACCTCACCAGGCTGAGGCGTGTTTCTTTACAAGTTAGTAACAGTATAACCAACAGTGATAGTTGGAGTGGTCAGAGTCAGATGAGTGAAGTCTTTGAATGGGTTATTCTTCTTGTTGCTATGACAAAATGTCTGAGAGAAAGCAACCAAGGAAGAGGGTTTGTTTTGATCATGTGTTGAAGGTATTTTCTACCATAGTGAGGAAGGCCCTTTGCTCATGTGTGGCAGTGGAGAAAAATGACTGCACATCCTAGAATGGCTTTCTCCTTTTTACGATTTTTTTCTTCAGCCTGGCCCTGAGCTCAGGGGATGGTGCCACCCATGTTGGCATGGGCCTTCTGTTCTCAGTCACAGACACACCCAGCAGTGTGACTCGATGCTGGCAATGAAAATGAACTCCAAAGTTTCCCACAGCAAAGATAACCCAGCCCAGGACCCAGAACAGGAATGTAAGCTGTTTCTAGGTTCATGGAGCTCTGAAGTAGAAAAGAGAGAGAGGTGAAAGGAGAGCTTCATCTTGCAAGACTCTAGCAATGTGCTCATGCACTCTTTAAAGTCTGAAAAAGTATAGCTTCGCAACAGTCCGTTCCAATTCCAACATTCATGTAGAAATTTCTTCCATTGGAGTTGTAGCCGGGGCTATACATTTTGGAGATGGGGGTGAAGGATGTCCTGTTATGAATACATTACGTTTCTTTGTTTTTGCTGACGTGATTTATGGCCGCTACCACCTTGTTTGTCCTGGTTTGGGAATAGTTTCCAGAGGTGTTCTTTTGTTTTGTTTGTTACTCTTTCCAGAGACAGGGTTTCTCTGTGTAGCCCTGGGTTTCCTGGAACCCACTCTGTAGACAAGGCTGGCCTCAAACTTAGAGATCCACCTGCCTCTGTCTCCTGAGTGCTGAGACTAAAGTATGCTGCACTACCACACAGCGCAGGAGTGTTCTTACTGCCTGCTAGAGCAGCTCATGGTATTGTCTATCTCATGACAATGAACGCACAGGACTGAACTGTTCTCATAGAATCACTGTCACTCAACTCAGACCAGCAAGAGCATCTGAAAGGGGAAGATGAAAGGACCATGGGAGAGGATGAGTAAGAAGCGGAGAGGTAGGTGTGGGGTGCCAGTGGAGTGGCGGAGAATGATGGGGACAGAAAGCATAGGTGAAGCAGCATGGAAGATGGCGAAGGACTGGGAAGGGCCCGAGTCAGCCTGCTCAGGGTCTGTGCCTGAAGAGATCGGCATTTGGGGTGCATGTACCCATGAACCATGCTACATCATCTAGAAAACTTCCAGAGGCTGACGCGGGGGCTGCCACCATGCGGCTATTTCATCTAGGAGCTTTATTTCTCCCAAGTCCCCAACTTCTCACGAGACCGGCCAAGGAAATATCAGGAAAGGTGACAGGGGCTGGGTATAAACTTGACTCCAGCAAGTAGAGAGACTCTCAGAAGAAAGGAGGAAGTGGGAAGAGGTCCTGAGCGGATGGAGAAGAGGGAGACTAGAGAGAGTGACAGAGGGTGAGATAGTCAAAGGACCAGCCTTCTTAGGGCTCCTGCAAAAGCCAGCCTGGTGAAGCTGGTCTAAGAACTGCCTAGTGTCTTCCCTACTGGTATGAGAGAGAATTCTGCCCCTGTAGTCACATTACAAATTCAGTCACTGTCCATACCAGTCTTATTTGGCTCCTGGGTTCAGAAGGGGGAGAAAGGTAGAGGTGGCATCCTGCCCTCTGCCATGGTCTAGTCTTTCTGTTTAGCAGTGGCTCTCACCTGTGGGCCTTGCAGGGTCCCGTATCAGATTCCCTGCATATCATATACATACATTACGATTCATAACAGCAAAATTACAGTTAGGAAGTATGGGTGGAAATGATTCTACAGCTGGAGGGGTCACCACAACATGAGGAACTGTGTTAAAGGGTCGAAGCTTTAGGAAGGTTGAGAGCGGCCACCACAGAGCCTTTCTCGCCTCACATACGCAGACTGAGAAGAAACCACCCCAACCCCACCCTCCCTTAAATCGGCATCAGCTCTTGGGGCCAGAGTACTTCATGATCATATGAGATTTGACTCAGGAATAAAATTAATTTCTACCAGCAGGCATGTGAAATAGCATGTGAGCTGTAGTTTCCCTTAAGGTGGCACACGGCAAGACTTATGTGACCTCTGCAGTTTTATTCTGACTCTACTCTGACAGAAGAAAACTTAAAAATGTAAAGAAAAAAAAAGAGGTTATTTTAAGATCAAAATTCCTTCTGGTATTTGAATGACTCATCCTGGTGTTTGTGCAATTAATTTAATTTGCCCCAGAGCTGCCTTTATTTACTTGTTGCCATGACGTCAGGCTAAATCTCACTTTGTGGCATCATAGTCTCGCAGACTCACCACCAAGTCTCCTTCCTATTTTTGGCTGCTTAGGGTTAATCGTGATGGATCTGTGTCTTTTCCTTGGATGAGAGCCATAGTATGACCAAGGCTGCTTCTCCGTCTTTCCACTGACCAGTTCTCCACTGACCAGCTCAGAAATGGCCAGGCCTGGCCCATCTGTGCTGAAAAGAAATGCAGAGCAAATCCCAGGACTTTCATGTGCCAGATGTCACTTAAGAAGATTCTGGGGCCGGAAGGTGGTGGTGCATTCTTTAAATCTCAGCACTCAGGAGGCAGAGGCAGGTGGATCTCTGAGCTCAAGGCCAGCCTGGTCTATAGAGTGAGTTCCAGGACAGCCAGGGCTATACAGAGAAACTTGAGAAAACAAGTTACCTGTATGCCTCTTTCAAACTCTATTAGAGAAACAAAACGAAAAGGAACAAAAGAACAAAAACCACTGGACTTTGGTTGAAGTGGGAAAAGTTAAATTTAACTGAAGATGTTTTATGCCAAAAGTCTCCAAGAATGAAACTAGAAATGTGAAAGTCTCTATTCAGAGTCTATCAGTCATTTAAAGCAAATGGCCCAGGACACTTCAAGATTAGTTCAGAGTTAGATTTAGTTCTCTGCATAGCTGCAGAAATAATTACCCATAGTTCTACAGCATAACTCTCTAGGCATCCCTGCTAGAGTGCAGATAAAGAGAGACCATGTGGCTATCCCACTGGTTGCCACTCACTGAATGTGCCTTACCACTAGATTGCTCTGTTATTCAGCATGAAATGCAGTAGAGCCCTGGAACCATTCAGAACTATTTGTTCCCTTGGAGACTGGAGAAACTGCTGAGACATCCTCATGGGTGCTAGTTCCTTTGTTCTTGGCCAGATCATAGCCGTTTCATTAAAACCAAATACCAATTTGATCAGTGTTCCATTAAAACAGTCAAACTACCAGATAACTGTTCTAGTCTAAATATAAACACCTAGTAAGCATCCCCTATTGTCAAACTTTCAGAAAAAGTTGCTATATGAAAGATTATAGGCACATCTCCATGTGTAAACCTGCCTTGGACTAAGATGCTAAGATTGACAAGTACATAGGCTGGCCTATTGGCCTGTGTTCATCACCCTAGGGAAGGCTGTGCAGGACATTGTTTTTTTAGCATGTTATCCTTTAATTCTCACAAGTCTGAGAAGAAGGTATCTATTACTCTCAGATTTTTTACACGTCTTAACTGTTTAGGAAGAGAAGGTAAATATTCCACCATTATTTTTATCTTAAACTTAAAAGAGTAGACCTTGGGAAGGTGGCTCGCCTGGCAGAATGCCTGAGTTAGGAGCCTCAGGACCCATGTGAAGACTGCATGAATATGGCGGCACACACGTGTGACCCTAGTTCTCGGTTGAGGGTGGACACCAAGAGCTCAGTGGCCAGTGGTCAGTGGTCAGTGGTCAGTCTAGCCAATCCATGCTTCAGTGAGAGATTCTGGGTTAAGAAAATAAAATGGAGAGAATATAATAAGACACTCAGTAACAGCCTTGGACCTGCACAGACACACACTTACCCACAAGACAAACGGTAACACTCAGGAGGCAGAGGCACAGGGCTCTCTTCAGTTCTAAACCAGCCTGTTCTAGATAGTAAGTTCCAGGCCAGCCAGAGCTACATAGTGAATCCCTGTCAATAATAATAATAATAATAATAATAATAATAATAATAATGTAAAAATTTCAAAGTTAAATATTAAACAATCATAATAGATTGAAACAGTGAAACAGACACCTTGCACCTCTGGAAGGAAGTCCACATCTGTCAGAGAGATACAATCCTCTGAGCCTGTTTACATCTGAGCTCCCTCAACTGTAGACTGTGACACTGCACCAAAGTACTTAAGGGCATGGGTAGGTGGGTCATGAAGATTTTGGCAATAGTAAAATATATCTGAACACCCAACCACCAAGAATTCCTTTAAAAGTCAAACACACAGTGATTTTGAAGTCATTTCTGCAGCGCCTGCCTGCTTGGTATAGTACATCATCCCCGAAGCCTTGGTTCGGAACATACGGCTCGTGCTGGGCACAGCACACCGTCCCACCCCGGAGCGCCAGTGCACATGGCCTGAGACCCCATGGCTCGCATTGAGATGATTTTACATTATGAATTGTGGTGACTTTACTGTTTACATAAAGTACTCTGTTCTTACCAACCACCATGGTTTAATTATGAGAAACCAAGGTTTTCAGTATGTTCCTAGAGTCATTTCTCAGCATGTAAAGTAATCAAATTACTGCCTCTTTGGGTTGCACTGCGTAAGAATGTTTGGTTTTTAAAATTACTGTTTCAGTTGCTGACTTGAGTTCCATAAAATTTCATTAACTAAATTTTGACTCGGGATTAGGACAGAGTTTCTGACAGTTTCCAAATGGTCCTTTAATAATACTCTTGCTACATAGTCGTGCAAAGTCATGTTCTTAGCATTGACAGTTTAAAAAAAAACAAAACGTCAATCAACTTGGAAAAATGGTGAAGACAGTCTGAGTCCTGAAGTATCAAATACTCATTCAGGATTTAATTATTTATGTGAAAATAAATAAGCAGAGTCACCCCAGGGTGTGCAAACTTGGTTTTTGTCCTTAATGAACGGCAAACATGTACATATATGAAAGAATTGCTTTAAAATAAAAATTTGAAGCAAACTTGGAATTTGTTAAGAAAAAGGTTTTAAGCACAAGTATCACAAAAAAGAGAGAGGTGATTAGGAGCACATGGGTTCAGGCTTCTCAAGAGACAGTTGCCAAAAGTGTCCTTACCCATTGAGCCTCCTAGCCAACCCATAACTTAAAATTTTTATGATTTATTATCTAAACATTTTCGACGCATGCTTCTGTTTTATGTGCCTCTGTGTGTACATATGTGCCTATGTGTGTGAATGCCATAGGGCAACCTTGGAGTGCTGGTGTTATTTTGTGGCTTAGTTGGTTTGGTTAAGTTGGTTTGGGTTTTTTTCTGAGAGGTTCTGGCTGCATATCTAAGGCTGACCTGGAACTCAACAGAGATCGGCCTGGTTCTATATTCTGAGTACTGAGACTGCCACATGCCACTGCACCTGGCCCTACCTTGTTTTTTGAGAGAGAGTCTCTCACTGACCTGGAACTTGCTGACTAGGCCAAGACAAGGAGCCTCAAAAAGCTTCCTGCCTCTGCATCCAAGGGCTGAGATTATAAGCATGCCACCATTATATGTTTATGTGAATCCTGGAGATCAAAGCCACATTCTCATGTGTGCATGTCAAATACAGTTCTGACTACACTATCCCCCAGCATGCCCGTTTTTATAATTTTACATCCAGGGTCATGTAAAAAGGTCTTAGGCCAAAAAAAAAAAAAAAAAAGGTAAGTCAAAATGTTTAAAAATCCCTGGTTTAGAGTATTCGGTCTTACAAAGAAGGGAAGAAGATTCTAGATAATGTAAGTTTGAAGTATTGGAGAAGCATGAGGTAGCCCAGATAGCTAAAGATGTGCAGCTGGGTCAATACAAGGCTAAGAAGCAGAATCAGGAACGAATGGACCAGTTTCTGCAGAAAAACCACCCTAAGGATGGTCGGCTCCAGTCACTTCCCATCCAAGTGACTCAAAGTTCCAGTTTGTGAAATGGAATCTTACTGCCCTTGCTTGGATTTCGTGCCTCCTTGTGTCTTGGTGGAGGACAGGCATCTTGATTTCTAGCACAAAATAAAAGCAAGGTAGCTCCCTTAAGGAAGACACTGTTGGGCTGGGGATTTAGCTCAGTGGTAGAGCGCTTACCTAGGAAGCGCAAGGCCCTGGGTTCGGTCCCCAGCTCCGAAAAAAAGAACCAAAAAAAAAAAAAAAAAGGAAGACACTGTTTCCAGAAATTGGAGGGTGGAAAATGGGCAGGTAAAATCATCAGATGTGGGGTTGGGGATTTAGCTCAGTGGTAGAGCGCTTGCCTAGGAAGCGCAAGGCCCTGGGTTCGGTCCCCAGCTCCGAAAAAAAGAACCAAAAAAAAAAAAAAAAAAAAAAAATCATCAGATGTCCACATAGCACAGACAGCGAGATTCAGACCTCTGCCATTCTAATGGCCTTTCGTCTTAATGATCTTTCTACTTTCCACCTCTGTGCCAGTAGAGCAAAATGGGACAAATGCACAAGATCTCTCACTAAGGGATTAGTACTGCCATGTACAAATCGAACAAAGAAACCAGAATTCCCAGAAAATCTTCGAGGAAGGTCTGTGGAGAGGCTAGTGGAAATCACGGGCATCTTTCCTGCTGGTGACCACTCTGCTGAAGCCAACTTGTTGGACCGTCTCCTGACAGGCAAATCAATCCCGGATCAATGAGCTGCCTCAGGTCTCAGTGCAATTGAGAAGTGTGTTCTTCCTGGTTTTAGCAGGCTGCCATCGGAACAGCAACATTATTGCTACTCTCAGGTTCGCCCAGATTTCATTATCCATTTACTGTTTCAATAATGCCTCTAGGAAACAAAACATCAACTTACGTTTTTAAAAATTGCAAGTTCCCTTTTAAAGATTTGTTTTTGGGGGGTTTCAACGAATGTGTAGAGAGACCACTTACAACATGAAATTTTGCTTTTTAACGTAAAGATGTGGGTTCAGAGGTTAAAAAAGACTTACTGCTTCTGCGGAGGATTGGAGGAGCTGGTGCTGCTATTTTAATCCCTAGAACCTACCTGGGATCGCTCACAGAAGCCCTTAAATCCAGTCCCAGGAGAGTTCCCACCTCTGTCCTTTTCTTCGGGCACCTGTAGGCATGCGCATGTACCCCTGTGCGCATGTGCGTGCATGTGTATGTGCGTGCATTTGTGCATGCGTGTGTGTGTGTGTGTGTGTGTGTGTGTGTGTGTGTGTGTGTGTGTGTGTGTGTGAGAGAGAGAGAGAGAGAGAGAGAGAGAGAGAGAGAGAGAGAGAGGAAACGAGCTTTTAAAAAATTGAAGATGGGGGTTGGGGATTTAGCTCAGTGGTAGAGCGCTTGCCTAGCAAGCACAAGGCCCTGGGTTCAGTCCCCAGCTCCAGGGGAAAAAAAATGAAGATGACCTTTAAATTGCAAAGTAGAAATCTGAGAATCTTCCAGATATGTTCTCATTTCTTTTCTTCATCCCTGAAGCTCCAAGGTATATTGTTTTAAAAGTCTTAAAGGGTTCATTTTATTTTCCTCTTAAAATACTATGTGTCTTTTAACCTATCATGTAAAGTAAAACAGTACTTTTCTATATAAGAAAGAAAGGGAAAGGGGTTGGGGGTTTAGCTCAGTGGTAGAGCACTTGCCAAGCAAGCACAAGGCCCTGGGTTCAGTCCCCAGCTCCGAAAAAAAGAAAAAAAAAAAAAAGAAGAAGAAGAAGAAGGAAAGGGAAAGAAAGACAAAAGGAATGGAGAGAAGGGGAAGAATGAACAAAGAGGGAGGAAAGATGACACTCATTTATTGAGGACTCTGAAAAGGTAAATATCTTCACGTACAAGCTTAATTAAGGGCAAAAGCAGTTACTGCTGGAAACAAATGAAAGAGATTGAGGGGGTTGGGGATTTAGCTCAGTGGTAGAGCACGTGCCTAGGAAGCGCAAGGTCCTGGGTTCGGTCCCCAGCTCCAAAAAAAAGAACCAAAAAAAAAAAAAAAAAAAGAAAGAGATTGAGGGAATGAAGGTGAAAGGGACTGCATCATTGTTTCAAGGCCTGAACTCTGGGATGACTTATTGAAGAACTAATGGCTGTTCAGCTGTCACTTTAAAACGGTCCCTAAAGGTTCTGTTAGACTTAACAAGTACAGGGGTGAAGTATATTGTTCTGCTACTATGCTGCAGACATTTGAATTCCAGCTCTGTTCTTTGATAGCTATCACTAAAATTGAATAATGCTACATTATCTCCATGGGGTTTAGACTTCTATGTAAAACTGAAGTAATAAAGCCATCAACTCCTGCTGCTCAGTATGTGAGGTGGGGCAGGGCTTTGACCTAATATTTTATCTTAATATAGGATTCTACAGGGACATGAGGGTTATGTTGTAGGAAAATACCTATCTGCATATAAAAAGGTCTACTATAAAATAATGTCAAGAACATTAGTCTAATCTTTGAAGTTATATGTTGTTGTGAAAAATATTTAATCTCAAATTGGGATTTCTACCCTGCCTTCGGTCATTCAGTTCCTCAACTTTCCATAAGTTTTATATTTGTAATAAGTCTTTAATGCACAAAAGCTAGGCAAATATCTACCCTCTAGGCTATTATGTGTACTTCCCTGACAATAACCCCACAGTATGGCTTGCTGTGTCCCACCTGGGCTGCTCTTAACTCCAATTGGCCAGCCCTCATGTCCATGGTTTCAAGATTCTTAGCCCATGGCATCTTCTCCTCTCTCCACCTTATCCCTCTCCTTCCTCCTGGTCCCACACACCCCTCTGACCCCAAGTCCAAACCTTGCCTATCTTCTGCTCAGCTAACAGCTGTAGGCATCTTTATTCACCAATCAGGGATAACTTGGGGGGCTAGGGTAGATAGTGTCACTTGGGCCTATGTTCAGATCGCTTATCCCCAGGGTCACCTGACAACACGGTATGACAGGAATGGTCTAATTTAGCCTATATGTCAGAGGGCTTGGACCATCATGGAAGAGGGGCTCAACCCATGGTGTCCAGAATGTGACAACCTGTTCGTGTCATCGCTGACCAGAAAGCAGAGGGAAGCAAGCAGGAAACAGGGGTCAGGTATCACTGGTAAAAGCCAGTCCTAGTACACTTCTGCTACTGTCTCTTTAAGGCTCCGTGGCTTCCCCCAAACAACAGCTAGGAATCACCATTCAAACCATGAGCCTGTGGGGGCACATTTCAGATGCACACTGCACATGTGACCCTTGCTTAGGCAACACAGTAGGAGCGACCTTAAACTCAGGCTGCTTGCCACTAAGGAAAACGAAGTCATGAAGTCATGACATTTGCTGGAAGATTATATAACTGGAAATCATTAAACTAAGCAAAATAAGCCAGGCTCAGAAAGAGCCTAAATTTAGTTATATGCATATATATTTATATATTATATATATCATTATAACATTATGTAAATATTATAAGACATAATGTTTTATAATGCACTATGTTTATATATGTGTGTGTGTGTGTTTCATACTGTTTTATAGTACGTTTTATATACAGTGTATGTAAGTGGGTCATGAAACCAGGGAAAGGAGCATGAGAGGGAGGAGGAGCTCTTATAGGAGGCGAAGCCAAGAAGGGAATAGTATCTGTAGAAGGGGAGAAGAACCAGAAGCAGCTAGAAGAGGAAGCAGAACCGGAGAGAGTGCAGAGAGAGCAAAATGATTGAGATCAAGGCATAACAACACATACGTATGAAGGTGCGGTAGTGAAACTCAGCTCTTTGCATGTGCCTTAGTTAGGGTCTTATTGCTGTGAACAGACACCATGACCAATGTAAGTTTTATAAAGGACAACATTTAATTGGGGCTGGCTTACAGGTTCAAAGGTTCAGTCCATTATCATCAAGGTGGGATCATGGCAGCATCCAGGCAGGCATGATGCAGGAGGAGCTGAGTTCTACATCTTCACCCGAAGGAAGCCAGGAACAGACTGAGCATCCTCAGGCAGTTAGGAGGAGGGTCTCCAAGCCCACCCCCACAGTGACACACTTCCTCAACAAGGCCACACCTTCTCATAGTGCCACTCCCTGGGCCAAGCATATGCAAACCATCACAGCATGCTAACCTAAAAAGAAGTGCAAAAAGTAAAAGTGTAAATCAGGCTGCCTGATTTGAAGGAAAAATGAATAACACAGAAGCAAAGAAGTGCTCAATAATTGTACCTATCTCACAAACATCCATTTGTCACCTATGTTACAAAGAAATCAGAAGGTCTTACATTACTGTTACGAAGTAGAAATTCAGTATACTCGTGAATGTAATGGTAACTTGGTAATTGTTACTTTTATTAGCTTGTGAGTTCAAAGAGCAAGAATGTGTTCCATTTTTTGCAAGACGTATCTTTATTATAGCTACTATTCCTATGACTAGAAAATCCAGTGCATGGGTGTGTATTTGATATATAAACACATGTGTGAGCAAACCAAAGAAGCATGGAATATCCCTTTCCACCTTCCACACCTAAGACAGGGTCTGCTACTGAACCTGGACCTATTGCCTCCTTTCCCCAAGCAATGGAGTCACAGACACATAGGCAGCCAAACCCAGCTCTTTACATGGAGACTGGGGATTTGAACCTTGGTCTTCACACTTGCTTGGCAACCACACTTAGCTACTGAGCCATCTCCCTAGCTCTGATCTAAAAGTTTTAATGAAAGGCAAACCAAGTCAAGTCTCAGTTTATTTAGCAAACCAATAATTTCGTCTAGAAAATAAAATGACAGTAATTATATGATTATAATGGGTCACCCATCTCAGTTTCCTTTCCTGTGGTTATGATAGCACTCTCAGAAAAGCAGCCTAAGGGAGAAGAGGTTATTCTGGTTCACCATCCAAGTTACAGACATCAGACAGCTAAGACAGACGATTCAGAGCCAGTGTGGAGGGAGGTTAAAGCTGCCAATCATACCAATCCTGCTATCAGAAAACAGAGAAGGACAGATACATGTACTGCTGGCTTTCTCCATTTTACACAGCCTAGGAGCTGTGTAAAATCCCTATGGGATGATCCCACCTACAATTAAGTTGGGTCTTCCAACGTCAAAGCAATTAAGATAACTACCCCCACAAGCATGCCCACTGGCCATCTCCTAGGTAGGTTAATTCTAGATTTTGTCAAGTTCGCAGCTAGCACTAACCGCCATACACGTCAAGAACTGTTCTCGTTACTTTCTAGTCTCGTATCAGTGTGGTCTCGTTTGTGCAAATACGTAGGAAGGAAGAAATTGCTTTTGTGTTATCTGGCCTCAACCTCATCATTGGCAGAAGCCATGCTTCTCACTGGTTATATGAACCCCTGGTATGTTGTATTCAGTCCCTCTCCCTCTCCCTCCTTCCCTCTCCCTCTCCCTATCCTTCTCCCTCTCCCTCTTTCCCTCCCTCCCTCCCCTCTCTCCCTCCTTTTGTTACTCTCTGCAATGGAACCCGAGGCCTCACACTCTACCTCACTGGGCTTCATCCCTGGATCCTGTGATTCTGTATTTCATTTTTCTTTCTTTCTTATTATTTTATAGGCAGTCTCCCTGGTATATCAAGCTGTCCTCATGTAACTGAGGATGGCGTTGAACTTCTGATGTTCCTGTCTCCATTTCCTCAGTGCTGATTGCTGATATGTGTTACTGTGCCCAGTGTATGCATTGCTAGGGGATGTAGCTTCATTGTAGATGATAACCAAGCATTCCATCAACTAAACCTCACCCCCAGGACCCAGATTCTGTATTTCCACAGCTCCCAAGTGATGCTGATGTTGGTGAGCCATAGGCCACGCTTTATTTTATTTAATTATTTACTTTGGACGTGTGTGTGTGTGTGTGTGTGTGTGTGTGTGTGTGTGTGTGTGTGTGTGCACAAGGGCCACAGTGCCCATGCGAAAATCAGAGGAATTATTACTCTCTTTCCATTATATGTGTTCCAGAGATCAAACTCAGGCCACCAAGCTCAGTGACAAGGTCATTTGACCCACTGGTCATCTCATGGGTTCTGGGTCACTCTGAGTGACTTTAAGGAATACGTATCCGGTCTGAAAGTTCCTTTATTGCAAGATACCTGTGTTGAAGAAACGATGTTTCCAGTGAGATCATTCTTCCCTAATGCCAGGGGCATGTTTTTAATCACATGCCGAGCTTTCCCTCATTTTGTCCTTGCTGACTTCGCAGAGTCTTCCTTTATCTCATAAGCTGCTACTTATTCTCTAAGGTTCATCTCAAAGCTGTGTCTTCTCGGAAAAGCGTCGCCTCCCTCGTGTGAGACTACAGCCAGGGCCCCTGCAGATCTCCACTCTCCCATTGTTTCCTCCTTCATCCTCCCTTGACTGACTTGCTCAGTCTCCATCAGAGGACCACAGAGAGCCTTGATTTTGCCAGGTTACCTTTGGGGCTCTCTCTTCTAGCCATGTGCTTACCCCATAATGTAACACCCCAGTTGGAAGGGGTCCACAGTAGGGTTAATGTTTGCTTGATGCTTCCAGTTCACTGGGTGGAAGGAGGCACGGTGACATATAAGTATTCAAGTAACACAGTGATACATAGCAAACCTATTCTCTTTAAAGTGACAACAGCAGAAATGCTTGTAGGCCCCTGAATGACCTCATCTCCATGTTCCAAGTGTAAACACAGGAGCACAGATGGATCAGTAACGTCACGTGACTGAAGATGGTCTGTTGGGGACAGTGGCCTGATCAGTTCCTGACCTACCTAAACAGGGCAGGAGCCAGGCATCCTCCCTTGTAAGAATATTTCCCTAGGCCACCAAATCTCTGGATGCCAGAAAACCAGATTTTTATATGCAACTGCCCGTATCAACAAACCCAAATTTTGGTGGTTGTTGTTCAAACACTCTTAGAGCCAAACCAAACACATCTCTGGGCCAGATGCAGCTGGCTCTGGAGGGCAGGCAGTCAGACTTGAATTGGCCTCATTTGCTTTTAAGAAGGGGCTCAGCCGTTAAAGAGCACTGGCTGGCGTTCCAGCGGACCCAGGTTTGATTTTTACATGATGACTTCAGTTCCAGGAGGTCTCACACCCTCTCTGAACATCATGGGCCAGTATCAGGCATATAGGCCAGACACTCATTCACATAAATAAAAGAGTTTCAAAAAATCAATTAATTAGTGTTGTAATTAAAACATAGTAAATAAAAGTAACTCTACTGTTGACTTACAGTTTACTTCTGACTGGCAAAATCGGTTGGAGGTGAGCACATAGCTCACCAGGGTGTGGTATAGTCTGGATTCAGCTTCACTCTTAAGCTAAGGAGGGCAGCTCTCGGGTTATTTTAATTATTTTAGTGATCCCTGGTTATGTCAGTCCCTGTTAGGTATTTTAACACACGCAGCAGAAATACCTGGAAAATGTAGTTCATGTGTCCGTATCTCCTATCTCTTCAGAATATGGCTACCTCGTAACTATGCCCCTCTCCAGGCAGCATCTACGACCCACACTGCTGACATAGCATCTTTCCAAGTGTGGAACAGGACGAAAAGGGCTGTAGATGAGCATTACAGGAGCCTTCGGATACTGTGAGAGGCTGTTCGTTCTGTATGAGGGCATTTCCAGATCTGTTCTAGCTTGATTATTTAGTTCTAGTCCATGGTCCTATTTATCTCTCCTTCCCCTCCTCTTCATCATACACATATATCCCTTCCCCTTTCTCCATCATGGCACCTGTGTCTCCTGTCTTCCCCTTAGAGCTATTGTTTATGGTCCCTTCCTCCTCTTGTGGCCCCTTCCTGCTTTCCTGGCTCCTGCAGGTTAGATACTCACATCTAAATATTTAGACGTGGGATCCACAAATAAGAGAGAACGTGTGGAGTTTGTGGGTCTGTGTGGGCTCACTTATCCACGTACCTAAAATGTCCATCCTGTTTCCTTTACAGTGGAATAGAACCCATTGAACAAATGCAGCACCTTTCATTATGCACTGCTTCGGTGAGGGTGACCAGCTGCTTTCATTTCTTTTTTTTTTTTTCTTTTTTTTTTTATTTTATTTTATTTTTTTTTATTATCTTGAGTATTTCTTATATACATTTCAAGTGTTATTCCCTTTCCCGGTTTCCGGACAGACATCACCCTCCCCCCTCCCCTTCCTTGTGGGTGTTCCCCTCCCAAACCTCCCCCCATTGCCACCCTCCCCGCATAGTCTAGTTCACTGGGGGTTCAGTCTTAGCAGGACCCAGGGCTTCCCCTTCCACTGGTGCTCTTACTAGGATATTCATTGCTACCTATGGGGACAGAGTCCAGGGTCAGTCCATGTATAGTCTTTAGGTAGTGGCTTAGTCCCTGGAAGCCCTGGTTGCTTGACATTGTTGTACTTTTGGGGTCTCGAGCACCTTCAAGCTCTTCCAGTTCTTTCTCTGATTCCTTCAACGGGGGACCTATTCTCAGTTCAGTGGTTTGCTGCTGGCATTCGCCTCTGTATTTGCTGTATTCTGGCTGTGTCTCTCAGGAGCGATCTACATCCGGCTCCTGTCGGTCTGCACTTCTTTGCTTCATCCATCTTGTCTAATTGGGTGGCTGTATATGTATGGGCCACCTGTGGGGCAGGCTCTGAATGGGTGTTCCTTCAGTCTCTGTTTTAATCTTTGCCTCTCCCTTCCCTGCCAAGGGTATTCTTTTTCCTCATTTAAAGAAGGAGTGAAGCATTCACATTTTGATCATCCGTCTTGAGTTTCCTTTGTTCTAGGGATCTAGGGTAATTCAAGCATTTGGACTAATAGCCACTTATCAATGAGTGCATACCATGTATGTCTTTCTGTGAGTGGGTTAGCTCACTCAGGATGATATTTTCCAGTTCCAACCATTTGCCTACGAATTTCATAAACTCGTTGTTTTTGATAGCTGAGTAATATTCCATTGTGTAGATGTACCACATTTTCTGTATCCATTCCTCTGTTGAAGGGCATCTGGGTTCTTTCCAGTTTCTGGCTATTATAAATAAGGCTGCGATGAACATAGTGGAGCACGTGTCTCTTTTATATGTTGAGGCATCTTTTGGGTATATGCCCAAGAGAGGTATGGCTGGATCCTCAGGCAGTTCAATGTCCAATTTTCTGAGGAACCTCCAGACTGATTTCCAGAATGGTTTTACCAGTCTGCAATCCCACCAACAATGGAGGAGTGTTCCTCTTTCTCCACATCCTCGCCAGCATCTGCTGTCACCTGAGTTTTTGATCTTAGCCATTCTCACTGGTGTGAGGTGAAATCTCAGGGTTGTTTTGATTTGCATTTCCCTTATGACTAAAGATGTTGAACATTTCTTTAGGTGTTTCTCAGCCATTCGGCATTCCTCAGCTGTGAATTCTTTGTTCAGCTCTGAACCCCATTTTTTAATAGGGTTATTTGTTTCCCTGCGGTCTAACTTCTTGAGTTCTTTGTATATTTTGGATATAAGGCCTCTATCTGTTATAGGATTGGTAAAGATCTTTTCCCAATCTGTTGGTTGTCGTTTTGTCCTAACCACAGTGTCCTTTGCCTTACAGAAGCTTTGCAGTTTTATGAGATCCCATTTGTCGATTCTTGATCTTAGAGCATAAGCCATTCGTGTTTTGTTCAGGAAATTTTTTCCAGTGCCCATGTGTTCCAGATGCTTCCCTAGTTTTTCTTCTATTAGTTTGAGTGTGTCTGGTTTGATGTGGAGGTCCTTGATCCACTTGGACTTAAGCTTTGTACAGGGTGATAAGCATGGATCGATCTGCATTCTTCTACATGTTGCCCTCCAGTTGAACCAGCACCATTTGCTGAAAATGCTATCTTTTTTCCATTGGATGGTTTTGGCTCCTTTGTCAAAAGTCAAGTGACCATAGGTGTGTGGGTTCATTTCTGGGTCTTCAATTCTATTCCATTGGTCTATCTGTCTGTCTCTATACCAATACCATGCAGTTTTTATGACTATTGCTCTGTAATACTGCTTGAGTTCAGGGATAGTGATTCCCCCTGAAGTCCTCTTATTGTTGAGGATAGCTTTAGCTATCCTGGGTTTTTTGTTATTCCAGATGAATTTGCAAATTGTTCTGTCTAACTCTTTGAAGAATTGGATTGGTATTTTGATGGGGATTGCATTGAATCTGTAGATTGCTTTTGGTAAAATGGCCATTTTTACTATATTAATCCTGCCAATCCATGAGCATGGGAGATCTTTCCATCTTCTGAGGTCTTCTTCAATTTCTTTCCTCAGTGTCTTGAAGTTCTTATTGTACAGATCTTTTACTTGCTTGGTTAAAGTCACACCGAGGTACTTTATATTATTTGGGTCTATTATGAAGGGTGTCGTTTCCCTAATTTCTTTCTCGGCTTGTTTCTCTTTTGTATAGAGGAAGGCAACTGATTTATTTGAGTTAATTTTATACCCAGCCACTTTGCTGAAGTTGTTTATCAGCTTTAGTAGTTCTCTGGTGGAACTTTTGGGATCACTTAAATATACTATCATGTCGTCTGCAAATAGTGATATTTTGACCTCTTCTTTTCCGATCTGTATCCCCTTGATCTCCTTTTGTTGTCTGATTGCTCTGGCTAGAACTTCAAGAACTATATTGAATAAGTAGGGAGAGAGTGGGCAGCCTTGTCTAGTCCCTGATTTTAGTGGGATTGCTTCAAGTTTCTCTCCATTTAGTTTAATGTTAGCAACTGGTTTGCTGTATATGGCTTTTACTATGTTTAGGTATGGGCCTTGAATACCTATTCTTTCCAGGACTTTTATCATGAAGGGGTGTTGAATTTTGTCAAATGCTTTCTCAGCATCTAATGAAATGATCATGTGGTTCTGTTCTTTCAGTTTGTTTATATGATGGATCACGTTGATGGTTTTCCTTATATTAAACCATCCCTGCATGCCTGGGATGAAGCCTACTTGATCATGGTGGATGATTGTTTTGATGTGCTCTTGAATTCGGTTTGCCAGAATTTTATTGAGTATTTTTGCGTCGATATTCATAAGGGAAATTGGTCTGAAGTTCTCTTTCTTTGTTGGGTCTTTGTGTGGTTTAGGTATAAGAGTAATTGTGGCTTCATAGAAGGAATTCGGTAGGGCTCCATCTGTTTCAATTTTGTGGAATAGTTTGGATAATATTGGTATAAGGTCTTCTATGAAGGTTTGATAGAATTCTGCACTAAACCCGTCTGGACCTGGGCTCTTTTTGGTTGGGAGACCTTTAATGACTGCTTCTATTTCCTTAGGAGTTATGGGGTTGTTTAACTGGTTTATCTGTTCCTGATTTAACTTCGGTACCTGGTATCTGTCTAGGAAATTGTCCATTTCCTGAAGATTTTCAAGTTTTGTTGAATATAGGTTTTTATAGTAAGATCTGATGATTTTTTGAATTTCCTCTGAATCTGTAGTTATGTCTCCCTTTTCATTTCTGATTTTGTTAATTTGGACGCACTCTCTGTGTCCTCTCGTTAGTCTGGCTAAGGGTTTATCTATCTTGTTGATTTTCTCAAAGAACCAACTTTTGGTTCTGTTGATTCTTTCTATGGTCCTTTTTGTTTCTACTTGGTTGATTTCAGCTCTGAGTTTGATTATTTCCTGCCTTCTACTCCTCCTGGGTGTATTTGCTTCTTTTTGTTCTAGAGCTTTTAGGTGTGCTGTCAAGCTGCTGACATATGCTCTTTCCTGTTTCTTTCTGCAGGCACTCAGCGCTATGAGTTTTCCTCTTAGCACAGCTTTCATTGTGTCCCATAAGTTTGGGTATGTTGTACCTTCATTTTCATTAAATTCTAAAAAGTTTTTAATTTCTTTCTTTATTTCTTCCTTGACCAGGTTATCATTGAGCTGCTTTCATTTCTATTGCTGTTCAGTAGAACAGCAGGGAAAGTGCCTGGGGAATAGCTGTCAAAAAATGTTTTTAAATTAAAAAAGAAAGAATTCCCCCGGGTGCCCTGGCACATGCCTTTCATCCCAGGATGCAGAGGCAGGTGAATATCTGTGAGTTAAAGACCAGCCTGGTCTACACAATGAGTTCTGGGCCCGCTAGAATTATATATAGAGAACCCATCTAAAAGAGAGAGGAAGGAGAGAGAAGGGGGTAGGGAGAAAGGAAAGGAGGGAGAAAGGGAGTAGAAAAGGAGGGAGGGAGGAAAGGAAGGAGGGAGGGAGAAAGGGAAGGCAGGAGGGAAGAAGGGAAGGAGGAAGGGAAGAAGGGAGAGAGAAAGGAAGGAGAGAGAAGGGGATAGAGAGAAAGGAAGGGAGGAAGAGAAGGAGGGAGGGAGAGAGGGAGGAATTCCATTCTCAAACTATATCATAATATGAGTGGTGGGAGATTCTCCCTCCTCAAAGCTACCAGAGTTCTTTCTGCTTAGTCACAGCACATGTAGGAAAAGGTCCATGGTGGGGGAGGAGGTTGTGGACCAAGCACGGAAGGAACACACATCAGTTCACACACGTCCATGGCTTCAGTCACATGATTACAGTACCTTCCAGGAACGATGGTCTCACTACATCTGTGCTCAAGAAGAGAAAATACTATCTATCGCTGAGTATTGTCTGTCATCTCTGACACAGCTGAGGCTACCCCAGGAAAGCAATAACCAACCATGGACAACAAGTCTGGGACTGAGCCTTCAGCAGGATCCTCATCGAACAGACAGACAGCAATGGGACTGAGAGGTGACATAGCTTCCTCACAGTTCACCATCTTAAGCCAACTAGCTAGACACAGGGAGGCTTTTCTTTCCACTTTGTTTCAGTCCCCAGAGCCCACTGTGGGGGAACCCATGTGAAGAGGGGGTTCCCCTTTCCTCAGATAAGACCAACTTCACCCACCCTCAGCGGTAACACAGGGGCCTTGAGAAAGGCACTGGTTAAAGAGGGAGATGGTGTCCTGGGGGACTGCAGTGGCTCCTGGCTTCAGCATTCATTGACATTGTGAGAGAAAGATAAAGGAGAGCCACTCCTTTGTCATGTCTTCTTCAAAGCCAAACAACCACACAGACAGACACATGTATATGTGCTTGGTAGATTTTGTTGGCTTCAAACAGAACTTTTCAAACTGTAGGTCACCACTTATGAGTGGGTCCTGAATCAATTTAGTTCACAGCAGACTTCATTTCTGTTATGTGAGATAAGGTCTCATCCTATCACCCACGCTGGCCTGGAATTTTCTACAGCACAGGCTGGCCTCAAACTTAGGATCTTCCTGCTTCTTAATCCCAAGCATCAGAATTACAGCTGTGTGCCACCATACCAAATAACAGATACTTTTTAGGAAAAAAATGAGTTTTTCATTCACTGTAAGAAAAATAATTTCAGTAAAATTTGTTCAGAGCCACAGAACATGGGTTACTATGAGAGCAGGTATGGTCAAAGAGAGTTGAAAAACATCAGTTTATAAAATGTGTTAATACACTGATCCTAAATGCTGAACTCAAAGTAGCTTTTCCAGATGTTTTTAAAGCAACAATTAATCTGTGCATGCTCTCAATTGATTATTTCACGTTTGTATCTGTTAACAGCAGGGCTGCTTTTCAAGAGGAATACTTGGAAATATTTACCTGCTATAAAAAAAGCATAGAAATTTGGATTCTTAAGTATTAAGTACATAACCTAAAACTTCATTTATTGAAAAATCACTCCAAAGTTAAAGGCATAAAGGGAAAAAAAAAGAAATCAAAATCAAATCCAATAGCAAAACACCATCATCTGGGAGAAGGTAAACCTCAGAACATGAAGCCATGGACAAGCAGAATTCCTCAATAAATTCTATTTCCTCTTCTGTGTGCAGTGACCCAGACCACTGACACAAATTAAAGAGCCTGACCTGCCATTTCTGTCCCTGTGTAATAATTTTCAAATAACATTCCAATGACAGCTAACTGGGCTTTGGAGAAACAAAACAAGAACAGAGTCCATAAAACTTTTTGTTGTCCCACTAACCTATGCTTTATTTAACTGTCTGTTATACCACACACACACACACACACACATACATACTCATACACTCATACACACACTCATGCAATGTACCTACACTCACACTCATATACACTCACATATTCTCACACACACATACACAGACACTCATATACACTCATACAATACACTTACACACTCATACACATACTCACACAATATACTTACAGTCACACTCATACACACACAATATACTTACAGTCACACTCATACACACATACATACACACACATATACATACACTAGTACACACATACAATACACTTACACACTCATACACACTCACAATACACTTACACACTCATACACACTCACAATACACTTACACACTCATACAATATACACTCACATACTTACATACACTCATACTCACACAATACACTTACACACTCACATACACACATACACACACACTGAAACACACACTCATACACATATACTCACATACATTCACATACACATAGACTCACAAATTTACACATACACTCATACGTATGCACACAAATATACTCACACATACATACACTTACACAATCACACACATGCCTTCATAAACACACTTACACATACACATATACAGGTGTGAGTGAAGCCTATAGGTCTGCATGCATAATTAAAGGGCAGCAACCAGATACTTGATACTATCATGCTCCCAGAATCCAATTCATGCAGCTCATGCAGATCACAAGAGTTAATAAAGATTTTATCTGTTGGTTTGTCTATTTGCTTGGGAACTAGAAAAACATTCTGCCCCTGTGGCTAACCAAGCTAACATCACAGAAGACTTCTCACTGTATTGTACAGCATTGTCAATGCCATCCTAACAGGATAACAAACCCTGTGGATGACAGTTTGGTGTATTCCTTTTGCAAAGACAAGGCTGATATGCCTGCTATATTTTGTTTCGGAATTACTGTTATATGTGGTAGAGTTTAGGGACTGGGGCTGGAAGGGACCTGAAGTGTCCTTCAGTTTGAACTTCTTAATGTTGCTGATAGAAAAATGTGGTAAAGAGGCACACACTGCTGTATGAGCCTCCTCAGAGGCAGCTTGACAGGTGGAGCAAACAGATGGTTCCCCGACACACCTCACTTCCCGTGCCCATCCAAGGTCAGTCTGACACACTCTGGGTTTTGAAGTTGCCTGTGCCCGGCATGTGTTCACATGCATGTGTGCACTTCCTCACAAAACATTTATGATCTACTGAGAACACGTGTGCCTGACATGATGCCGGGCACTCTAGGAAGAAGAACATCAATGAAGGACAAGGAAGGGTGTCAGTAGATGAACCGTGATAGTTTAGACAGAGAAGAGTAATCCACAATAGAAAAGTGTGGACTGAGGCAGGAGTGATACCTCAGCCGTTAAGAACTCATGCTGCTCTTGCAGAGGAACGAGGTTCAGTGCCCAACGTCCATACAGTGACAACAGCCTGTGACTCCAGTTCCAGAGAGTTCAACACTCTCTTCTGGTTTTCTGGGACCCTAAGCGTAAACACAGTGCACATAAACGCACATGCAGGCATTCATATGTATACACAAAACTGAATAAACCCTTAAAGTAGATGAATAAGTGTAGGCCGGATGTTGTCGCTCACACTTGTGACCCCAGCATGTCTGAAGCATGCTCGTATGGATAAGAGAGCTGTAAATATCTACTTGGGAGTGACGTTCTCACAGGAAGACTCCATAGCATTTACAACTAACCTCTAGCATTCCTCAGAGTCAGACTGACTTGGACAGTGGTAGTCTAACTGTAAGGAAGGTGTATGTGGAAGCGAGTATAGGTAGTTAGCTTAAACCTGGGTAAAGAAAGCAACCACCTCTGTTTTTAAGGTGTACACTTTTTGAGATACAGGCAGGAGAGTTTCAGAAACATGGGTGAGACGTAAGGCAGAGGCAAGGAGCAGAAGGGACTGTAACTCTGTCTTGGATGACACTTAGGTGAAAATGTCAACATCTGTGCCCCCAGCAGCCCTTCTGGGCCTGTTGCATAGCTCAGGACTGGTTGTCTTGACAGTCCCATTTTCTGCGTGCTACTGCGACTCGGTGCTTTGCTGAGCATGCGCTGGTCTGGGAACTGCTAGCTTTCTTGTGAAATATTGACGAAGTCGAGTGTGACTCCTCTAGTACGCATCTTCCTGTGTGAATAACAGGGCACACATAAATGATTAAAGCAAAGCAACCAGAAACCTGGCATTGCCCGTCTTTCCTGAGATCGAATTCATTCGTCAGCCCCACCCCCGCCCCCACCCGGAGGTCACTGGCCTCAATTTCCCAGGGCCTAGCCACAACCATGATTAATTGATCTCCTCTCTCATTTCACACACTTAATTTGAAGCAGAGGAAAGGGTAAAAACATCTGAAATCATTGGCCTGTACGCATCTGTGTTCAGCTTCCTGCATCCTCTAAAGCATGTGCTTACAGTAGCCGCTGTAAGCCAGGGGAGCCGAGGCTTCCCAAAGGAGCCATAGCTGTTCCTACGCATCTTCCGTGTTTTACTTCTTATCCGACATCCAATCCTTTCTCTATAGTCCTCTATACTAATCTGACCTCAGCCAGCTATGCACATAGACACATGTGCATCTGTACACACATATGCCAATGGTGTTGCTAGATTTGGAGACCTGTCTGGGTCTCTGTATGGTGAATAATGGTCCAAATATCACAACCACTCGTGGAACAGAATACTGTGTAAAACGTGGGGCCTGCTATGACATGGGGCTAGGGTGGGAGGCACATCTGTAATCCTAATTTGAGGGGCAGGGGCAGGAAGACCATGAGTGCCAGGCCAGCCAGAACTATATGATGTGACCATGCCTCAAATTAGGTCAATACATATAGAGAGATATAGGTAGGTAGGCAGGTAGATAGATAGATAGATAGATAGATAGATAGATAGATAGATAGATAGATAGATGATAGTAGATAGATAGAAAAGAGAAATAAAAGAAAAACTATCTTCCAACAAGCAAAATCTACAGCACTAAAGGCACCATTTGAATTTTTTGTAAATAATATGATAGCAGTATAGTTAACACATAAGAACATACAAGAAACATATGGAAAAGACAATTTATTGTAGTAACCAGATAGCCAAAGAAGTCTTCTATCATAAACATCTAGATTGTAGGTGTATGTGTGCGTGCGTGCATGTGTGTTTGTGTGTGTAATAATGCTCAGATAACCACCTAATAACTGATAGAAGGTGAGGGGGGCCAGCAGTAGGTAACATGTACTCATCTCTCTGGGACAGACACATCTGCTATGGCTGCTTTCACATGACCAGTGCAACTTCATCGCGCAGAACATTAGGGAGGCTTATGTGGCAATACAAAAAAAGGCTTTTTCACACAGTATTTTGACATAATTATATTAAAATATTATTTACGCTCTGAAACTCTAATTTAACTGGGCTTTCTAGACTTTATTTAGGCAATAGTCATGAATGATTTCAGGTATACAGATAGTAAATATGTTGTGACAAAATCTGAGAATACGTTACTTTTCTTGAATGTGATTTGAGGTTTATTATATAATTTTCTTTTTAATAACAATTGTTGGGCCACTAGGCTACAGCACTCATAGGAATTTAATAATTAGCTTTGGTGAGACAGCGTTACGCAAAGGGAGATGATACACTTCAGTACAGCAGCCATATACTAGGAGATAGACATACAGTCTCATTACAGAGTTTATATCACATTTATTGACAATGTTTTATTATCAATTTGACCCCCACGCTTGGGGATCAAAGAGCACCTTCCAGGAACCGGTTCTCTCTGGTTCTCGTCTTCTACCACATGGACTCTGCCGTCTTCGCTGGCTGGTTTCTCTACCTGCTGAACCGTCTCAGCCCCTAAACAGTGAATCTCAGTGCACAAAACTAATGTGGTTTTAAAATACTGCATAAGCATGATTTCACTGGATTTTACATGAAAACGAGCCAGTGCTTGTGGCTTTCTCAACATTCACACCTTCTCACCTCAAAGTCAGGGAGACTTCTCTGCACCAAGAAGAATAATCTTACACATCTCTCTGTCTGTGAGGGCTTAGGGGTGTCAGCCTTTGTTGGGTGGGTAACTTTGATGAAAGACCTGGAGCGTCAAAGCTCTCCAGTTCACATGGGTTTGGGGTGTGAAAAACTAAAGCAGAAAATCCTTTGTTTTGGGTTTAGCTGAATGTTCTCATCAGATATTGGTAATGAAAAGATATACCTAAGCTTAAAATTTGGCATAAACGTGGAGAATCTGCTGATTTACACAGTAATGGGATTAGGAGTGTGACAGGGGAGGCACACTTGGGTTTTGAAGAGGTTGCAGAGGAGACACAAGTGGAGTTTACTTAAGTTCTTAAAATCCAATAAGTCATTACACAAACTGTGTCAAAAAAAAAGTGTCCTTGGGCTGGGCCTGACTGGGATGATATTTCTGTGGGTAAAGGCACTAACCACTAAGCCTAACAGCTTGAGTTTGACCTCAGGACTCACATAGCAGAGAAAAAGAACTAACTCCTCAAAGTCTCCTCTAGTCTTTACATTCGTGCTGTGCGTGCATGCACACACACACATACACACACACATTCACACACACATTCACATACACACACACATTCACACACACACATTCACATTCACACACACATACACACACACATTCACACACACATTCACACACATATACACATTCACACACACACACATTCACACACACATTCACACATACACACACATAAACAAATAAATAAATATAAAATTAAAAATACGTGTAAAAACCCATTTTTAAGCCCCCTCCACCCCATTTTAGGTTACTTGATGGTCTCTTGTCCAGTATTTTGTGCAAAATTATTTTCAAAAATCACTTTTGACATCCGGGAGATCATTTCATGGTAAAAAGTTGATTTTAACCTATATATTTAATTTTGTATTAGGTTAGGTTTCATTTGGGGTCTTCTTTAGGTTAGTAACCCTCAGCAGAGGTTGGATTCCACGTTGCCTATTCGCGTATGATGTTTAATTCCCAATGCACACGTGTACTAATGTTAAGTCCAGTTGTCCTTGGGGGACACAAAAACAGACTGGAAACTAACATTTAACAGCTGTTCATGTGTTAGGGCAGAGCTAGTCCGTAAAAAGGTCACATGGACCATGGAGAGTTTGGGCACTGATACTGGGGACACGGTTCTATAAACTACCCCCTTTTGTTAATTTCCTCATTCCTCATGTTAGAAAATTGTATCAGAAATAGGAACAGTTCCTAAAATACGCCAGAAGTTTCTCTTTCTCTTCTTTGCCCCTCCCTGTTTCTCTCTGTTCCCCTCTCCACACAGCCTTGCACTCTCTGAGGTAATCCTGTCAGGCTTGCTCTAAACTGTGCTTTACAAACTGAGGTTCAACAACACCAAAAAGCTATTGCATTATTGAGAGTAATTAAGCTGCAGAGAATTAACTTATTTTGCTATTATAACAGAGGCTTGAGAGCTTCTAGCCATATTAAGCTGGGATCAGATACCTCAAAGAACCACCTAAAATTATTAGAGATTGTATCATTCACCAAACTCTATTACCTACAATGCTAAGTGACGAAAACGAAGCCTTCCAGGTCTCATTTTTATAAAATAAAATTGAATTTATTTCCATTTTCTTGGTGAAATGGAAGTTTGTTGTACAAATCAAAACAAGAGACGGCAATCTTGTCCTTAATAAAAAAAAACACAAAATTAATCTAAAATTTTAGATAAAATGTTGTACAGATGGTGTGGAGAAAAATAAAATGTGAAAACTACAAGAAATAAGTGAAAAGAAGTGACTACATTTGGGACATGTATATATAAAATATTGTATTTATTAGTACTGCTCTTCTTATCTGCTCCTTGTTCCTCTTCCTCCTCCTCCTCCACCACCCCCTCCTCCTCCACCGCCTCCCTCGCCTCCCTCTCCTCCCTCCTCCTCCTCTCCCTCCCCGCTCTCCCCTTCTCCCCCCTCCCCCCTTCCTCCTTCTCCTTCCTTTTTTAAAACCCGCTCTCTTTAGGCAGCCCCGGTTGGGGGTATGGAACTTGCTAGCCTGGAACTCACAGATATCTACCTGCCTCTGCTTCCTAAGAACTAGAATTGCAAAAGTTACACACACCATACATCGCCACATCTGGAGCCCCGGGAGCGAGTTCAAACACTGTACCTTGAAGCTCAACTCCGCAAGTGCCGGCCTCCCTGGGTCTCTGTTGTTTCTCCTGGAGAGTAAGAGGTTGGAACAGAAGAATACTGTAGGAACAAAATACCAAGCGGGTTAAGGGTTCTGTTTACATCTAAGACAGTCAAGAGGAAGTTCCTGTTTGCCCTTCTTAAGTTAAGGTTTCTATTTGTAATTAAGAGAAGTTCCTGTTTGTTGTGTTAAATCCTAGTTAAAAAGTACGGTTTTTTTTCTTCTTCTTCTTTTTTGTCCCAGGTTAAGTTCTTGCAAGGTTAAGTTTCTATTTGAAATTAAGAATCAGTTCCTGTTTCTTAGATCTGATGTAAACTTCCTGCAACCCCATCACATGATGTAATCCTTACCCATTCCTTCCCTTTCAGTGTGTCTTTCTAACAACGCAAAACAGCCACTCTCGCCCCGCCCGGAGAACACTTTATGTCCCTTGTTGGAGGGGCTTCAAGAGACCAGCAGGGGCTGCTCTCTCAAATCCTGACCGAAGGTGAGTCAGTTGGCAGGCCATTCCTAGGTGCACCCCAAACTACAGCTTGCTTCATTGGAGAATCGTGAATTTGGGGTTTTCTCCTTGAGATTCTCAGGTTTCACATTTGGAGTTCCTCTCTAACTTATCCAGCTTGTACAGGAAACCCCCGAGATGTGGAACCCACACTCTGAGGCAGAACAAGTTCCTTAAATGACTCAGCTACTTGCAAAGGGTGCTGTGTGGCAGGATGTCAGCACCCCTCTGTCAGCTCTGGTTTTTTAGAGAAAAAAATTCATTACATTTTAATCAAATAGGGATATTAATAAATGCTCATTAGGTGGGGCTGTTAGGGACAGTGTTCCACTGACCACCACACATTGCTTTGCTATCCAGTCACAAATGGTAGAATTTAGATTCTTTGCAACTCTTTAATATTTTGATTTTTATGATATGGCAACTTAAGATTTAAGTAGCTAGTTTTTTTCAAAATTACTCCAAAAATTAAAGCGTGCTCTTCCAAAAAGTCCTCTACTCAGTGTGCAATTCCAAACCCCATTCATAATGCTATGTATATGATAAGTCATTAATAAATTCATAGCAATAGAAGTAACAGTACCTGCTATTTAGGAGACGTGAGAGATTTAGAAGCATAGTTTTGTGGTTGAGTAAATAATACATAAGATAGAAAATTAAGCAAATCGAAGTAGTCCCATCTCATTATACTCTTATTGCCTTTGTTTCTTTTGTAGAGCAGATTTGTTAATGAACAGAAAGAAGTATAGCTAAGGAAAAATAATAATAACTAAGCAGCTGCATCATTGTTCAGAGGGTAAGGATATGCACAACATACCATAAAAAGCTGACAAGATACAACGAGGGTTTTAGTACCTAAGGCAAATATGCCTAGTTTAGATTTTTTTCTAACCCAATTATAAAATTTATAAAATTATAAAAACTAAATGGGAGCCAGGTCGAGGCTCACACCTGTAATCCTAGTACCAGGGAGTAGGGGAAGGGGATCCGAAGCTCAGGGCAGCCTATGCTACACGGCGAGTTGGAGGCGATCCTGGGCTGCCAACAGCTCATCTTTGAACATGTGTTCACTTACAAGTAGACTACAACACAAAGGCATTCTCCAGCAAACACTTATTGATCACACACGCAGAGCTAAGTGCAAAACCAGGGACTAGCGATCCTGAAATCAATAAGGCGAGCATGCTTCAGCAAGAGGAAGCTTTGTTCCGATGATTTTGTACAAAAGCCAATTATTAACGAGGGAAGATTCAGGGTGTGGTAGCTTTCTCCTACAATTCCAGTGCTTGGCCCCTGGGACAGGAGGCTTGCTATGGATTCGAGAGCAGCCTGGTTGCAGTAGTGAATTCCAGAGAATAGAAAGTAAGGCCCTGTTCCAAGGAGGGCGGGGGGGGGGGGGGGGGGGGCAGAGCTGCTCTGGTTTCAACAAGCATGGGGAGTGTAGGACCCTGCCCTTCCCCATTCCTTCTGTCCTATGGGACTCTATTCAGCAGTACAAAAGCAGAGTCTTTGTAAAAGCAGAGTCACTGCATTGCCCTGTATCTGCTGGAAGGGAGGGCTAGACTCTACCAAGCCTAGGAAAACATTTTCCATAATCCTCATTTAGCACTTTCACAGAATGATTTACAGGGTTCAGTGGTTAGTGCTATCTGTCCTTTTATCATCTGCCAGTGCAACCATTGAGCACCTTCTGTGTGCAGAGCACCAGATCACAGTTGTTACCCTTTTGTATTGTTCCTTCTAGCTGGGAATGCAGCTCCCACCCACTGCTGATGGAGTGAGTACAATTTGCAATTGTAGTTGTAAATATAGGGAGAGCATGGGCAGGGGGTGCAGCTAAGAGTTGGGGGGGATGAAAGGAGGGCTTCCTTCAGGAAGTGTCATCTGTGCAGACCACCCATTCACTAGTAGGAAGTAATTAGTCCAGGGACTGAATTCCAAATTCCTGGATCAAGGGGGGATGACACAAGGGTGTTTGTCTAGGCTGCAAGACTGTAAGACCTTTGACAGCCCAAGGCCAACTGGAGGAGTCTACTGGCCTTTAGGCATTCAGTTCAAACTAAATAATTCGCCTCTCAACAGAGACAAGACAAGTGCAGCCAACTTCGGCAGAAGGGCTGGCACCAGGCTGTAGCGATTTGGAAAGGAGTGACAGCAGGGCAAAGGCGCTGTGGCAGCAAGGAGCTGGTCTGGTTTGAGGAACTAAAGAAGAGCTTGTGTGAATTGAGATGGAGCTCACAAGAGGGAGAGGGCTCCACAGGCAGAGAAAGGCAAAGAGACACCTTACTTGGGGTCTTACTGACAGGTGAAGCCTTTGGCCTTTATACCAAGTACCCTTGGATGCATTGAAGGTTCTAAACAAGGAAGCAAATTTGTTAGTGTCGTTTGGGTGCCATGAGTGAGGAAGAGATGGTTTTTATGTGATCCTGGCTGTCCTGGAACTTGTTACATAGATCAGCCTGGTCCGGAATTGGCATGGATTCTCCCAGTGCTGGCAGCATGTACATGTGTCATAGCATGGCCTGCTTTTTAAAAAGAAAAGAAAATTTAAATATATGTGCGTGTGTGCATGTGTGTAAAGTTTCAACTTTCACTATACAGCCAAGGCTGGCCTCCTACTACACATTTCAGGTTAGCCTCAATTAGAGCAACTGTGCTTATCTCTCAGAGAGGAGACTCGTGTTTCCTGTGTCTGAGGAAGAAAGCCCACTGTGATTGCCCCAGAAAGGTCCAAGATAAAGCCCCGCCTCACACCCCAGACACACAAAATCTGGAATCTGTTTCTTTGATGTGGCCCTTGGACCATTTACCAGAGCCATGAATGGTTAGACAGCCCCTGTCTTCAACAAATCCATGAAACTGGGAGGGGGAGTGCCTAATGTGTTCTGTCCCAGCATTAAGGTATAAAACCCAAGTTACAGGAGTTGTGAGAACAGGGACCTAAGGTGCCAGATCTGGAATTCGGCCTCTGCTCCACGACAAAAGCCCAGCCTCGTGGCTGAACTTTGCTTCAGTGTCAAACAAACGACAGAAACCCTCATTTTTTTTAAATTATGGTTATTGTTTAGAGATGAACTTACACAGATTTGTGTCAGTCAATGTAAATGACTACAATGGCGTGTGTACACACATGAGCAACTTATGTCATTAGCATGTCTACTCTCTTGGTAGCACTTTTTTAGATCCTTCTAGAACAAGGAAAATTAGAAGCTACTGTAAGAGCTGTGGGTCTGCAAACCTCCATAAATCTACTTAAAGGTGAAAATCTGAGATGAGAAGAGAATTAAATGCGCCACACACTGACACACATTTACTTCTCCTAAACGGTAGAAATGAGAAGGTCCTGCGACTTTCCTATTGCAGGGAAACAACCTGGGTGAGCGCTCACCCAATTAAGGTTAGCTTTTTTCCCAACTTGTTTATGTATGGTATATTTAGTCCCAGATTTTTTTTTCTACTTTCAGCCTTGTATAGCATGTGCTTACATAGCATTGATCCTACAAATAAAACCCTACAATAGAGGCCCTTACCTTTCTCCAACGACTTTATTGTGTCTTTAAAGCTAGGTTCCAAAAGTGCCAGGTTTTAACCAAGATTTCCTTTTGAAAGTGGTTTCTCCTGGGATGTTATACGTGGTAGGAAAATTAAGCATCGTACTGAGATCTCTGTCTTGTAGTCAGGAAGGAATGAGGGGCCTTTTGCTGTCATCTCTAAGGGGTGGCCTCAAACTTACTATGGAGCCCAAGCTGGCTTGGAACTTGTCATCTGTGATCTTCCTGCTTCACCCGGCAGGATGCCATTATGGTTGTATTAGAACAAGAATCTGTATCCATGGGCTGGAGAGATGGCTCAGCGGTTAAGAGCACGGACTGCTCTCCCAGAGGTCCTGAGTTCAATTCCCAGCAACTACATGGTGGCTCACAACCATCTGTAATGGGATCTAATGCCCTCTTCTGGTGTGTCTGAAGACAGTGACAGTGAACTCATATACATTAAATAAATAAATCTTTTAAAAAAAAAAAAGAAAAAAGAAAAAAAAAAGAATCTGTATCCATGCTTCCCTGAACAATGGCAAAGTATAGTTTTGGGATAACAAATCCATCCAGAAGTCAATCAAACAAAGTTGGTATCATCCTCTAACTAATTCCTTTTTAGAATGTTGCTTTTATACTTCAGACCTAGGCCCAAACATCTGCCAAACTGATTTTTCTCTCTAAATGACAAAAATAGAAAAGAAAATGACAATTGTCACCAGCCCACTTTTTACCCTTATCTATGTAGTCCCTAGCAACCACAGTTTGCAGTCTGGAATGTGTTGCAACGATTGTCATATCTTTGAAGCAACTAAATCTCTAATCATATCCAGAAAGATACGGCAATTCTTTGATGTTAGAAAGCATTCAAACTGCTAGACATGGCCCTGCACGCCTAGAGTCCTAGCACTTCCGGGAGGTGAAGCAAAACAATTGCTTTGTGTTTGAAGAAAGGCAACTTTCTGAAATCGTTTCATAAAATAAAAAATTAAAGGGCCAGTGGAGCAACTCAGCAAGTAAGGGCACTTACTGCTGGGAGACCTGAGTCTGATCCCAGTGAGACACATGGTAGAATCACACACACACACACACACACACACACACACACACACACACACACACAGTTGAAAATTAAACCAAATGTAGCATATTCCACTAAAAACGCCTAGTGCCAGATTCTTGGAGTATATGCACGTAAGAGTAGCAATAACTACTGACTCCACTTGATAATAATGGGGTTGCTGACTACTGTGTGGAATGCGTTAAAACTTCTAGATACATTACATTGTTCTGCTTAATCCTTGCAAATGTAAAGTGGTGATCCGAAAGGATTATGCTTTATTTTGTAGATAAACACGCTCTAGTTTTCCTACAAGGGAAGCTTAGGATGAATAATAATGAGATGTCAATAAATTCATAAAAGTATTCATGCATCGACTCCTCAATGGTGTCTTTCAAATGATCTTTCTTCTTCAGTCCTATTTAGTTGCCTGCGAAACAAAGAGCAAATTTTGAGAAATACTGAGGAAAAGTCTTCCTTCCCAGCTCTTAATTTGACAGACAAGTTGTTCCGAAAGTAAGCCATGAGAAGCAGGTGCAGTAGAGTGGGAAGACAGAGCTTTGAATCCTACACAGACCTCCCACTCATGGGCCCTAACCAGCAGCTGGCAGCTGGATGCAGGAGAGCAGGGAAGAACTCTTAAAGAGCTAGACAGGGCGCTAGGGCCATACTGGTATTAGTAATAGCTTGTGCGCTCTCTCTCTCTCTCTCTCTCTCTCTCTCTCTCTCTCTCTCTCTCTCTCTCCTCTCTCTGACTCTCTCTCTGACTCTCTCTCTCTCTCTCTCTCTCTCTCTCTCTCTCTCTCTCTCTCTCTCTCTCTCTCTCTCTCTCTCTCCCCCTACCTACCTCATAGAGCCTGAGGATATGAAGCTTGAAACACATGACTCCAGACAGCCAGGGGTCTGACCGAGTTCATGAAATGTGCCAGATCTAACTCAGGGCTCACCAAGGCCACTAGAGTATTCTCTGATGATCTTTTAAAATAATCCTACAGGCCTGGTATCCTGACAAGAAGAGAGCACAGCTATACACATGCAGAAGAAGTCTATGTGATTGAAATGAAAGGCCATGAGTACCAAAGACCCTGGAGCCAGCAGAAGTCAGGCAGCCATGGAGGATTCTTCCCGAGAGCCTCAGCAGCTGTCTGACTCCCGCTGATGCCTTGACACTGAACTTTCTAGATCTAAGGAGATGCATCTCTGTGGTTTAAGCCACCCTACTGCGGAGAGCTAATACAGGTGGAAACATTCAAATTCATTAGCTTGGCATGAAAGGACTAGGTTTTTTTACTTCTCCCAGCTCCCAGCCATGTCTTCTACCCCAACCAGTGAAGGGGTCCACAAAGTGCTCATCCCTATCCTGGGGCTTCAGCTTGCTCTGGTCATTGGCACTGCCTAGCCATTCACTCACTCACAATCCCCTCCCTCATGAACCCACAGCAGAAAACACACCCACCACACCCACACACCACAGAGCCCACCCCGATCCCCACAGGTTTTTCTTCATGTTCCCTGGTTGTCACTTTCTGCTTTAAATTAGTTGTCTGTATCTGTGGCTTTATCTCCCTCGTTAGACTAGGAACCCTTGGGGAAGGGAGAAAGCCTTGTACATTTTTGCACTGACCGCAGTACCTGGGCTCAGTGCCTCCAAGGAAGCCGTTACCCAATAAATGCCTGAGGTAGTTATCACTGTCTGTTTTGTGGTCTTGACTGTTCTATTGAGTATGAATAAATAGTCATAACAGGATGCTTCGTATACGTGTGCAAGTTTAATCATGAACAATAACAAACTCAAAGAATGTAGAGCCTGCATGGCAGTATGTTCCTGTAACGTGTGTGTGTGTGTGTGTGTGTGTGTGTGCTTAAACTGATAGAAAAATATAGCCTCAAATGAGCCTGCACGTCACTAAGAGGTAATAATAAATCTATAGTTAATAACAGTTTTCTGAAAATCTTAAAGAAGTGGAAGGATTGGGGTAAAAAAAAAAGTCTAAAGACAGCAATTTTCTACAGAGAGGCTGCTTCCCTCCCTTGGTGGAAATGGAAATTGGTCTCTGTTATGTCCTCTTGAGGGTCACTGTTTCCTGGTTCTAATGGTTCCCGGCAGAGACCTGAGGAATGAGATGACCTAGGGGGTCGGCTGGTCATTCTGCCCTTCTTCAGGGCCTGGACTCACCCATAGCAGACATCTTCCTTCTGTCAGCCTTCCCTTGCCAGTACATGCAATGTTCAGTGGAGAGAAACACCAAAGCAAAGTCAGCCTGTGAGAGGTGGATGGAAGCCACTGTGTGAGCTAATCGTGAGCTTGAATAGCCGTCTCCCTTTGTTTAAAAAAAAAAAAAATGTACCCTGCTTGGCTGTGCAGAACTGATTTTCATCCTGTCATGAAAACATTTGGTTCTTGCCTCATGTGCCGTCAAGAGTCCCAAAGGCCTTTGCCCTTGGGAGGGACACTGGATGTCCTTGAAAGCCACATTCCATGGCATCATCAACAGAGGCTCTGAAGGAGGAGGCTAGGCACTAACTACTGTTGGGGAGAGCCCCAGGCAGTGGCAACCTAGGCAGATCTCTGTGAGTTTGAGGCTAGCCCGGTCTACAGAGTTCCAGAACAGCCGTGGGAAAACAGAGAAACCCTGACAAAGAAAAACAAACAAAAACAAAAAGTCCCGAGGGATGCTCATGCTATATAAAGCCACCATGCGACATCAGGTTGGGAGGACCTGAGACAGTGGACCCTGGCTACTGTGGAGGACTATGAAGAGTGAGGGGCTCTTCGTTGCTTCATGGTCGGGGAACTTGGTCTGTGGCATAAGGCCAGGAGTCAAAGCTGAAATGGAAACACATTTGAATGAGATAACCCAAAGTATAGGTCTAATTAAGTTAAGTAAATCAAATCCCATGCACTTTCACTCCAAAGCTCTATGCCCATTAAATCTAATTACTCTCCCCGGGGGCAGAGGGAGGGATTTGGTTGTAAATGGATGTTAGCAATGATCACATTGAATTCCTGCTCCTTGGCCCCCTCTGAAAGCTTCCACAGTGTGTGCAACTGCAATCTCCCTGTCTTCGAGACAAGGTCAAGGGGAAGACACTAGGAGGACCCCATTTAAACAAATGCCTTCTGAAATTCAGAGTTTCTTTTGCTCTTTTTGCCTTCTTGTCCCTCATTCGAACAAAATAACGTGCATATGTCTATGTCTCAGACTTTCCAAGGAGTTGCCAGCCTATTTTCATTAACTCTTTTCCTCCTAGACACCAGGACCTACCGACTGGACACAGAGCTCGTTACAGAGCAGCCACTAGGCCAGAAGGGCATCCCACTGCCCTCCCCCGATGTTTGCTGTGGGGTGGGTGGTCTGAGACCTTCCTCACTGGTGAATCTGTTGGGCTCATTAACTGAGGTAGAGACTGTCCTCAAAGGTCGAGCCAGTCCTGTCGTCACTTGCTCCCGTGAAGGTTATAAACCTTGCTTATTAAAGGAGATAAACAGCCCCAGCCAGATGGGGCGTCACAGCGTCAGCTGCATCTGGAGCATAGATCTGCTCCAGACGGAAGTCCCTGAGATCAATGAGACGGAACCAAATGGTATAAGCACCCCTGCTGACTTTGTTAGACATATTGGATTTTAAGATTTAGATTCCCATAAAGCTTTGAAGTTAGAAATTTTGTGACAAGTGGAGAAAATACGTTCTACTTGTGTTTGCTTTTGAGTCGATTAAAATGTGAGTTTGGGCCCTATTGCTGCTCTTTCACCAACATGGGATGGAAAAATATTCTGTCTTTTGGGACACTGAATCCTAGAATTCCTGTTGTGATATTAAACTATATGGTGTAGTCAAATGCCCAGATCCAATTCCAAGGACTGTCTAAGGCTAGGGATATAGTTCAGTGGTACAGTGTCTACCTCACACATCTACTGTGTTGGGTTCCATACCCGGTACCAACATCACTACCAATAACAGTAATTAATAATCATCATAATCATCATAATAATCTTCTCATAAAGTACTCAACTTTAGCCAAACAGTCTTGGCATTTGGTGGCTATGGTGCTTGTTATTAATGTATCTGAATGTTATAAACTCGATATAGTGAGACCCACCTATAGAATCCCAGCATTCACTAGGCTAAGGAAGAAGGCCCTGAGCTCTAGACCAGCCGTGTACTACACAAGGGAGACCCTATCTCGAAAGCAGCAGCAACAATTGAACACTTACCAGCAATGTACCTCAACCTTGGCTTTAACTTAAGGTAATTTAGGAACTTTGAAACTATGATACCAAGCCCATTCCCTAAGCCAGAGTTACTGGCAGTTGATGTCTGCTAAGAGAAGGGAAATGTGGCTGGCCTCATAACCATGGTCAGCACTGGCCTCAGGACTAAAAAGTGGTGCTAATACCAACAACAACAGTAAGAAGACATCATGTCTGGGGGGAGAATGACTGGTGGTTTCCATACAAGGTGAAGGCCTATTCATACCCAAAGTGCAAGAGCTCTACCTCCAGGCTCACCAGAAGCACCTGCTGAGATTCGATCTTCCTTTTGAAAGAGGTACTTCTGAGGTATGGTCTTCAGAACTTTTGTGGAGAAACACATATAGGGATTTGGAATATTTTAGGCATAAGGACAATGACTACCATAGCGGATACCTTGGAAAAGTGAACAGATATCTTCTAGTTATGACTTTATTTTAATCATTCGTAATCAAATGCAAAGATTTTTCCTCCTCTTCCTCCTCCTCTTTTATCTTCCTCCTCCTCTTCCCACCTCCCCTCCTTTTTTTTTTTTCTTTTTGTTGTTGTTTTGAAACAAGATTCCTCTGTGTAACACTGGCTGTCCTGGTACTTGCTCTAGAGAGCCGATTTGTCTTGGACTCAGAGACCCGCCTGCCTCTGCCTCCTGAGTGCTGGGATTAAAGGTGTTTGTTGCCACTGCCCAGAGCCGGTTTTTAATCTTGTGAATGCAAAGCCAAAAGATAAAAGAGATAAAAGAGTAGAGGAAGACTTACAAACTGCATTAGGCAAAGAGAATACTAAGGTAATTTGCAAGCGATGCTTTTCCCAGCAGAGGGAACCTTGGGATTGAGTGTAGGAATCCTGAAATATAGTTTTACAAGAAAGTCCATGTAGAGGTAGGGACAGTTCTAAACAAGCTCAACTCAAGGTCACATAGAGATCATATATTCAGAACAGAAACAATGTCAGCAAATTTTGAGGCTTAAAATTGAGCATCACAAGGCTATAAAAGAAAGATGGTGGAAAAGTATGCTTCTGGGCATGCTCAGTTCGAGGTCATAGAGTACATGTTCAAGAAAAAGAAAGGTAGATGCTAACACTTCTGGGCGTGCTCAGTTCAACATCCTAACGGGCAAGCTTATTTTAGGTTGTCTAAAAGGATGACTAGACGCTAACAAAGTTCCTCAGTTTTAGCTGAAATCAAAGAAAAGCCAGCTCTGAAGATGTCTGAGCAGTTTCTTAAAGGGGTAACCGCTTTTCTTTTTACTTTTTGTCTTTCTAGCACTATTTTCTCGTAAAAGTGCTTTCCTCGTTTAGGAGCCAACAAACTAGAAATGCCTGTAAAGACCTCCTGCCCCCAGCACTGCAATCTCCTGCTTGTGTGATTCCTAGTGATGCGTTCTGTCCCGTTCCTCCGCTCAGCTGAGAAGATGTTACCCCAACATGTGGTTTTCTTTGAGTCTTTGATCTCTTGAGACAGCATATGGATTATTAGCACATTATTTAGACAGTTTGTACCTAAAAACTCACTACTGCATATAAACCACAGTAACTCAACAAGGTTGATTATAAACACACAAGGCACACAAACGGACACACACATAATCATGGTTGACTTCGAATGTTGGTTTTCTATAATAAGTGCAGTTTTGGATAGCATTCATAAAAACAGGTGGGCTGGTTATCAAGACATCTCAACAGTTCTCTGAGGAGCATCTCTAGACCGAGAATTCCTGACCAGATTATAGAACGGGGCAGCATGTGGCTGAGCCTCCACTGGTAAAGATGTTCTCACAAGAAGCTGCTGTTTGTGAGGTAGCCAAGTGGTAAAAGGGGTGCTAAGAACACCCCCAGAGACAAAGAAGGCCATTCTCCCACACAAGAAGAGGAAGCCCCGACTCTGTGCAAACCCCAAGGGTCACTCTCAGACAGGCAGAGGACTGTCCCTAATTACATCTTCAACAGATGGTTCCAGGGAAGGCCTGTGAAGATGGAGTTAGACATAGAGAGATGTGGATGTGACAGAGAAGAAAGGAGATAAATGAAGCCAGGCCGAGAGAGAAACAGGCATTGAGCGTTTCCTGCTCAAACTGTCTGGAGTCAGGATCCTGAGAGAAGAAAGAGAGGGTCAGAGAAGCTGCCCGCAGTCCTGCTGAAGTGAAATCCTAAGAAAGTAGACAAGCTGACCCCAAGTTTTCTAGCCTCTGCTTTAGAACGGAGAAAAAAGACAGCCCAGAGTAGTCGTGCATATTTTCTCTGCATTCTACTGTACCCCCGCTCCCAAATCTGTAATTATACCTAGGGCACAAATAAATGGGGAGAATTTAAAAATAGTGACAGGTTGGATTTTGGAATGTCGATTGGTCGGATCTGGCACCTACTAATTTAACAAAACAAAAGGAAAGGAAACAAAAAGGCTCCTTACCACCTCCTGATACTACAAGCATGAAGCGGGAGACGTCAAAACAGGAATTGGGAATGCTTGGCTCACCCTGGCCCTCACCAAGACGGTTAACACTGGCTCTGACCTCTCTCATGCTGAGTGTTTTATACAAGAATTGAATGCAACAGACCTTGCTCATTTCGTTTACACCAAGCTCTCCACACCATGGAGTCAAGACAGTTGGTTTTGCTTTTGTTTAATGTAGCACTTCTTTGTAGATAGCAAACCTAACAAAGTTAGACTTTTCCGGGAGTACACTCTGCACTCCGACTGAAAAGACCAGTGCCAACGACAGCATGCTAGCCTACTCCTGACTGACCCTCGCCTTCTCCTCTGAGTCACCTCGTAGTTCCCAGCATGCCATTCATGTTAGTTGAGTCATTTGGATGGATGCTGACAATTTCCAATGCCTTAGACAGAGGTAAGTGATGAGAAGGGACCAAGTGCAGACTCCAAAGAAACAGAACAGAGAAGCGTGTGTGTGTGTGTGTGTGTGTGTGCCCACTTCCTCTAGTAAACTCTGCATACTTGTGATCAACACTGCTCAGTCATCAAACTTCGAAGAGACATCAAGAGTACAGTGTTTGCACACCACGCTGAAATTTTGTTTTACTTTTATTTCTGTATATTGACTAAACAAAACGATGGATTTTCAGTGCGGTATTTTCTTCTCTACTTTTCTTAATTTTTTGGGAATTCCACACAATGTATTTTAATCACGGTTTCGTCTCCTTAGCTCCGCCCACATCCACCCCTGTATCCTCACCCTCACGTGTCCTTTAAAAAAAAATTCAGTAACCCATCAACTCCAGTTTATGTGTCTGTGTTCCTCTGGGTGCAGGACTGTTTACTGGAGCATGTTGAAGCCCCAAGAGTCACACCTTTCCATAGCTTCATTAATGAAGCTTCAGGACAGTGGCGTCAAGACATTTTCACACATGCGCACAGCGGCTTGTGCCCGTATTCATCGAACTATTATCCTTACTGACCCCTTCTTTCCTCCCTCAGATCACCGTCCTTTCCTTAACAGTACTCCTTTCTGCACTTGTACTGTTTTTATATTTATACATATATATGTTTCCACATATAACCTGTATTTGCTCTGAATTCCTCAGCCTCCTGAGGACCAGGACTACGGGCATTCGATACCAGGCTCGGCTATATCTTGAATGTCTGGTTGCCAGACCTAAGGGACGATGTACTCCTTGGCCCCAGGTTTTAAGACCTTTGTGACGGGAGCCAGAGTATTCTAGCACTCCGATGTGGCAGCAGCTTAGAGATGACTGTCTTCTGGACAAGACGAGAAGCAACAGTGAGAAAAAAAGTTTACTAGAAGACAACTCAAATTGAGCCCAGCGTGGTGGTACACTTGTGATACACAGACAAGTGACCAGCCTGGTCTATAAAGTGAGTTCCAGGACAACCAGTGCTACACGGAGAAACCTTGTCAAAACAAAACAAACAAACAAACAAAAAGCAAGAAAAGAAAAAGACCCAAGTTGTGTAAACTTCTTTCCGCCTGATATTCCAGCATTCTGAAATATTAAAATATAAATTTTGTTTTTATTTATTATATGTGTGTTTCTGTGTGTGTGTGTGTGTGTGTGTTACATACTCATGTATGTGTGTAGGAAAGATACTTGCGTGTACAACAAACATCAGTAACCAATATCTTCCTTTATTTCTTTCTATTTTACTTTCTTGAGACAATGTCTCTCACTGAACCTGGAGCTGCTAGGCTAGGCTGTCTGGCTAATGAGCTCCCCTGGAACTGATCTCTGGAAGTTTAGGGCTGGCTTGGGTCTCAAAACCAAACCAAACAACAACAAAAAAATATGAGTGAAATATAAATACATAATTATTAACCAGAAAAATGTAGATCATGGGGCTAGAGAGATGACTCATCAGTTTAGAACACTTGTTACTCATGCCAAGGACCTGAGTTCAGGCCCCGGAACCTACATGATGACTCACAGCCGTCCCTCACTCCAGTTCCAGGGGTTCAGACTTTCTCTTCTTGACCTCCATGGGCCCAAGACAGACATAAGGTACATATCCATACCGGCATTGTCTTAGTTATGATTTTATTGCTGTGAACAGACACCATGACCAATGCAAGTTTTATAAAGGACAACATTTAATTAGGGCTGGCTTACAGGTTCAGAGGTTCAGTCCATTATCATCAAGGTAGGAGCATGGCAGCATCCAGGCAGGCATGGTGCAGGAGGAGCTGAGAGCTCTACATCTTCATCTGAAGGCAGCTGGAAGACTGGAGGAGGCTCTCCAAGCCCACCCCACAGTGACACACTTCCTCCAACAAGGCCACACCTTCTAATAGTGCCACTCCCTGGGCCAAGCATATGCAAACAACCACAGGCATGCAAAACATTCATTCATCTAAAGTAAGACAGAAGTCTAAAAGGCATTCTTCTTCAGTTTCAAGTGAAGCTTGAAACTCCCCAGCCTTGTCAAACACTAAGCTCAAAGAATAAGTAGGAGGGAGCCACCAAGGCCAGGCCCTCAGGACTCCAGGTCTAATGGTTCCTAACTCTCTCCCATTCTTTCTGGACACTTCATCCATCTGGCTGCCGGTCAGTCTGTCTCTCATAATTCTTGGGTCACAGAACCCAGCCAGCTACAGGAACCATGTTCAGTCATCTAGCTTATGAACAGAATGTGGTGCTCATGCTAAGGGTTGGGTACCCTGAGGATGACCGGAGTGACTCTGAAGACCAGTTTTGGAGCAGGTCACTGAGGGCTGAGGTCTTGGCAGCTGTCAAAACAAGGACATGCCCTCAGGGCATGTTGGGGCCTCTGATCCCCAGGATCTCCCACACTGAGACCTGCCCTGGAGCATTTCTTTCATTATCAAAAGATTCAGAAATGGGTCAGAATTCATTGACTAAGCTTTTATTGACTTCTTGACACCGGTAATTTCCATAGTTATTTGCTGTTTATTTTCAGTGGTTATAAAACCATGTTCCATTTTCTGTGTATGTATTTATGAACACATTTTATTTTTAAAAATAAAACTAAGCTCAACATTTTGCTCTTTCCTGCTAGGTGATCATTCTCAATAGATCAATAAAAATTGACTTAGTCATATAGCCAGCCTAGGGCTATCCATGGTAGCTAATATAAAACAATAATAATTAATAATATAATAATAATATAATAATAAAAATAATAATAAAGTCTTAGGGTTTTACTGCTGTGAATGACACCATGACCAAGGCAAATGATTGGGGCTGGCTTACAGATTCAGAGGGTCAGTCCAGTATCATCAAGGGAGGAACATGGAAGAATCCAGACAAACATGGGGTAGGAGGAGCTGACAGTTCTATATCTTTATCTGCTAGTGGAAGACTGACTTCCAGGCAGTTGGGTGAGGATCTTAAGACCACACCCACAGTGCCACACCAACTCCAACAGGGCCACACCTCCAATAGTGCCACTCCCTGGGTCAAGCATATACAAACCATCATATTCCACTCCCTGACCCTCATAGGCTTGTTTACACACATGAGTCCATGGGGGCCATATCTATTCATAGCATACTTTTAAAAAAGTACATTTAGTTCAACTTCCAAAGTCCCCAACGTCTATAGCAGTATCAACAATGTTAAAAGTCCAAAGTTCAAAGTCTCTTCTGAGATCCATCCAATCACTTAACTGTAATCACCAAAGCAAGACAGGAAACCAGCTGGGCAAACTCCAAACTCCGCATCTCCATGTCTGATGTCAAAGCCATCTTCAGATCTTCAGCTCCCTTTTCATCTTTGTTGACTGCAACAAACTTCTTTCTCCTGGGCTGGTTCCACTCCCTGTTAGCAGCTTTCCTCAACAGATAGAGCATGGCTCTGGCATCTTGAATATCTTAGGGTCTCCAAGGCAACTTCAACGTTACAGCTTCTTGCTTCAGTGTCTGGGATACATACATGATCTTCTGGGCTCCTCCAAAGGGATGGCATCACTTCTCCAGCTCTGCCCTCTGTAGCACTCTAAGCTCAGGTTGATCTACTCTACTACCGCTACTGTTCTTGGTGATCACCCCATGGTACTGGCATCTTCAACATGCTACGGTCTTCTGCTCCAAATAGCCTCTCATAGGCTCTCTTTAGGGTGCCAAGCCTCAACTCCTTTGCATGACCCCCTCAGTCCTGGGTTGTCAACTACAACTGACACTGCACCTTCACCAATGGCCTTCCATGGTGCCAAGCCTCAGCTGTTCTTCATGATGCCTTCATGCCTTCAAAACCAGTACCACCTTGGTGACTCTTACACATTACCCAGTACAGCTACAACATGGGATACAACCTTGGCTATCTCTGGAACACAGCTTTGTGCTCTCAGAAAACACTTCCCAGAAGATTTCACCTCAGTGAATCTTCTTAATTACCTTGAATTTCTTAGCTCTAGCTAGCCAGCATCAATTGTCCCAGTAGTCCCTTCTATTTTTCACTATAAAGCCAGAGCCACATGGCTGAAGCTGCCGTGTTTTGCTGCTTTCTAGGGCTAGGACACCCCCACCCCCATTCTATTACTAGCTTCTGTTTTCTGACTCCCTCTCTGCCTAAGCTTAGCTTTCTTGGAACTTGCTCTGTAGATTGACCTGGAACTCAGAGATCTGCATGGCTCTGTCTTCTGTAATGCTGGGATTAAAGGTATATACCACCATGCCTGGATTTAATCTTTTCTTCACCTAGAATCTTCTTTGTCCCAGACTGGCCTCGAATGTAGAGATCTGTTTGGCTTTGTCTCCTGGCATTAAAAGTGTGTACCACCGTGCCAGATCTAAATTTAGCTCCGTAGTATCTTGTCCCCAAATCCCTTAATCTGTTATCTCCTAGAACATAGGATTCAGTTTCATTTCACTTCCTGGTGCCTCTTTAATTCTTGAACTCTATATTTTAATATTAATATTTTTTTCGAAGCTTCTACACTTGCTCAAAACACTCTTCATAAAACTTAACCAGAGAGGGCTGGAGAGATGGCTCAGTGATTAAGGGCACCCGACTACTCTTCCAGAGGTCCTGAGTTCAATTCCCAGCAACCACATGGTGGCTCACAACCATCTGTAAAGATCTGATCCCCTCTTCTGGTGTGTCTTTAGACAGCTACAATGTGCTTATATATAATAAATGAATAAATCTTTAAAAAAAAAAAAACTTAACCAGAGAACAAAGTCTCTGCTGGGCTTTTTTGAGACTTCCTCTGTCAATGTAATTAATATAAAGCTCTTTACCTTAGTCTCAGGTAGACTCTTCAGACAAAGATGTAGCAGCCACATCCTTCACCACAATCCCACAAAAACAGTCTCTAAGCCACATTCTGAAATTCTTCTCCACTGAAACCTCTTGGGCCAGGTATATACAGTTCAAATCATATTGAGCAACAAAGTCTTCCATATTCTTTCTTGAATAGCCCATTAAGCCCCATTTAAAGCATTCCACTGTTTCCCAAATCCAAAGTCCCAAAATCCACATTCTTCTAAACAAAAGCATGGTCAGGCCTATCACAGCAATACTTCACTCCTGGTACCAACTTCTGTCTTAGTTAGGGGTTTTACTGCTATGAACAGATACCATGACCAAGGCAAGTCTTATAAAAGAGAACATTTAATTGGAGCTGGCTTACAGATTCAGAGGTTGTCTAGGATCATCAAGGCAGGAGCATGGAAGCATCCAGACAGGTATGGTTCAGGAGGAGCTGACAGTTCTACATCTTTAGCTGAAGGCTGCTAGTGGAAGACTGACTTCCAGGCAAGTTGGATGGGGGTCTTAAGACCATGTCCATAGTGACACATCTATTCCAACAGGATTACACCCCCAAACAGTGCCACTCCCTGGGTCAAGCATATACAAACCATTACAGTGCTGGAAAGTTAGCTCATTGCTTAATAGCACTTACTGCTTTTGTAGAGTTCAGTTCTTAGCAGCCTCCGGCAGGTCACAACTGTAACTCCACTTTCAGGGGATTCTGAGGCCCTCTTTTGATCTCTACAGGCACCAGGCATATTTGTAATACACATACAGATATACAGGCAAAACACTCATATACATAAAATAAAGAAAAATTTCAGGAATAAGGAATGATCTCTGCCACAGTGTCTTCATACTAGCTGTGCAGGTTAAAAACCAAGGTTTCCCTCCTCTTGTCCAAATCTATAGTAAGCCCTGCCTACATCAACAAGTACAATGAAACCAGAAAGACCTTGGCTTGACATCAACAGCCAGTAATGGCATTGTTGAGCTGTTTAACAAGGACTGGCTGAAGGGCAGAGACTGGGTTATGTTGTGAAGAACTCGGGACCAAGAAACAAGGGCAGGAACAGGGTCGTAAGTCTGTGTTGGGAGAGTTAATAGATCTGCTGTCATGACAGGAGAAGGTTCCAGACCTACATCTAGGTAATAAGGAAGAATAGCCTACAGGCACTCATTTTTTTATGTATTTATTTATGTTGGCTGCTTTAAATAAAGTCTCATGCTACCCAGGTTGCTATGTAACTAATCATGATCTTGAACCTGGTCCTCCTGCTTCTACCACAAATGTTGAGGTTACAGGTATGTGGGCTGGGGACACTGTATGACCATGATGCTCTGGATGCTTTGTGTAGTACTTATAGCCAAGCATGGTGATCCCCTCTTGTCCTCCAGCACTTAGGAGGTAGAAGGAGAAGGAGCAAGAGCCCAAAGTTGCCTGCTTTGTGAGTTTGAAACCAGTCTGGCCTATTTACCACCCTCTCTCAAAACCCAAACAACAACAGCAACCAACTGAAAAGGTAAAATACTTCATAGGGCTAGCAAGGGATCTGTGGCATGGCTTTGTAATAGTCAAGGTGTGGAGTTAGCGACCACTGGGCTAGTGTGGCAGGTGTGAGGTGGTTGGACTTCATATGATAAAGTGGACAGAAATAATTCGGCAAAGACCAGAGTCATTTGCATCTGGGGTTAAGCACTGGGTGCACAGTGTACTGTTTACATGGCTGGTGAAGCCCCAGTGGGATCAGAGATGGTGGAAGCAGAGGTTTATGGAGGAAGGCTCTGATTCAAGGCACCAAATAGATCTCAAACAGAAAGTCATCAAACCTGGAGCTCTGGCAAAAAGGAAAGCCTGAAAGCATATATTTCAAAACCAGAAGCATATAAATATAGCTTGTGATAGTTTGTATATGCTAGACCCAGGAGTGGTACTATTAGAAGGTGTGGCCCTGTTGGAGTAGGTGTATCATTGTGGATGTGGACTTTAAGACTCTCATCCTAGCTGCCTGGAAGTCAGTATTCTGCTAGCAGCCTTCAGATGAAGATGTAGAACTCTCAGTTCTGCCTGCACCATGCCTGCCTGGACGCTCTCATGTCTCTGCCTTGATGATACTGGAGTGAATCCTTGAATCTGTAAGCCAGCCCCAGATAAATGTTATCCTTTATAAGACTTGCCTTGGTCATGGTGTCTGTTCACAGCAGTAAAACCCTAACTAAGACATAGCTTAAAGCTATTATATTACCAGTCATATAGGATTACATGAACAGTGAGTTTAGACAGGAAACAGCATTGATTAAAGTTGGCTGCTGAGAAATCCAACTCATGGAGTGGGGCCATTGAAAGGCTCAGTAGATGAAAGCGCTTGCTGCTGAGCCTGACCTCCTAAGATCCAGCCCTGAGATCCCCATGATGGGAGGAAAGAACCAACCTCCCCAAGTAGTCCTCTGATCTTCTCACAAAAGCCCTAAATACATGCACACACATATGCACAAACAAACACACACTAATAAATAGTGCTAAAAAAAAAAAAAAAAAGGAGTGCAGAAAGAAAAGACAATAGATTGACCAGGAGGGATGAGGGAGCCAGGAGTATGGACTTTCAGAAGCCATAATAAATAAAATATATTCAAGAAAGCAAGAGTCAGCCATTAGGTCCATCAAGAGAGTGAATAATGAAAGGTGGATCTGGCTAGGAGTTTGCAGGCAACGAGACAACAACAGCCAGAGTGGACTGGTGGAAAGGGGACTGACCAGAGTGGTGTGAGATGAGGCACTAGCACATGCCTGTAATGCCATCCCTTGGGAAGTGGAGGCAGGGGGATGAGGCATAAAGACATTCTGTGGGAGAGTGAGACCCTTGTTTCAAGAAAAATATCACCTGATGAAGCCTGGCACTAAAGGAAGGGTGATCATGAGGATAACTTGGGCTACCTGAACCAAAGGAAGAGTGATCATGAGGCTCCTTGACACCAAAGGTAGGGCACTAATGACAATAGCCTGGGCTACACACAGGAAACCTGTCTCAGAAAAACAGCAGTAACAACAAAGCAGAGTAAGAAAGAAGAAGGTCAGTGAAGAGGAACAAAGGGTGAGGAGGTAAGAGAAAGCAAGAGAAGGAATAACCAATTGTCTGTAGATCTTTTTCCAAGAGAAAGGACTCTGGACTCCCTGGAAGCCCTAGCCCATGAGGCTGAGGAAGTACTTGTTTTTCTTAGGGGACTAAAGACCCTCGTGAATCTCTGCTAACTCACAGTGTTGACAGAGAGAAATTCGTGGTGTAAGGAACATGAGAAAACATTGTCATGAGTTAGACTCTGAAAACAAAAGTACCCAGGCTTAGGTAGGGCAAGGACTCTCCCTCCATCCACTGAAAGGCAGGGATGTGGGGACAGTAGGTAATAGTTGTAAATTTAGAGGTACAGTTGCTGTTTTCTAGATCAATGAGTGATCAGCCAATCGGCTCTAAAGGTGCTGTGGGGCAAAAGGTCAGACGTTTAAAGATAAACGTGAGGAGCAGCAGAGCCTGAGGGGCAAGCATGGGAGAACTCACTGGGATTTCTGGGCACTGCTAGGGTCACTTGAGATTTTCAGTCACTACCATCCTGTGAATGAAAGCAAACAGTGGGCTGCTTTCTCTCACAGCTTGCTGTTCCTGCACTGAAGAGAAGTAGTCAGTGTTAGGCTTGTCCTGGGAGAGACCTTCAGGGAGAGAAAATGCAAGGGAGAGGAGCAAGAGCTGTTTCAGACTGTGCAGAAGAAAGGAAAGATGAGAGAAAGGGGCCGCAGTGAGGAGCAGCATGGTGCCATCGACGCAACTGGAGGCAGCAACGGAGAGTTGGGAGGAAAGGAGCAGCTGCTGAGGCTCCTGAGGACTGAGGGTGGGACACTGTAGTCACAAAAAGATCACGGTCACAAAATGGGTCGCTGAGGGGTTGGTCAGGCTATCCTAAGAGACTAGAACCGAGTCTATGAATAATATATACTATGCTCACATAAGCCCTTCCTCACTGGTTTGTCTCATCTCTTAGTTAATCAAGTTAAATTTGTTCATTTGATTGTCTGTTGGTTTTTTACTCTCAAGAGCTATTTTATTAGAATTTGGAAACAATAATAACAGAGCATATTGCACCGTCAGAGTTGGCAACCGCTTGGAGGAAAGGTATGGATAAGAGAAAGTCATGCCGGTTAAGTTAGCACGCAGCAGGTTCAGCAGGAGAGGTCAGCAAGCATGGGTGGGAGTAGGGGAAGTCTTTGGAGAAGGCAAGGCGAGCATGCTTAGGCTTGTGGGCAGAACCAAAAGAAGAGCTAGAAAGGTGGGAAGGAGGGTGGAAAGACTAGACACAAAGGTACTCAACGCCATGCATGAGTTCAATCCCCAGAATAAACATGGAAGAAAGAAGGAGAAGGAGAAGGAAAGAAGAGAAGAAGAGGAGGAGGAGAACGAGGAGGAGGAGAAGAGAAAGGAGGAGGGAGAGGGAAAAAGAGGAGGAGAGAAAGAAGGAAGACAGACAAGAGAGATAGAGACAGAGACAGAGAGAAAGGAAGGAAGGAAGAGAGAGAGAGAGAGAGAGAGAGAGAGAGAGAGAGAGAGAAAGAAAGAAAGAAGAAAGGAAGGAAGGAAGACAGACAGACTAGAACTGACTCCCCTAAAGTTGTTTAGAAATGTGGAAAAGGAAAAGCTATACTTTTTGAGTTAGAACTCATAAAAGCAAACCTGATTAATAGAGAAATGTGTAAGCAATCGCATGGGGGGAGACTAGTAGGATAGATACACTGTCTTATTAGGGAGGTAATTATTTCGCTCTCTACGTGGCATTATCTTTAGGTTTATTCCATTTCCAGAGGGTTGGTCTCCTGGCAGATATCAGATTAACTCCAAGGGGCGGGGACAATCATCTGTTTGTAATCTTACGCTTTGGCCACTATAAATGTGATGGCTCTACCCAAGGCTGGAGATAGAATTCAAACTACAGCCTTTTGGCCAGAAGGAAATGACTTTCTCTTAGAGGGCTTCAATAAATCCCTCTCCTTTTCATATAGTATTTAGAATCTTAAATAAGGACATAACTGAATACAAGGGAGAGGGGGTCCTATTAACAACTCTCTCTGAGCGTGACAGTGCCTGTCTAGCTATCTCAGGTTCCCTTCTCTAGAGCTGAGACTCTAAAATCACTTATGACAGAGGCATAGAGTCAAGATGGCTACTTCTAGCTAAAATGGGGCTTAGGCGTGCTTGTTTGGGTCTCCATTCTTGTTGACTCTCAGGCCATGGGATACCATGAAGTAAACCCAGAGAGATGAAATTAAATTCCTGCATGATCATCTGAAAGAGGATTCACTATAAAGAAGGTATTAAGCACACCAGGTCTAAAGACTAATAGGACAATCTCCAAGGTCGCTACCTATTTTCACCATGAACACCAAATAGTAAAGCTGCTCACCAAAGGGATAGGGTGTCTGGCACTGCCTCGATCTGATTTTGTAGGTACCGTAAAGGAAAGGGAGACATTAGAAGAATGTCTTCTAAGGCCTTAGCCATTGTTTGTCCCTTATAAAGCCTAGCATAGCTCTTTTTGCCTGGTGTGACCAGTCATCCTATTCTGTGGCTGCACTTTGCTGCTTGGATATCTAAAAATCTCTTCGACAACCCAACGGAGGACCTTTTCTGTTTAACAGTCAAGATCAGTTAAATGTCCTTCAAGGTTACTTCCAGAGACTTGGGAGGAGCCCGTGTCCTTTACCAGTTGTGCCATCTGCTGAGATGGCTCGGGGTCTCACTAACCATGATGCTTCCCGTGGGAGCCTTCCTCCTCCAAGCTTTTTGCTCCCCGAGGACTGTGAATCCAACTGGACATGGATTGTTACTTGACCAAGCTAAAAGTTACCCCAGAATAGGAGTTAGTTTTTATTACATTAATCTCTTCAAACGACTTACCCACCTGACGGTGGCCCAGGTACCAGACCTCAGTAACTCAGAAAACCAGCCAAGCCTGTGCTTTGTTTTGTATACTCTTATCCACTCTCACAAAACCTCAGAGTGAGCAGATGGAAAAAAAACAGACACCCTTGAGATCACATGGAAATATAGACATGCTTACCTGACCCTGGCAAGAATGTAGCAGAATAGATGGAAGGATAAACTGAGGCAGGAGAGTGAACCACTTGCTCAAATTCCCTCAGAACCTCAGACAAACTTGCTAACGAAGGAAATATGATGGGGCTCTCATCTCCCAGGGTCTCCCCTTCGAGGATCCTGAAGTGGGAAGATGCTCTCAAGTCACCTGGCTATAAGTCTAAAAATTCGTAGTAGTGAGACAGATGAGTCATACTCTGGGGTTAAATCACAGTGTGTAATGTATCCTTCTGTTCTAATGTCCTCTCACCAGACTTGACTTCATGGTGGCAGGCTGTTAGCATGTTTCAGGGCCAGTTAGCAAAGGGCTTACTTGAGGATGTTTGCGGTTTCATTGTGACTTAATGTCTTTGCATATTGCTACAAATTCTTAGCCGCACGAGGAGCTTTAAAAGACGTGATTCTAACCCCCTACTCGTTCTCCTTCCCTGCGCTAACTTCTCTCTACACATCCTCTAGGGCCACAGCCTGCCCTTCAGGGTCAACACTGGAGTCACAGGGAGATGGGGAGTAGGAAAGGAACACGTTTTGCTGGTTTTTCATTCTATTCTTTATGGAAAGTATTAGACTACAGATAATCATGATCTGTATCATGAAACATGGAAAAGGAATGTTACAGAAATGTGAAGACGTGGGTGTGGTGGTACGCAGAAGATTCCAGCCCTTGGGAAGCTGAGGTAGAAAGAACAAGAAAGCTACCCACCTAGAACCTATCTCAAAAAATAATAAAGTAAAAGGCAATGAAACAGGGGAATGTGAATGGCCAACTGAAGACTATATAGTTTTTTAAAATGGAAAAGAAAGGTTGAGCCTTACAGAATTGACAGTTGCTCAACAGAAAGCCGTGCTGTAGATCTGGCTTGTGACAATTCAAAATGTCCAAGCAGTCATGAAGCTGCGACAGGAGGATTGCAAGTCTCAGGCCAGACTTGGCTGTCTAGTAAGACTTTTAAAAAAAAATCAGCAAAACAAAAGTTGCCTTGCACGTTGTTTCAGCCTGGGTGGATTTTGTTCAAGTATCTGGTAGTGGTTATTGAGGGCAAGCAATTCTCTGCACCTTTCCTCTCTTAATATTCACTTTGCTTCCACAGTTTGGGGATTTCTTTGTTTATTTGTTTTTGAACGTTCATGAAGATCCTCTCCAGGTTGTGTAATCCTTCACAACACCTGCCTAAGCTTCTCACCTTCCAGCCCGAGAAAACTCAGACCTCTCATTACCCAGCCATTTACAGGGTGCGGGAGCCAGAAGGTGCAGTACAGCCGACCAGTGGTAAATTCCACTAGGGTCAGGGTTTTGTGTTTTTCCTGATGACTTACCCATGTTGAACAGTTTGATGTCATGAAAAGATTGAGGAATTTTCCCAAACCTCCACCCTAGTAGTTTTCCTTTTCCCACCCACCTCTTCATTTCCTGACTCCAGCCTGGACTGACACAGAGGTACCTGAGGCCAGCCAGGGGAGCTCTTTGGGCCGCTTGGGCCTCAGAAGAGCAGGAAAAACCAGTGAACTTTGGTGAGCCCTTCTCCAGGAGCTGGCCAACCTCGGTGCATAGACCTGTTGATTCCAGCAATGCTTGGGCATGCAAACCCTGCTCATCCTAGTCTTGGAAGGCCATGGGGTAAGTCAACATTCCCACAAGGCAACACTGAGATGGATATGTAGTGGCATGCACATGCGTGTCCTAATGCAAGTCCCTGAAGAACAAGCACCATTTCTACAGAGAACATTGTTCTAAATATCAACCCTGTTAAAAAGCAGAAAAGAGTCAGATGGCCATAAAGACAAAGCAGAGACGAAACTGAGAAGAGTCTAGCTTTGTTCCGCAGGAGAAGGAATTACCAAACGGATTGCTTAATCTCTGGCTCCCATGTATGGTAAAACAAGTTTCTTTTCCCAGAGCATCATAAGGAAGAAAAGCAGTGGGAAGTGAGGAGGGATTGCTTTTGTAAACTGCCCAATCCACACCAAACCACAAGCCAATTCATCAAATCCGTAAAGCACACACATTACCTCATCTATATGCATCTTCCTCTAGTCAACCAAAATATTCTCAAATATCTGGTTCACTTTTATGATCACTTTTCTCTCTTGTCCTCTGCCTTGGGCGATTTTGAAATCTTTACTGACATAATTGTTTTGTGGTGATGTTTACTAATGCTGGTGAAACAAACAACTTTAGGCCTGCAATTGGCCTTGTCGCAACCTGCCTGGGTGAATCACCCTGCACCTATCAGCCCTTAGGTTCCCAACAAGACCCAAGGCTGTTTTCCTGCCTTCCATGGGAGATCTGTTTACACCGATTCCCAGGCAAGTCTGGGCTGAGCTCTTAGTACCGCTCCAGGGAACAGAGCCCAGGCCAGCAGAAGTTTGACAACAGAGGGCGTGGCATGAAATTCTCAAAACATTTTCCTTCATGGGAGCACTCGCCCACCCCTGCATCCCCAATGTTCTCTCTACAGTGGGTTCTGAGCACGATTCCAGGACTTCCATGTATCTAGTTCTCAAATATTTTGGGGTTGATGCATCAACCATTGGGCACGGCAATAAACTGGGCTTGGATAGAGCGATGGTGCCTGGAATCGGTCCGCCTACTCTAAGGCCCTGCTTAAGGTCTTCGCACATAAGACATCAGGTCTAACGTCTGTCAGTAGGAGATTGTGATGGAATAAATGAACAAACGCAGGAAGGAAAGGGATAACGAGGCTCTGCCAACCACACTGGCTCACATAGACAAGAGCCAGCGAATGCTAATGGCATCTCGCCTTGAGATTGGCTCCTCCAAACTACCCAGGTTAGAGACAAAGACAGCATGCCACTTCTTGCTCACACTATTACTTAATTGATGTAACTGCCCATGACTCTCCATTCACTAAACTCTTTATTATTCACTCGCTCCCTCCTCGGGGCTCCTGTGCCTCCACCCACCCATTACCGACCTTTTAACCTTCTGATTATTCATGTTGAACTCCTCCCAAATTAAAAGGATTAGGGAGTGGTTTTCAAACCAGTTTTTCTCTTAATTAGAAACTCCAGGAAATAGGAGGTAGGGTGGGTCGGGGTAAAGAGCGGGGGAATGAAAGCCATTTTGATATTGCTGTAGATTGCAGCTGTCATGGGAAACTTTCTCTCCAGAGACCCGGTTATAGAAGAGGTAAGGGACACACAGGTCAGCTTCCTTTATTTCTTGGCCGGGACCACTCAGTCATAAACCCCACCCTGCTAAGTCAGGTGACAAGGGTGTGGGGCAAAATGGAGAAGCAACAGTAATGGCTGAACTTCACTGTCTCGAAAATGAATGAGACACCACACCAGGGAAGAACAGACAGTGTGATTGGGGAAAGGGAACCACATCTACAAACTCAAAAAGCGGAAGCCGAACACAGATACTACACTCAGTGTTTCTCATGGGTACCAGGGCGGGCTTCTCAGATGGTTTTGCATGTACTAACATTGAACAGAAAGTAGGTATGTTGAGGACAGTGTATTTTACCAACAAAGAGGAATTACAAATTAGGAAAGAGGTTGGATGATAGAATGAGACCGTGGATCAGAGGCATGAAAATCCCCATGGGGGGTGTGGGGGGGCGTGGTGTGTGTGTGTGTGTGTGTGTGTGTGTGTGTGTGTGTGGTGTATGTTTATAGATGAGCTACTTTTAAACTCTTTTTTGAAGGCTTACCCTAGTCCTCCGGGAAAGGAAAGATAGATTTCATCATCAGAATGTTTCTTTAAAAGGTAGGTTGTCTGATGCCTGGCTGGAATCCCAACTCACCAGATGCTTGGGCAGGAGAACTGAAGCAACTTTAAGGCCACACTGGAACTGTCCTTTCCCCAAGCAGGTACAGATGGCTACTGAATTTAGTTCATACTTTTGACCCATAGAATTTATTCAAAGCCTATTCTTGCTCAAAACCTGTAGGGAAGGAGCCTACGTACACTTTGGGAGAGTCTTTGGAACCAGGTTGGAGAGTTAATGAATGGCTCACGTGCGTGCGGAACACTCAAAGGCAGCTCTCGGAGACTCCCCAGTCCGGGAACACACAGGTCACCAAGTTGCTTTCTCCAGTGAACTTTCCCGTCTTTTAGTCACACATACGTCTCCAGAGAGAGATTAGACAAAGAGGTTTGGTGCCACACGGGATGACTCACACACATACACCCCTTCAGTTTGGTGAAAGGCTTGGAGGGGCACTGACAAGCAGCCTGCCCCTCCATTCCCATAGGAATACTTGGGTTCAAAAGAGAAGGGAGATAATTTGTCAGTTTCTCACTTAGTGCAGCCATGGTTTGAGAAAGGAAGAGACAATTTCTTAAGTTTTCGTCTAGCGGAGGCTTGGGTCAGAGCATCCGCAAATGCCAAGGACCATCTGGATCCAGATGCTAGGCAAGCACTGGGCTTGTTCTGAGGGTTTTTTGTTTGTTTATTTGTTTGTTTGTTTGTCTTACTACCATTCAGGGATTAAAGTCTACTGGGTCTCCTTGCCATGTGACTTCTCTCTCACTGTGAATGGCAGCTCCACTGGACCACAAGGGTTAAAATCATACTTTGGTGGATTTATTTCTTTTGCCCATCTGTGAAGTTGTCTAAAAATCAATAATAGGGAAACAAGAACTCAACCCTAAAGTATAGGGTCAAGGTCTTCCAGGAGTTGAAGTGTGTCTAACCCTGTCTCAAAGCTATGCATTTAGAAAGAACATCACTATTTATAAAGCTTATTCTGTACTACAGTGTAGCTGCCTGTGTTATGAATGCTAATTATGTCCCCTCAGAACTGTTCGTTTGAGACTGTCTGGGTATCTGCACATAGCTTCTGGGAACCTCTCCCCAGTTGGTTCTGATTGGTAAATAACAATGCCAACAACCAATAGCAGGGCAGGGCAGACAGAGGCAGGATTTGGGGATTTTCCAGGTTTGGGACCTGGAGGAAGGAGGAAAGAGAGGAGATCCGCCATGCCGGGAGAGTGTGGAGGAGAGGAGGGATGCCATCCCTGAGAAGAGTGTAGGACAGGGAGGCATGGCTGCCACATGAAGGAGCCAAGACAGTGCAGCCCAGTCATATTAACAGTAGAAACCTGTCGAATGTGGTTCCTCACACCCACCCTAACTGTCAGTGTCTTATTTCTCCAGGCAGCAGCAGCAGGTAGCACAGAGAGGCAGGATGAAGGTTTGAGGTAGCCATCACCTTCTAGACACTTCCACATGCTGCCTCAGTGACCCCAGCAAACATTTCATCTAAAGAAAGTTGCTTCACTTGCTCTCCAAGAACAACCTCCAACTGTCATTCCCGTACCTGTAGCTCTGAGTCCCTCAGTGTACATCCACAGCCTGTAATCATCAGGTAAATATCAGCCAATGACTCTGAGACTCAAGAGGAACTCCTGGGGCAGGCCAGATGGCTCAGTGGTCAGGGTGCTTACTGTTCATGCTGGACCCCTGAGGTCAGTTCCCAGACATACTTTGAGTAACTCACAGCTTCAGGGAGTCCAACTCTGTCTTCTGGCCTCCATGGTGTGAGTGTGTGTTCACATATGTCTCTCTCTCTCTCTCTCTCTCTCTCTCTCTCTCTCTCTCTCTCTCTCACACACACACACACACACACACACACACACACACACACTTTACATAATAGGGACCTAGGTTCCTGGAAAGCTTCTTTGTATAAAGCCTATGGAAAACCTCTTATCAGACCCCACGGATTTTTGACATTTGGAAGAGGCCTCTACAGGTGTTCCTACTGGTAAGTCTCCATTCCAGGGCCAGCAGAAGGTTTGGCCACTGGCTGAACCCTCAGTAACTTTCCCAAGAGGCCTCCAGTCAGGGAGTATCGCATAGCCACCTCCTTATCTGGATGGCCGAAAACGTAGAAGAGTCTCATAAAACCCCTGGTCATCACGGACAAGCTCAGGTTGAATTCTAAAGAGCATCCCGGATTTACGCATCCGAAATGACTTTTACATATAATGTGATGACTTCTGTTCTCCTTGGAGCCTGTGTCCTTTTTTCTCTCCTTGCATATTTTTCTCTCTTACTTCCTGCATACCTGTAACCGAACAAGTAGACTGTTATACAGAAGTTAAGATTAAAAAAAAAAAAAATCAAGCCAGCTAAATACATCTCCTCCCCCTTTCTCACCCCATTTTCAGGGAGGGCTGTGCACCAAAGAAGACGTGCTAGCTGATCGTGAACTGCAAGTAAATAACATGGAATATTTTAATATAAATATAGACCATGCAACGTTTCAGACGCGTTTATACTTCTCAAAGGCTTGTCATTATTAATCCGAAGTTCAAATTTAACTAAAAGAAAAAAAATCTATATATTTATTTGGCAACTCTGTTGAAGGCCCTAATTTTATTTCCTGGTACTTTGGCTAGAGTATTGGGCTTAAAAAACAAAAAAGAAACTACCAAGCAGTTTTAGGAAATCAAATATAACTGGATTTGGAGCTAACGTGTCTAGTTCTAGTATGTGAGGGGCGCTGAGACAGGAGGATTGCCACGTGTTCGTGGCCAGGTCTGGATGAGAAAGAGACTCTGTCATAAAGAGAGAGGGAAAGAGGGACAGAGAGAGAGAGAGGAAGAGAGAGAGAGAGAGAGAGAGAGAGAGAGAGAGAGAGAGAGAGAGAGAGAGAGGGGAGAAAAAGAGAGAAGAGAGAGAGAGAGAGAGAGAGAGAGAGAGAGAGAGACTGAGACTTAGACACGTTGCTTATTTGGTGTCTATGGTTTTAGTTTTTTGTTTGTTTGTTTGAGACAGAGCCTAACACTATAATAGCACTGGATGGCATTGAACTCCCAACAAACCTCAGCTTCCAGATTTCTGGAACCACCCAGGTTGAGCTCTTTTATTTAACAGAGGGGCTATGCAAATGATCCAACCCGTAGAGGATCCAGCTGGTAGAGGAAAACAAGAAGCCCATATCTAGCTCCCCACCCCAATCCCTATCTGCCAAGTACAAAGTAAGTACTCAGGCCTGGTTTGTGACAGGACTGTGTCTGTAGCTATAAAATACACACTCTATGTCTATGGCCAGCTGGACCCTCTTAGCTTAATTCTGAGCTGTGTCTGAGCACACTGAGAAGTGAAGCAACAATTCAGACCTTCAGGTCACCCCATGTTCTAGCAGCATGAGTATATGTGAACATGGGGAGCAGGGAATATAGTCCTAGGCAGACTGCTCTGAGGACCTTGTGACAAACACTCCAGGGTGGTCATGTTGGCCTGTCAGTCCTTGCCGAAGGACCATACAAGACAGCCAGATTAGAACTAGGGCTGTTGGCTGGAACCCCTAATGAACTGACACTTGTGTTACCAGACATTTCCGGAAGACCCATCCAGGTTGACACATGTCACCAGGGAAATCAAGGTCCCTCACCCCCAATCACCCACCCCAATGGGATTCTTAGTTTCTTTGATAAAAAAACCTAAGAACAAACTCAAAGAAAAACCCAAAGTCAATTTTATCAGCATTTAAAAGAAAAAACCAGAGTGGGCAAGCTGTTATCTTGGCAGCCACCCACAGGGAAAAGAGAAAAGAAAGAAAAGACCACGCTGTTTGAGTTAAAGCAATATGGAGGTCAGTTAGCCATGTGATAGACAAGCAGCATGGTGGAAGGTGGATTGGAGAAAGAGTGAAAAGCCCCATGCAGCAGTGGAGCATGCGTAGGACCTGGCCAACATTCACCAGAAAAAGGGAAAGTGGTACCTTCCCAGGTCAGGACTCACGAGCGAGCGCAGCCCAACAGAACCCTTTGTGAGCTCAGGGGCGACTGCGCTTAGGGCAGGCACAGTCATTATGGGAAAGAAAATAATGATCTCATTAAAGGGCTAAAGATCCCTCTACCTCTAGCATAGTTTGGAGCGAGCCCATCTTCCTGAGGGCTCATTCCTTGGACAGGCGACTGACCTACCCAACTTAGTTCTTTTTGTTTTTTAATGTATAGAATTATGTACTACATTAAGTCAATACATTTTTATTTAAGGGGTTTGGTTCCTTGGCTGTTCATCCAGGTCATCTGAAAATAGTCCTTTCTCAAAGGGAACCCAGTTGTGCTTTTCAGCCCTTTTTTTATCTGTACTAGGTTTAAAGAGAGGCATTGCCAACTTCTAAGTTCTTAACCAGAAGATCTGAGGATTTCTTCAATTTACTTTGGGGACCCTTCTTTATATAAATTCTTTTTTTTTTTTTCGGAGCTGAGGATGGGGACCCTTCTTTAGTGAACTTTGTAAACCTTTTCAAAGTAGGTTTCACTTGTGACACCCGACATCTGTGAAGAGCCTTCTCATATCCATTGCTGGAGGAGAGCACATATGACTTTAAAGGGACTATATCATTTCAGTCATAAAAACTAGTCAGAGTTTACTCCGACTTAGCAGCCGTAATCAACTTAGTTCCTAAGGGAGCAGATCATGTCATGTCCCACACAGGTGATCCTGTTCCTTACGGTGCCACTGTTCCTGCCTGGCACTCAGAACTCTGCAGTCCTGGGTGGGATCCTGTTAGGCTGTGTTTTCAGATCCTGGGAACTGGGACCTTCCATTCAACTTTCCCATTCATACATGTCTTAGGGCACTTCCTCACAAATACCTGTGGTCCATCTCAAGCCTTTTCCACACCATCCCCAAAGACATCCTCCTCCTATCCCAGGCTAGCCTCAACCTCCATGTGTAGCTGAGGATGGCCTTGAACTCCTGATTCTCCTGCCTCTATCTCCCAAGTGCTGAGATTTCAGGCATGCCCTACCACACCCTGTCTTATGCAGTACCAGAGACTTAATGCTTGCTAGGCTAACAGTCTACCATCTGAACTAAATCCCAATGGTCCTGACATTGGACACTTTGGGCAATTGCTTATGTAACCCTCCACTCACATCAGAACTTGCAATTGCTTCTTTAGAGCCAGTGCATCTAGATGCTCAGTTTAACACCCCCTGAGGTTTCTAAGCTACAGGACTATATAGTCAACTCAGGTAAACCTGTCCGCAAAACTAACTCTGAAAAATAAAGAAACATCTAGAACATAGCTGTAGTTTGCAAGGATCTCTGCAACTCTGTGATGTTTTCCTTTCTACTTTAAGACAGCGAGTGAACAGTAATTGGCAATACTGTCTGAAACTGCATTATAATCAACTTATTATTTTGTCTGAATCAAAAGGATCACGCAGCTTTCAAGGTGGAGACAGGATGGATAAGAGTTCAGGGTTGGGGTTGGGGATTTAGCTCAGTGGTAGGCTTCTACACTTAGGTCCTCATGCATGCACGACAGGCCGAGCCATCTCCACAGCCCCACGGGTCCTTCTGGTGAGGACCTTTCTTTAAAATCCCCTGCTTAACTGAAACTCTGTGGTCTCAGGGGTCACTACACAGTCTAAAAACCCTTTCAAACAAGACAGAATAAGAAATGTAGCAGCCTAGAAAAATAAATCATAAAAGTCGAGCATTTCGTAGCCATCTGAATCAATGGAGAAAGATTGGCTTTACAGCCAGCAAGAAAGAGTACGAACAATTTAAACGCATCTCCAACTTGTCCCCTCAGCGTGTCCTAAAAATTCAGCCACCTTTCAGAGAATTACAGACTCTTCTGCAGGGAGTCGCTGTGCTGGCACCTAAGGAACAGGTTTGTCCACCACATATCAAAGAAAGGATCTCACAAAGGGCCTCAGGAGGGCACGGGATGGCTCCAGAGGAACAGCAAGCCAGCAGGGTTTCAGTGGCTCTTATAACACCACTAATAGGAGTTATTTTTACAGGAGGCTGCCTCTAGTCAAACATATGCTCCTGGCTTTCGCTTTAAAAGAAACATGCCAGACTCTGAGCTTACCCTTTAATTGCCTTATACGCAATAGAAAAGATTTTCTGCGTAACCAGCAAGCCAGAATAGCAACTTGGAAGCCAAGAATTCCTTGGAAAGTTCACTGGGAGGTGGGGCCGAAAGCCTCTCAGAGAAGACAAGAGGTACGGGAGGGATCTTTTCGAGGTCAGATGCACAGAAAGGTATGCTGTCTACCTTTCTTTGACAAAGGATTCTGGGTGTTCTCAGAGAGAGAGAGAGAGAGAGAGAGAGAGAGAGAGAGAGAGAGAGAGGCTCTGAAGATGTGGCAGCCTCCAGTGAGAGTGAGTCACCGTTTGTACAACTCTACGGTGTTTGCAGCCCGCCCCGCTCGAGTTCACAGTTTTTGTTTTCTTGGTATGATAATTAGTTGTTGGCACTATGGGTGTACCTCCTAAGTGAAGAGAAAAGAAAAATATGGGCACCTGTTATTTCTAGAATGAGTAGTGCTCTATGCATGGTATTGAGGTAAGCGTCTGCTCAGAGTCCAAGTGTTGGCCAGCACAGGGCCACGCAGCTCAAGGCTCTGTAGTGTCTTCTTGCTACGTTTATACCAGAAACAGATCCCCTAGAGACTGCAAGATGGTTCTGGGGTACTACAGTGCAATGGTCTGCATGTTGGTCTTCTAGACCTCAGAATCCAACAATCACACCCCTCTATTTGTCGGGTTTATTGGCTGGTTTTGATTTTTTACAAATGGGTATCATTATGTTTCACAGGCCAGCTTTAAATTTGGGTCCTTCTCTTTTGGTAAAAACGAGCCAGTATGGTATATTATGGCACAAAAGCTCATACTTGGACCCAAAATTGTGCAGCAGATATTTCTGTGCCTGACCCTTGTCCCTAGCTATTTTCGTGCATGACCAGTCTTCCAAACACCTGCCTATTCACATTTCTCTCACCCTCATTTTCTCTATGCCTGATGGCCGTGTTATGCATATTCTCATTTGACACACCAGAAGCTCCAGAAACTGAACGTCCCACCTCTATGTGGCTTTCAGCCTGACCCTGACAGGAATCGGAAGCTCCAGTTTCTAGACCCTGTGTGTGGTAACTCTGAGACCTGCTAGACCAGCAGTTCTCAGCCTGCTTGTCGTGTATCAGATATTTACATAATGGTTCATAATTGTATCAAAATTACAGTTATGAAGGAGCAAAAAGAAAGTAATTTTATGGTTGGGAGGTCACTCCAACATGAGGAACTGTATTAAAGGGTCGTGGCACTAGGACGGTTGAGAACTGCTGTGCTAAACATTTCCCCCTAACTGTTGTTACCCACCTTACTAGCTCACCTTTTACTAATGTCTCTTTTCCCTCCTTCCTTCCCATATCTGATATTTCTTGAACTTATTCACAGACACTTATGCCCTGTGGCCTGGTCTGATTTTGATATCCAAGTACAAAGTAAACTGTCAGTTTATAGCCAAAATGTGGGGGGGGGCTTGGGGGAGGGAGAGAAGTGCCTATGTATGGGCACGTTCTTACATATGAGCACATGCCAAGGTGACTATGTGGAACCAGAGGACAACTTGTGAGTGTCAACTCTCTCCTTCCACCACGTGATCAAACTCACGTCCTCAGGCTTAGCAGCGTATGTTTTTACCCACTGAGCCATCTTGCTGACCCTAGCCAATGCAATTCTAAGAAATTCTTATTACCTCTCAGCTAGGGGCTGTTCTCAAAAGTACAAGAAGGATTTTAGAATCTTCCACGGTCATAACCACCTGCAGAGCTGCTTCACTGTCGGCCAAGGCCTTCCTTAGGTCAACCTCCACCTTCCTATTCTCGCCCTTACCCTTTGCCTTGCTCCTCCCCCATCGTGTTCTCCAACGGTGTTGAATCCCTTCAACCAGACACTTGGGAGCTCCTTACCTCATGCTATCCCTCTGCCTGGAACATTCCCCTTCTTCCTTCTGTCGATTTGGCTCACATATATGACTTCTCCACTTTCAGCTTAAATATCACTTCCTGTGGAGAGGCCTTATCTAACACCCAGGCGAGGATTACAATCCTATTATTTGCTGTCGAGAATAATGCTTGTCACGGCTCTTGGCACCTCTTGCTGTAACTCCCTGCTACGTACATGAGCCCACCTCACTCTTAATTCCCAGTCATAATCTTCCATTCTTTGAGGGCAGGAACTCAATCTACATTCCTCTCTACTAGAACCCCAAGAACGAGAGGCTAGGGCTCGTCATGTTGAGCATCCAATAAGGCCGTGTCAACTGAAATGTAGGTTTAATTTACTCAGCACCAAACTCAGTGAAAAAGAGAATCTTGGAATAAATTTAAGACAAAGTTTCCCAGTACTGGCTCTGCTTGTACCTGCAAGATAAAGACCCCCTTCCACATCCCCTTGAAACCTAGGAGGAAGAGTGTCAAAGATGGGGCTTCCCGCAGCTAAGAAGAGCTTTGTAGTCTCTCACCCATGTTGGGGTGTGGGGGCAATCACTATTAACCCAAAAAAATACATAAACTGGGCAATGCTGCATTCAAATAGCCCAGCCCGGTACTTGAACAATAAAAGGTTGAAGTGTGGAGAAGAATAAGCAATAAATTATTAATTGTCAAGAAGAGAACTGGGCACAAAGCCCAACGTAGCTTCTGTGAGGTTCAGGGTTTGATCCTTGGTTCCAAGGAAGATGGTGGGGAGAAGGGGTCTGAGAGAGAGAAGAGAAAGGAAGGAACTTGGAAAAGTTAGTGGTATACACTAGGGCTCGGACCCCAGAGACTTGTGCATACCAGGCAACCACTGGATCTCTACCAGTTGAGACACACCCACAGGCCCTAACCAGTTCCTTTTCTCTTTGCTCACAGACACATACTCTTCCACATGTCAATCAACAGGTACCCATGTTTGCCTGGACCCAGAACTCCCCAACCCCTCCTTCAGTTTAGCTCATCAACGTTTACTCACTCATTGATGGAGGCTCAGCCCCAGCCCAAGCTCTCCATGTTCAGCCTGGATTCCTTTCAGCTCTCGCTGTCTCTGTTTTCCCCTTCGGTAGATTTATAATTTGATTTTGTTATTGTTGTTTGAGATTGGCCTCACTATGTAGCCCCGTCCAGCCTTGGGATGACATGCGTGAGCCATGGTAGCTGGCCAACATTTATTCGTTGAGAGCATTTGTTTGCTGCTCTCCCCCAGCCTGGCTTGGAATCACTTCAGGGACACTCTGAGGACAAGCTCCATTTCACCAGCATCTCTAGCCCCTTCACGATGAGCTTTGACTAGTCAACAAATCTTTGCTCAAATATGCTAAAGATCGTAGTCAGCTTTTGGGAAACCTAATCTCTGCTGGAATGCTGGAAAGGCACCTTTTAAACAGCCTGCTGATAACTGTTTTCCTATCAAATTCTAACTTTAAAAAATGTTTTGCCATGTAGCCTTTAAGGGCAGTCAATAAATTCGCAGTTTCAGGGGGTGGGGGAGATAGCCCAGAGTCTCCTTTTCAGGGCTATTACCATAGACAACCCTCCTGATGGTAGGAACCGGAGCATCGGCCACTAGCTAGAAAGGGAAGCACCACAGGCATTGTAGACAAATCTTGTTGCTCCCAGAGTTCTCACCTGTTGGGCCATTTCCCCATCTAAGTAACAGGCCTGTCCTCCCTTACCTTCTGATATGAAAAAACAAGATCTTTTTCCTGAGGCTGACTAGGTGCTGTCCTTCATTAAGATGAACGCCATCTGCATTCAGGCACTGGAATTTGTTTCTGAGGGAGGAGGCATCCAAGAGGTCCCTTCATGCTCCGCCCTGGCGCCTGCCCTGAGAGCACAGAGGCCAGCATGTCTGCACCCAGCCAGGAAAGGGCAGGGCAGCCAGCACCAGCTTGGGACAGCAGCAGGATGCTCAGCCCATTCCAGGCCCCACTGCAGGCCCTAGGGACCAGAAGCTCTGACACCACCGTGCTTGTCCCGGGCCTTTGGCACAGCTTGAGGTCTGTTGGTTCTGGACTTAGCCTTGTAGAAACCTGGCACACGGCCCACAGCCTGTGCACTACAATAACTCTAGTGATTGTTCTGGAACAACACGCTGCACAGCTACGGGGTACCAACTTTTCTTACCCTGTGCAGCGTGCCTACCTGCAATCTGTTTGAAATAATGCCTCCCATCTGGTGTGCAGCTCAACGGTGTGGCTGTTTCTTCTGATTCCGTCTTGATTGGGGCAGTTTTCACTGGCAGGAAGCTCTCGGGAGACCAGGCTCACTGAATTCCCTGTCACAGAGGGAGGGGAAAGGTTCACAGAAATCCAAGAAGACCCTTCTGTCCCCGCCCCCCTTGTTTTACATGTGGTAAGTGATTGGCTGCCTGAAACTCTTTGGTGGTGTGCTTGCCTACGGGTTGTTTAAGGGAGTGGAGCCACTTTTCCTAAGTCTGTGCTGTGGGTGGGATTCTGCAGTGATGAACCTGCCCCGAGCTACCCATGGTCCTGTAAGTAACCCCAATAATTTCATCGGTTTGCCAAAATGGACTTGTATGAAATCATTCCTTGGTCTATAGTATCCTCCCTTCCGGGGTTTTCCAGGAAAAAAAAATCCCAAGACAAGCTGCGTTAGATGAATACCTTCAACTCGAGGCTTGAGTGGCTCAGAAACCATAAGAGATCGGCTTGCAGCTTATCTGGTAGAAAGCTTTTTCGGCATGTATAAGACCCTGCGTTCAGTCCCTAGCACCTCAGAAAAGCAGCAGAGTTAGTGCGTGCCTGTAATTCCAGCACTCAGGAAGCAGGAGAAGGATCAGAAGGTCGAGGTCGTCCTTGGCTACCAGATGATTCTCAAAGTAAACGAAGTTAACCTTGGCAGTAATGACAGCATTTCCGATCTAACTCCTTTATCCCCACCAAGGGCTTTCTAAGAAGATGCCCTCCTCTTACTGATGAGGAAATGGAGATGAAGAGAGACAGGGATGGGAAGGTTTGTCCTGCCCTGTGGTTTGGATCTATCCAGGACACGCAGACATACACTGTGAAGGCTTCTGGGAAAAAAGGTTGTAGGGGAAAACAGAACTCCTGCGGAGCCCACTATGGGACTTACCCAAGTTTCAAACATACTGGACTGGGTGACTGCTAATTTAACTAAAAGATAAGGATTAGTTGGCAAAAAGGGGACAGGGGAAGTCAGGGGGTGGCCTTATAAGATGAAGGGGGCTTAGAGTCAGGGTGACAGTTTTTCTTTTTGGTTTTCTGTGCTTTGCTGGAGGGACAGACTATGGTGATAGTTTTAACTCTTTGCAAAAGAAGCATTCAGACGGTTTCCTGATGGTACCAGGACTATGGCCCCAGGTGGAGACTCACTGTTTTTACTTTTGTTTATTCCTCATACCAAACCCTTGCTATGTAGCCCAGGCTGGCCTGGACATCACAATAGTCCTAATCCAGCCTCCTAAGTGCTGGCAAAAGCAAGTTTGGTACGTAATCTTAAATGAAGAGTAGAGTGCTCGCTTCGGCAGCACATATACTAAAATTGGAACGATACAGAGAAGATTAGCATGGCCCCTGCGCAAGGATGACACGCAAATTCGTGAAGCGTTCCATATTTAAAAAAAAAAAAAAATGAAGAGTAGATTCAGGTTTGTCTTGAGTCATTGGCTGCCCTAAATCAGCTCTTATAAATCAGCTCAGAGCCTTTGCTCTGCCTTTCTGTCCCCCAACTACCCATGTGACTCCTTCCATTGCCCTTTTCCTTCTCAGCCACCTCTACAGAGAAGCCTTCTCTGACCATCCCCTTGACGTGAGTATTCCCTCCATCTGCCCAGCCCCACCCCCACGCCCATCCCACTTCCTTACTCTCTGCGGTCAACTGTATTTCACATCTACTTATTTCGTTCTGTGTCTTTCCCCTAAAATATAAATGGGAAGACGGATTTTTTTTGTCTTTGATCTAACTGCTAAAATATCTACACAGTAACAAGAACGTAATTAACGCAGTGACTGTCAACTTGACAGACTCTAGAATCACCATGGAGACAAAGATCTGGGGATGTCAGTGAGGGATTTTTCTAGTTAACTAGGTTAACTGGAAAAAATATTTTCTAGGTTAACTGAGGTGGGAAGAGAAAGTGAGTCCCACCATTCAGCTCTCTTGGCTTCCTGACTGCAGATGTGAGCAGCCACCTCAAGCTCTTGAGGTCAAGGCTTCCTCCTTTGATGAACACCGAGTTATAAGCTAAAACAAACACTTCTCCTTTTTCGTTTCTTTTGTGAGGTGGTTGATGCTAACAATTTGAAAACTAACCAATACAGTAGTCATTCGGTAAGCAAGTCTTGGAAAGGGCGTTGGATAGATGGATGGATGATCACGTTTGCCATAAAGTCTAAGTTGGATGGAATCTAACACACACAATACATGTTCAGGAGTAAGCAATGTATGAGCTAATTTCTTATTCCTCTATCTGGTTCTTGGCAACCGTTAAACTGTCCTCTGTGCAGGCCAACACCACCATTTCAATCCTAGAAGGCACAGTTGAACATATCGACACTTTCTCGGGTGTCCAGGATGACTCTATAAGCCTTCGGAGTAATCTAAAAGAAGAGAATCTTCTAGCTTGGTTGAAAAGGATGAAAATGGCCATTGAATCGGTGTCTATGTTGAATCTTAAGACTTCCTTTGGAAGTGAACACAGTATCTACCCTCAATGGTTGGATTTTGTATACAAGTCAACAGTTTGTCTGTCAACTGTCCTTCTTATACATTTAAGAAGCAGGATCAGAGCTGGAGAGTTGGCTCAGAAATTAAGAACACTAGCTGATCTTCAAAGGACCTGTGTCTGATTCTCGGCATCCACATGATAGTTCAGGAAATCTAATGCTGTCTTCTGACCCTACAAACACCAGGCATACATGTGGTGTGCAGACATATGTGCTGGCAAAAAACTAATACACATAAAATAATAAAATGCACAGAGTGTCTTAGTCACTTTTCTATTGCTGTGAAAAGACGCCATGACCAAGGCAACCTACAGAAGAAAGCATTGAATTGGGGGCTTCCTTACAGTTTAGAGGGTGAGTTTATGACCACTGTGGCAAGGAGCGTCAAGCAGGCAGAAACAGCATTGAAACAGTAGCTGAGAACTGACATCTGAGCCACTGTCACAGGGTGGAGAGATAGAGAATGCACTAACTGGATATGGCATGAACTGTTGAAACCTCAAAGCCCATCCCTCGTGACATGTCTCCTTCAACATAGGCACACCTCCTAATCCTTCCCAAACAGTTTCACCAATTGAGAACAAAGCATTCAAATACATAAGCCTTGTAGGGGAGGGAGGGTCTCATTCAAACCACCACATAAATCTAAGAGTAATTTTAAAGATCTAGTTGAACTTGACTTGGTGGATCATGCCTGAAATCACAGCCCTTTGTAGAGGCTGTGGCAGGAAGACTGTCGCAAGCTCAAGGTCAGCCTGAGCCCCACAATGAGTTCCATGCCAGCTTGGCTACAGGGTCTCTGAAACTACCTCCAGACAAACAATCAAATAAACACAATTCAGTTTTGAAGAGTAGGAAGATTGTGAGTTTGAACCCAACTTGGGCTACACAGTAAGATCTTGCCTCAAAAAAACGAACAAAAAAGCCAGTTGAAACAACCCATTCATGCTAATTCCATAATTGCAATTTTCTGTATGTACCAGGGATGGTTGGGCCACCAAGGTCCTCACTCAAATAAGAATCCCCACTTTGTTCTGTGGGGCCCCACGTGATCAATGGCTCTTGCATGACACCCCTCTTCTCATAAGATGCCCATACACGTAGAAGGCAGATGTATGGGAGGTTAACTCTCAATGATAGTGAGTCCTGTGCAGTGGTGACAGAAGGTGAGCTGCTGTTTAAGCCTCCTCACTCGGCAGCCCTTGGACTTGTAAGTCCAAGGTGTATCCACTGGACACCAACCTGTGCCAGAGCTCTTTCTGCTCAGATTTCTTGTCTAGGAATTCCTGCCAACTCCCCTCCTGCTCTTCCTTCCCAAGTTCTTGTGATTGTGAGCTTCTCCTCTCCTGTTTCTATGCCCAAGTCTACAAAGAACGAAACAAACTGCTGTTCCTTGCGCCCTCAACTCTTCCAGTTAGGATGTGGTTTTCAGCAAGCCTTTGCTTCTGCTTCTCCATGGCTGCAGGAGAGAAAATTGCTGGAGGGAAGGATGTACTTAGAAACTACGCAGATATATTTCAAACTGTACCCTCCCCATGCTGAGTGAAATCCTATACATGCTTACCCTGAGACCATCTGTGCTGGTTAGATATATGTCAGCTTAACACAAACTATAGTCGTCAGAGAGTAGGGGACCTTGAGTAAGAAAATGCCTCCCTAAGATTGGGCTGTGAGCCAACCTGTAGAGCATTTTCTTAATTAGTGACTGATGTAGGAAGAGCCCAGCCCATTGTGGGTGGTGCCATCCCTGGGCTGGTGGTCCTGGGTTTTATAAGAAAGCAGGCTGAGCAAGCCATGTGGAGCAAGCCAATAAGCCGCACCCCTCCAAGGCCTCAGCACCAGCTCCTGCCTCCAGGTTCCTGCCCTGCTTGAGCTCCCATCCTGACTTCTTTCAGTGATAAACTACAATGTGGAAGTGTAAGCCCAATAAATCCTTTCCTCCCCAACTTGCTTTTTGGCCGTGGTGTTTCATCACAGCAATAGTAACCCTAATGAAGACACCATCTTCCTCCATTGTGGGGCAGTGGACTGTGCTACCAGACAGAAGGACTGGTCAGGTCGAGTGAGCCCAAACCCTGTGAAACTCAGAATTGAGCACAGTAGGCATGGTGCCAGCCCCCTCTGCCAAACTCTACCTGCTCTGGAACATGTAACCATGACACCCCACTGAGAGGACCATGACAATCAGTCACATAGCATAAAAACCTGAAGTTCTCCATGCTAATAAGGTATCTAGAGAGGCCCCGAGTATTTAGCCAACGAGCTTCGATCCTGGGCATCCCTTCCCACAAAAGGTATTGAATCCCTGGTTCGCCCTGAGTAAGGTGTATGTATTTACATCGGCCATCAAACAAAGCAGTTTGGACAAGCAAGGACCATCTCTTCATCGTTGTAAAGAGCTGAGTAAAGCATATTTGCCTTCTTTGGTGTAGGTGGGCATAAATCATTCAGGTGAGGGCACAATAGAACACGAAGTTCCCTGGCATAATGGGAGGCCGGGGCAGGAGGATTTCCAGAGTACATAGGAAATACATAAAAAAAAAAAATTCCTATCTCAAACAAACTATCAGGAAGACAGACAAGGAGAAGTGTCACTCTTATTAAAAGGAATTGCCTCATGCCTTGCTACCTTCTAACCCAAATTAAAATGTCTTCTTGGGTCATGTGTGTTTAGCATTCTGAGAAGAACACAATTGCCTTCAGTGTGCCCTATGGAGACTTTAAACTGTTTCAATCTCATGATTGAATAGGTCAGTTTCTCACCATAAATCTGCCTGGGCTTGGTGGCAAAGGCCTGGAATCTTAGCCAGTTGGGGGCTATGGCAGAAGGATCACCAAGTTCAAGTTCAGCTTGATCTACACAATGAGTTCAAGGCCAGTCTGGATAATTTAGTGAGACCATAGTCAAAAGTAAATATAGGAATATAGGGTGTGGGGTGTAGCTCATTGGTAGAGTGCTTACCTAGCATGTGAAAGACTCTGTGTGTATGAGTGTGTGTGTGTGTGTGTGTGTGTGTGTGTGTGTCTTTGTGTGTGTGTATGTGTGTTCTATTGACTCTTCTCTTCTGGAGAAACCTAACATTGAATGGACTTTCAAAGTCTTGTGTTGCCTGGTGTGATGGTTTACACCTGTAATCCTAGCAACCTGAAGACTCAGGCAGGAATATTGTAAACTTGAGACTATGAGCTACACTGCAAAACCTGGACTCAAAACAAGATGTGGTCATTTGAATTAGAATGTTCCTCCATAGTCTCAGGCATTTGAATTCTTGATCTCCAATTGTTGGTATTGTTTGAGTAGACTTTAGGACCTGTAGCCTTGCTGCAAGAAGAATGTCACTAGGATCTAACTTTGAGGTTTTAAAAGCTTCACACCATTCCCAATTCACTCATTGCTACTCATTGTGGTTTCTGATTCAATCTCTCAGCTTGCTGATCCAGTTATCATGCCTGACTGCTGTCACACTTCCTGCTGTGGATCTGTAAGCCCCCACCCCAAAACAAACAAGCAAACCTTCTTTTTATAAGTTGCGTGGACACACACACAGACAGACACACACACACATACACACACACATGCGCGCACATGCGCCTTGTTTATTATCACAGAACAATCCTGATTTATAGACCATCAAGATGTTGTTACTCTGTAGGTAACCTGTAGGTATCTCTGTGTCAGACCCTCCTGGGCTCCCTCAGTGTTTGACCCCTGCTGAGCCTTGCTGAAGCAAGCCTTTTGTTCCTAACAAAGGAACATTGTGACTTTCTGTTTGGCCTGGGCTGTACACTTGGGCGGTAACACTGTTAAGTCGGTTCCTGTTTTTTGTTCCTGTGTTTTGTTCCTGAGGGTGTAAGCCTGTTTTTCCACTGTACTTCCTGGAATTTTCCACCTGGTGGACTTGGGATATATATTCTATGAACCTCAGTGAAAGCTTTGGCATTCTCGTAACATGAATGACCTGAATATGTGTTTTTTCTTAAACCTCGAAGGCCTACTCCCTGTTCTCGGTACTGTGGCGGCATGGGCACTGACACCTCTGTAGGTAAGGACACCTACTGTCAAATCACAAGACTTGAGTTCAAGCCCTAGGACATAACCACTCCCATAGGTTGACCTCTGACCTCCACATCCATGCAGTGATGCTCCTGTACAAACACGCACATGAACAAACACAAAACAGACAAATAAAAATGTTTTTTAGGGGTTGGGGATTTAGCTCAGTGGTAGAGCGCTTGCCTAGGAAGCGCAAGGCCCTGGGTTCGGTCCCCAGCTCCGAAAAAAAAAAAATGTTTTTTAAATAGAGAAAAAAAATTGCTAAGTACAACTTTTAAAAAGCAAAGAAGAGAAAATTCTGGAAAAACGTTCATATGGATGATGAGATATGACTGTTAGCGGTGTTCTAAATCCTTTATATGAATGACTTAGAACAGTCCTTATAATACGTCCTCCACATAATCTACAGGAGTGCAGAAAACATCCGTGTATAACACAAAGAATGTGCACAAAGAGGAAAGGAAAACCAGCATCAGAAGAGAATGACCTTTTCAGTTAGCAAATGTGACAAGGACATGGAGCCTTGTACGGAGCCACACACATCCTGACATCCCTGCTAAGCCCCCTCGCCTTCCCTGCTGCATGCTGCGTGCCCACTGCCTGTGACCAGGAGGACCACATGGAGAGCAGCAACAGGGAGAGCAGCCCGCAGCTGGTGCTTAACATAGAGCTGCCTGCCGAGCAGATGTTGGGTGAAACCATGACCTCAACTGTAACACTTGGCGGCTGCTATTGATAACTGTCATGCATTGTAAACTAAATTTGGCTCTTTTCATATACATATGGCATATGTATATGCACCAATAAGAATCTGAATGACACCGAAAATAGTCATTGACTTGGGGAACAGCTCTGAATTGTCCCATGGCATTGGAAGTGTGGTAAGTGTCACCATCTGAGACTTTCTCTTACTTTCTCATATAGACTCACATACACAGATTTCTGGGCCTGAGGATGCCCCAATCCAGGCTACACTACATAGCAAAGCTTATCAGTCAAAACTGCTTATCAGTCAAAGGACCTGGACTCAATGAAACTGTAACTTATCTGAAATTGGCTCCATATACTCCAGCTATTTCTTTTCTTTCTTTTATCTTTTTTGGTGAGGAATGTGAAAGAAAAAGCTACTTTATCATACCCCAGAGTTATAAGAAAGTCTGAAAGAGTCTTCAAAGGCTAAATTCAACCTGCAAGTCAAATATACTCTTTAATGAACCGTGGAGGTTTAGCAGTGTCTTAGTTACTTAAGGTTTTACTGCTGTGAACAGACACCATGACCAAGGCCAAGTCTTTTAAGGACAATATTTAATTGGGGTTGGCTTAGAGGTTTAGAGGTTTGGTCAATTATCATCAAGGCAGGAGCATGGCAGCATCCAGGCAGGCATGGGGTAGAAGGAGTTGAGAATTCTATATCTTGTTCTGAAGGCAAATAGAAGACTGGTTTCTAGGCAGCTAGGATGGGGGACTTAAAGCCCACACCCACAGTGACACGCCTACTTCAACAGGGCCACCTCACTTGCCACTCCCTGGGCCAAGCATATTCAAACCACCACAAGCAGCTTCTCTTGGAATGGCAGGGACCTGGCACCAGTATGATACCAGCCCAAGCTGAGTGACAGCTCCCTTTTCAAGATCACCACCTTTGCCTCAGTTGCTCTCCTTTGATAACCCAGTTGGAGCATCAATGAAATGAAGGACTAGAAGGAGAAACTATCTAGTAAGCCTCAAAACACTGACCGCCTGGGGCTGCAGAGCTGGCTCAGTGGGTCTGAGTGTGGCTTGTTGCTCTTGCAGAGGACCTGAGTTCAGTGCCAGCACTTGCATCAGCCTGTAACTTGAGCTGCAGAGGGATCAGATGCCTCTAGCCACTGAGGGCATCTGCATTCATGTACAAGTAGGCAAAGATACTACAAAATACCAACTACGTGGTCACTGTGGCTCTCCTTAACGTTGCTCCTATAGCATGTCATATAATTGCACTCACAACTATCTTCTCTTTCCAGTTCCTCCGACAATAAGCAGATGACTCATTGGACTTACAGCTGAGAAAAACAAATTCAAAAGGGGGAAGGGTATATTGACCAGCAGTTCAGAGGTTTCATTCTAAAGTTGATTGGGCTGTGTTGAGACCAGAGGGATGCAGATGAGTATGACTATGTGACAGGGGCCACTCAGCTGGTATGAAGGAAACAAAAACATCAGAAAGGTGCCTACTTCCTGTAGCTAGACTCTACCTTCAAAACTTTCCATTGATCTCAATAACGCCCGGAAGTTGGGTTTATCAGTAGATTAGCCTATTGGTTATATTAGTGTCCTTGCAGCTGAATAACAGGTCTTTGACAGGATTATTTTGTTCTGTTTTGGTTTTTGGTAGGAGGGAGACCTCATATCCAAAACATAACAGACAGAATCTATTTCTAGTTCCATTTTCCAAGGAGGAAAACCACAGGGAAGATTTTCAGGGAATTTGCATAGCATCATTGACAGCAGTAGATAGCAGGGCCAGGAACTGAAGTATCTAACGCCAGAGTCTAGCTTCCAGGCACAACTTCCATACCTCCACAGTTAAATTTTCAGTTTTTGAAGGGTATTAGGTGGGGTGTGTTGAATAGGAATGGTCCCCACAGACTCATGTGTTTGAATGCTTGGCCCATAGGGAATGGCATTATTAGGAGGTGTGGCCTTGTTGGAGGAGGTGTATCATTGTGGGGACAGGCTTTGAGCTCTTATATATGCTCAGGCTCCACCCTGTGTAGACATAGTCTCCTTCTGCTGCCTGCAGATCAAGATGTAGAACTCCCAGTTCCTTGTCCAGCACCACGTCTGCCTAGATGCTGTCATGCTTCCTGCCATGATGATAATGGACTAAACCTCGGAAACTATAACCCAGCCTGTAGGATGATGTCATTATGCAAGTGAAGGCAGGCACAAGATAGAATGAGGCCTGTCATTGGACGAGAAGGAAGGATGGGTGGGAGAAGTTTTAGAGAGGAGGAAGAGACTGAAGAGGGAGGAGGGCAGCCGAGAGAACATGGAGGTGGATGTTAAGATCCCTCTCTGCACATTTACAGGTTGTTATGAATATTCCTAAGGGATGGATGTGTGGAGTATTTTGTGTATCTAGATGAGCAAACTGTATGTTATCTAGGTGAGCATTATATCTTGTCAATTGGATTAGAGGTTATTGTGTTGTGTGTTCTTTCATGTGGCGATTTAATTGAGTTCAAGAGACTATGTGGTGGCAGGACACTAAGCTGCTACAGAATTGGGATGTGTATGTCTGGCGTAGTGGCCACCTGCCTTGGGAACTAGATAAGTAGAGAGATTGTTGCCAGGCTCAGAGTAGCCATCGGCAGTGTGATATGGGATGGAGCTAAGCGGATGAGACACGCTTTGCTGACTGAGATGAAAATATGTAACCAATGCCATGAGGCCCCATGGTTCTGGATCTAGTAAGGGGTAAAAGAAGCATTATTTTAATTTTGCAACCCCAGTGCCAATTAAATATTTTCCTTTATCAGAGTTGCCTTGGTCACAGTGTCTCTTATAGCAATAAAACACTAACTAAGACCCTGAAGTTACACCTACAATTCTAGCTGTGTAAGAGTCTAAGGTGGGAAGATTGTTTGAGTCTAAGAATTTGAGACTAGCTGAGGTTACATAGTAAGACTCCATCTCTAATTTTTTTCAACTAAAATTCGTATTTGGAGGCCTTTAATCTCAGCACTTGGAAATCAGAGGCAGGCAGATCTCTGAATTTGAGGCCAGCCTCGTCTACAGAGCAAGGTCCAGGACAGCCAGGGCTACATGAGAAACCCTGTCTCAAAACAAAACAAAGCAATTCATATCGGATAAAATTATTCTGCATCCCGAAATCTGAAGGTCTTGGTGACTCTGACCTCCTGAATGCACCGTGTTTCCCATCCCCACAATCATGCTCATCACATAACTCTGAAATTTCTAGGTAAATTTCCTGTCTACCTCAGAAGCAAGGAAGAGTGTCATTTGCCAGCATGCCGCACACAGCACACACCGTGTGTGCATAAAGAACAAGACAGATGCTTTTGAATGCTCTATCTGTATCCTCAGGCCAAGGGGTTATCTTATTAGAACTGGAGAGTACAGCAGCCTATTGAAGAGTCTTGTTGCCTCTGGACTTGTCTCTCCATAGCAACGCTCCCCTCTACCAATGCAGATAACATTCTACTCTCAGAGATGCGGGGATTTAATGAGAAAATTCTTCTGAAGAGCCCGACACTGAACAGGACTCACAATAGAGTGTGTGCCATTTTGACACTTGAATATTTCATGTAATATCCTTCTTACAAAGGCACTCCCAGACCCAACCTAAGCTCCTGCCTCCAGCATGAGCACGTGGCTCTTGTCTCATCTCCGACCTGTGTCGGTCCATCTGGCGTAAGTGGGAGAGTGCCAGAAGCAGCGGGGTAATAAATAGGTCGCAACTCTCAAGAGCAGAAACCAAACTTGGTGTCTTGGAGTGCAAGGTGAAGGAGGCGTGCTGCTCCAAATATGAACACATTTGGAGCCTTCGAAGTTTGCAGCAACTTTGTATCTTTTCAAAAGGTAAAACTTAAAGCAATTCTGACCTCCAGATGGCTGCTTTATTTTAACATCTCCAGATTCCTGTGTAATCTGGGTCAGCAGCCCAATGACTGTTCTGTCCAGCATCCAAGAGTTAGTCAAAGGCCTTCCTCCCTTCTAATCTTTGAGGACTATCCGGAGCCACTGGTCAACAAACAGCTCCTACAGATGTTTTCAGATATCAGCAACAGCCATGCAGGGTACCAGGCTCTCTCTTCTCAGTTTCTCTTTTGTATAGAGTTTTGTGTTGCCCGGCTTGGTCACTATGTAAGAGAGGATGGTCTTGAACTCTTGACTGTCACACCTCTGCCTTCCAAGAGCTGAGACAATAAACATGCGACTCCATACTTTGTTTATTTGAGACTGGGGATTGAACCTAATGCGTCATGTGCGCTAGCTAGGTAAGCCATTATCTCCTCTCTAAAGATGGAGAGCCTATCTGGAAGGCTTAAACAATGTGCTGTGTACATAGAAGGCTTCTAGTGAAGACATTTTCAGACCCCATGAATTATCACACTCAGCCATTAAACTATACGTATGGCTCCTAGTCTGAGAAGTCACTGCATGATGATAATTACAGGGCTGACTTAAATATGCATATTAAATCATTGAGATAAAGGGATAAAACTCTTGACTCTTATTTAGACTATTTCTCCTTCCTCACCCACACAGTAGTGGACTATTTGTAGCAAACTGAATAAATGCAGCTTGGCTTGTGTATCATGAGAAATGAAGGGATGTGAGACCTTCCCTTTTTCCTGAAGACTTCATAAAGAATGGCTTCCAAAAACACATACATGTGTATTAAACTTAGAAAACCTTTTAATGGTCCATTTCATTATAAAAACAGGACACATTTGGAGGCCCAGGAGATGACTCAGGGATTAAGAGTGCTTGCTCCTTTTTCAGAGGACCAAAGATGGGTTCCCAGCATGCTCGGTGGCTCACAACTGCCTCTAACTCTAGCTTTAAGGAATCCAATGCCTTCTTCTGGATTTGGTTTTTGTTGTTGTTTGTTTGTTTGTTTGTTTGTTTTTGTAGGTACCTCCTGCACTCATGTGTCTCTCCCTAGCCCCCAGACATTAAATAAACTTTAACATAAATACTTAAAATAAATAAATTGATGGGGGAGGGGCAAGATGTCTCAGTGGGTACAGGCTGTTGCTGCAGAAGGATTGCAACCTGAGTTCAATCCCCAGACGCCACATAAAAGTGGTAGAACCCTGACAAGCTCTCCTCTGGCCTTCTCCCATACCAGCCAGACCATGGTACATTCATCACACACACACACACACACACACACACACACACACACACACACACTAAATCAAAACTTTAAAGGAGTATTTTTACTCTAAGTGTATTTTATACGATATAAGGGCTACTACCATCTTCTTTTTTCTTTTAGATTTCTTTATTTTATGCATATGAGTACACTGTACCTGTCTTCAGACACAACAGTAGAGGGCATCAGATCAGATTAGAGATGGTTGTGAGCCACCATGTGATTGCTGGGCATGGAACCTAGGACCTCTGGAAGAGCAGTGGGTGCTCTTAACCACTGAGACATCTCTCCAGCCCTCGAAGTGTATTTTAAAGTTCAAAAAAGATTACACTTTTGATAGTCTGTTCAGCTAAATCTGAGAAGTTCTAGGCAAGACTCTCTAGTAAAACCATATTGAAATTAAAGATAAAATTTTCAGGTCTGTTAAGAAGTTTAGACAGGAATGAGTGAACCGGTCTTCCTGCTCCGGGTCAATGACAAGACAACATGGGGGCAGGGCTGCAAATGAAAAGAAAAGCATTTTCAGGTTTGACCTTTTGCAATGCAGATGTGGTGTTTTGTTTTGTTTTGTTTTGTTTTGTTTTGCTGGGATTGAGGTCCGTTCTTTACTGCTGAGCTGCACCCCTAGGCCTGTTGTGTATTAAGTCTTTATAGAAAATAGCACTTGCTGCTCCTGTAGACTACCTGGGTTCGTTTGGCTCCAGCACTGACATGGTGGGTCACAGCCATCTGTAGCTTCAGTTCTCGGGCATCCAGTGCTTCCTCAGACCTCCTCAGGCTCCTTCATGAACATGGTACACACTCAGGCACACACATATATTCTGCCATTCCATTTGGAATACACATATGGGAAGAAATGGAGTGTCAAACATAGAAACATGTACATAGCATATGTTATATAATGCATAAATAAAATACAATATATACTATCTTCTTTTTTTTTTTTTTTTTTTTTTTTGGTTCTTTTTTTCGGAGCTGGGGACCGAACCCAGGGCCTTGCGCTTCCTAGGCAAGCGCTCTACCACTGAGCTAAATCCCCAACCCCTACTATCTTCTAAAGACATGAATATACTATAAATTTAGTTTCAAGACATTCAAGAAGTCTCATAAAAATCGTGAAGTATGGTGGCAGGAACCCGTTATCTTAGCACTCAGGGGGCAAATTCAGATTGAGGTCATCTTCTACTACTTAGGCAGTCTCTGTCTCTGTCGCCTGCACAGAGAAGGGTTGAGTTAGAGGATCCTTAAGTTCCTCTCCAGCATTGTTAGTTCTAGATGTCAGCTGTTGTTAAATGTTACTCTATAAATTTTCTGACACCACACTTTGTGCATAAAACATGGTTGGGGTGAATGAATGGAAGCTTTCAAAAGAGGGGCAGGGCAGGTCTGGGGGTGCATGGGTGCATTTAGAAGGATAGAACAGGAGGACTACCATGTTTAGAGCAGCTTGGGGCTATAGTGTGACTATATATAATGAAGATAGTAACTCACATATGCACAACACACCATATATATGTAAACTAAATATGAAATTTCTGCACTTTGACATTTTTACAATAATACATACTTGTAATAACTATGACATTGTAGAATCTTCCATTTGTCTCTTGAAATAATTGGGTTAACCTTTGGATATGTAACTTTTCATTCATTCTCATCTCCTTTCTTTATGAAATAGAATGATTTATTCTTTTCCTAAGAAAATATTAGGATTAATTCATTCTTAGCTTGTCAGTAGTTTATTTTTACTGCTATAACAAAATTCCGGAGTCCAAGTGATTCATACAGAATGGTTGGTTTAGGCTTATGGTTCTGGGAGGTGGGATTTAAGAGCATGGCTCCAGCAACTTGCTTGACCTCTGGTAGCAGCTTTGTGCTTCATCATAATGGGCTTTGTGGTTCATTGTAACAGGGCTGTGGAGGCTGGGAAGTAAACAGGTATCAGAAAAATAAAACACAAGGAGCGGATTCACTTTGAAAAAACACTCCACCAATCCATTCAGAGCAGTGGGGCCAAATCCTAAGCAACTTTTAAAGGCCTCCCCATTTCTCTTTTCTGCCACAATGGTTATCAATTTTGCACCATCCTAGGGGGGCACTTTCAAGCCATAGCAACAATACATAATGAAAGTTTTGGGGTTGGGGACTTAGCTCAGTGGTAGAGCACTTACCTAGCAAGTGCAAGGCCCTGGGTTCGGTCCTCAGCTCAAAAAAAAAAAAAAAAAGAAAGTTTTAAGATTTGTATAAATTAAGTGAAGCGTAGTGGTGGACGCTATCATTCCAGTACATGGATGGTGAGGTGGGAGCATTGGGAGTTCAAGGCTGCCTGTAGCAAGTTTAAAATCAACCTGAGCTACATGATATTCTCTCTCTCCAGAGGTGGTGGTGGTGGTGGTGTGGGAGACAGAGAGACAGAGACAGAGAGAGTTAGAGGGAGAGACAGAGAGGAGAGAGACAGAGACAAAGGCAGAGAGAGGAGAGAGACAGAGACAAAGGCAGAGAGAGGAGAGAGACAGAGACAAAGGCAGAGAGAGGAGAGAGAAAGACAGGGGGGAAGGAGAAAGAGACAGAGAGAGGAGAAACAGACCAACAGAGACAGAGAGAGGAGAGAAAGACAGACAGACAAAGACAGAGACAAAGAGAGACTGAAAGGAAAAGAGAGAGATAGGATGGTTGCACAGCTAGAGAGAGAGAGAGAGAGAGAGAGAGAGAGAGAGAGAGATTTTAGTATGGTTTCACAGTTAACATCACCATGCTTCTATCTTCCCAAATTCTTGCTATGTAACCATCTTGCGTGTATCACAATGTGAGCGTTCATCTTTTCAAAGCGTTTACTCTTGTTCTAAGAGGTAGAATTTTTATTTTTTGTTGTTGTTGTTTTGCTTTGCTTTTGTTTGTTAATACAGGGTCTCACGCTATAGCCCAGGCTGGCCCTGACCTCTTGCCCGTCCTGTAGCAGCCCTCTGAGGGATAGAGGTGCACACAAGGTGTCACTGTGTGCACCATCATGCCTAGCTCACAAAGTAGGAGTGCTGAGTCAGTAGACAAGCATATTTTCATTCTGCATAAATATTGCTCAGTTGTTTTCATAAATATTCATATCCGCTGAACTATATAAAAGTAACTATTTCTTCCAAGTCTCGCTAGCTTTGACTGCATCTCATGTACATATATTTATTCAAATTTATTTTTGTTCTGATTTTTTTAAAACTCCTATAAGCTTTTCCTATTAAGTCATTTGTCATCTGGGCAAAGTGATGTTCTTTGTAATCCTGGCATTCAGGAGGGTAAGTTGGGAGAATCATGAGTTCAAGGCTACCCAGGACTATATAGCAATGTTGAGGACAGCCTGGACTATAAATTTTTCCCATTAGATGATTTTTTTTGTTCTTATAAATTTCTAGGCCTTTTGTGTAGAAGTTGTATCAGGATCGTCAGATGGCTTGATGTGAACCTTGAAAACCTTTTCTACATATTACCCAGTAAGCAATACAATGACAGTCACTTGTCTGTGACAGTTGAGAGTGCATCAGTACTGGAGAGTGTCACATGATGAAATAAGGACAATAAGCTGAGCCATGTCTCATCAACATTCATGTGTTGCAGCCTTACCCGTGATCTACATGTGTGCAGATGAGACTCTGAAAGGTAACTACTTCAATAACATCAGCAGGCGAATTTCATTATAATGGGGCCAGCTCTTCTGTCAGAAGAGCATCTCTCCCTGTTGTTATATGAAGACACAAGAAGGAGCTGGGCCATCTACACACCATGAAAAAAAATCCTCACTGGAAGCCAACCACACCAGCATCTCAAATTTGGATGTCTAGGCTTCAAGACTGTGAATACATTTCTGACATTTAAGCATTCTGGTCTATAGTATTTTGTTACAACATCTTGAACTGACTGAGAGAGTGCAAGACAGCAATGCACAAACCAGAGGATTTAAAAGAGCAGGCTAACTGGAGTATGTTGGCTCACTCTCAACTCTCTAGAGGCTGAGGCAGGAAGATTGAAGATTTCAGCCTGGACTACATAATGAGACCCTGTCTCAAATGACAGGGAGGAGGAGAAGGAGGAGAAGGAGAAGAAGAAGGAGGAGGAGAATGAGGAGGAGGAGGAGAATGAGGAAGAGGAGGAGGAGAATGAGGAAGAGGAGGAGGAGAATGAAGAAGAGGAGGAGGAGGACAAAGAAAAGGGAAAGGAGGAGAGAGGGGTTGGGGAGGAGACAAGAAAAGAGACAGAAAGACGGAGGCAAACAGAAAGATCCCCAGACAGAAAGACACACAGGCAGATTGAAATATCAAGATCACTCAGCTTCACTAATTACCAATATACTGTTCACTGATACTTGCTCAGTTTCCCTTCAAATCTATTACTACATTTTTTTCCACTCACATGCTTGATTCCTGGGCTAGAATATTCCAAACTCCACGAATAGCTAAGACCATCAATTGCAGTGCCTGGTCCTGTCTTCGTCATGTGACAAGGTCTTCCTTATATCTTTGTAACCCCTGGGAAGTCAAGCTTTTGCACAGTGACTCAGGCTTCAATGGAGAATGTCTCAGTGAAGGAGGCAGAAGTTGAGTGACATCGCATCCTCTGTGCTGATGTGGGTGGTCCAACCAAGCCCATTGTCAATGGAACAGTTGTTCTCGACTGTCAGAGGGAACATAACTGACGAATCTAGAGTAATGTTTTAAAATTAGCACAGTCAAATACATACTCATAAATAGATACAGATATGTGCACAGATGTGCGTCTTAAATCTGCCTTCAATGTCCTGTGATTCTCACGATAAACCAGTTGCTCAGAAACATGGTGTTGGGCAAGTTTGCCTTGCCCAGGGTCTAGTAAGTAGTAGAGGCAGGATTCAGGTACCTCACAGCAACTCCCAGCTAGTCCTACTAAATCCACTTAAAAGGACACTCCAGTTGTTTTAAAGTTTATATTGTCATCCCCATAACTTTTGAGTTGGTATCAATATGTATGATTCCCTAAAAAAAAATTTTTTTTAAAACCATACACACACAAAATAGAATTGTGTTCAATTTAAATAAGCACAGTTTACAAAACAGAAGAAGCCCAGGCAGACTGATTTCAAAGCAATCATCTTCAGATTCATTCATCCCGAGGCATATTTTTCTAGAATAATAGGATGAAAACCTGTAGGTGGTTCTTTGTGTTTTTTTTCTGGTGCTTCCCTTAGTGGCCATGTCTGTCCAGCTCACTTTTCCTTCCCTAGAAGCAGCAGCAGCTGATTCAAATTATCTGAGAAATTAGCTCAGCTCTGTATTCTGTGGCACACGTAAAGACATGGCCTCAGATCCTGTCTACAGAGAAGGCAGGACTGGGGTTTCTCCTTACCCTTTGGTGCCTGTTACTCAGTACACATCACAACAGACTATTCTATCTCCCACACAGCAGCCGTGTCACGCCACGGTTCATTTATGCTGAACATGGAAAAATAGCTAATTGTACACCTTTGTACAAGTCAAGTTGAAAATGTTACCTTCTGCCCAATCAGCCAAGAGGTCATTTGAATTCGATCTCAAAGGGTGGCCGTTGAAAGCAAATAGAGAAGCACAATTACCAGTCTTGTAAAAGCATCTTATTAAAAGGCTATAAAAATCCATTACCATTTGTAATTTCTATTTCATTTCTTGAAATCAAAGGCCATCCCATTCATAAATGATAATGACCTTCCCAGGGTGCCTAGCTACCCTATTCTACCATTCTCACCAAATACGCACATGCGCGGTGTTTCTGAGGAGGACGCACATGCGCGGTGTTTCTGAGGAGGAGCGCATGCCGGTGATGTTTCCCAGGTCTCTACTGATGAGATTCACACATTGGCAAAGTCTTCCTGCAATTGTCTGGGGAGACAGAGATTGTTGTAACAAGTAGGGTCAGATCCAAATGGAGCCTCCCCAAACAGGTTTTCTTTCTTTTTTTTTTTCTTTTTTTTTTTTCTGGGGCTGGGGATCGAACCCAGGACCTTGCGCTTCCTAGGCAAGCACTCTACCACTGAGCCAAATCCCCAACCCTAGGTTTTCTTTCAAAGAAAAAATCTTTGCAGGTTCTAAATCCTTTGAATGGTTTAAATAAGGGGGTAAAATAACCACAGGAATATAAAGTCTTGAAAAGCTATAAAACTCATCATTTTAGTTGTCAAGCGAGTTATCACAAATATTCAAATGAGCAATTCCTAACAAACTGACTTGTCCCTTGGGGTTACATACTGTCACAAGAAAGACAGGGTTAGGAAGCTCAAGGCCCTGGGTTCGGTCCCCAGCTCCGAAAAAAAAGAACCAAAAAAAAAAAAAAAAAAAAAAAGAAAGAAAAGAAAACGCCGTGTGGGCTTGCCCAAAGGCCATTCTTAAAAAAAAAAAAAAGAAAGAAAGACAGGGTTTTATGCCTTTGTGACAGAAGACGCTGCTATGTCATGAACGTACTTGGCACTACTTTATCAGGGAGAAAGAACCGAAAAGAGTGAAAGCAGAGAGGTGCATGCGGGTGCCTGTGTCAGGGAGGATCAAGCCAGGTAAGAAGCAAGGAATGGAACTGGGGAGAGGGTGCGGTGTGGATCAGCAAGTACAGCTCTACCTCAACTGAGGGACATTTATGATTCCACATGAAAATATTGTGAGCAATAGGAATAAATGAAAGCCAAATCTATTTGTTGATCTGGCAAAACCCATATCTCTGGATAGAATATATATATGTATGTATATGTATGTATGTATATGTACATATATGTATATATGTATGTGTGTATATATATTAGATAAGGATTCGGCAGCTGGTCACAGTGGCTCATACCAGTGGGCCCAGCACTTGGGAAGCAGAGTCGGGAGAATTGATCCTACTCTCAAGATAGCCTGTTCTACATAGTAAGTCCTGGGCTAGCCAGAGTTACCTAGTAAGACCCTGTCTCAAAATATAAAATAAATAAATTCAAACACCACTGGCTGGGTTTTCAGTTTGGGTTTTTCTTTTGGGAGTTGTATTGATTGTGTAACTTTTCATCTGATTTCTTTTCTACAAAGGATGTCCAATTGACCGAGCTGTTTGTGGTGGTTCACATGCCTGGAATTCCACTACTAAGGAGGCTGAGGCAGGAGGATTGATTGGAACTTGGGCTACAGTATATGACCCTGTCTTGTTAACAAACAAAAGTGCACACAAACGAGACGTGCCAGTGAGATGGTTCAGTGGGTAGTGTCAAAAACACACATAAACACACATACAGTAAATACATACAAACAAACATACACATGATAAACACACACACATACATACAGTAAATACACACACTCAAATATACACACAGTAAATACACAAACATAAATATGCATACAGTAAATACACACACATAGATATCAGTGGGTAGTGGCACACACATAAATAAACATACACACAGTTAATACATACTCACAAATTTATATACAGAAAATATACACATATAAACATACACACAGTAAGTATACACACACATAAATATACATACAGTAAATACACACACATAAATATGCACACAATAAACACCCAGTAAGTACACACACATAAATACACACAAATATACACACGATAAATATACACACATACACACAGTAAATACACACACCCAAATATATACACAGTAAATACACACACATAAATATGCACACAGTAAACACACACATAAGTTTACACACAGTAAATACACACACAGATATTAGTAGGTAGTGGCACATACATAAATAAACATACACAGTTAATACACACACACAAATTTATAGACAGAAAATACACACATATAAACATACACACAGTAAGTATACACACACATAAATATACATACAATAAACACACACATAAACATACACACAGTAAGTGTACATACACATAAATATACACACAGTAAACACACATAAATATGCACACAGTAAGTACACACACCCAAATATACACACAGTAAACACACACAAATATACACACAGTAAATACACACACCCAAATATACACATAGTAAATACACACACAAAATAATATGCACACAGTAAACACACACATACACACATGATATGATACACACATACATACATGATTAATATACACACATACGCATAGTAAATACACAAAAACTTAAAAGACAAATTCCATTTGATGAAATAAAAGAATTACAAATTTGAAACAAAAGATAATGAGCAGAATCTTTGATGCATACATAAAGAGATATACAATCCCCAGTGTGTTCTGCTAAGTGCTGATTGCCTGCACAAGGGCTAGAGTTTATAATCAAGTTACCTGTATCAAAGAAGATCGTAAAATATTTCTCATGACATGATCAATTTGTATTCCTTTTTTCAGTGGGACATCCGTCCCTCAGTAGATATTCTCTTAGGATCATTTCTGTTTTCCAGGTGCCATTGGAAAATCACATCCCATTCAAAACTTAAACGTATCACATGTCACTTTCTCAGTCTGTAAGGAATTTCTACATTATGTTGATGTGTGCCTCCTGTTTGATTAAAATCAAAAGGACAGATTTATTGAGAATTTTGCAAAAAGGGACAAACCCCTTCCCATGTAATTCACTACTGACAGTTTCCTTAGGAGGCAGGTGGAGAAGCATTTTATTACTGTCATTCTACAGATGAGAAATGGGCTGGGTAGCTGAGGAAAGGTGATCACAGTCCATGCAATTCTGTGTATATACTTTGATCAGTACCACTTGGCTCCTTTATTTGTTATTTGTGTTATAATTTAAATAATACTGTCAGCAGGGAGACTAGATAAACTGAAGAAAGCAAATGGGAAACTGGGGGTGGGGTGGGCAGAGGGGACAGAGAGTGCATCACGCTATGAGCCTGACCACTTGAGTTTGCATTCCCAGCATCCACAGAAAAGGCCAGGAACAATGTCATCTGTGGGTAATCTCAGGACTGGAGAGTCAGACACAGGAGGATGAGGGATGGGCTCTCTGCCTAGCCAGTCTAGCTAACTGATGAGCTTTGGATTCAGTAGGAGACTGTCTTAAGGTTCCTATTGTTGCAAGGAAACATCATGACCAAAAGACAAGTTGGGAGGCGAGGGTTTATTAGGCTTGCACTTCCACATTGCTGCTCCTTACTGAAGGAAGTTAAGGACAGGAACTCACACAGGGCAGGATCCTGGAATCAGGAGATGATGCAGAAACCACGGAGGGATGCTGCTTACTTGCTTGCATCACATGGCTTGCTCGGCCTGCCTTCTTAAAGAACCTAAGACCATCAGCCCAGGAATGGCATCACCCACTGTAGGTTGGTCTCTCCCCCCTTGATTGCTAATTGAGAAAATGCCTTACAGCTGGATCTCATGGGGGCTTTTCCTCAACTGAGGCTGCTTCCTCTCTGATGGCTCTGACTTGTGTCAAGTTGACAAACAAAACCAGTCACTACAGGTAAATGCTCTGCCTCAAAATTACAGCGGAGAAGCCAGGTTTGGGAGCACACATGAAATCCTAGACCTTGGGAGATCTCTTTGTCTACACACCAAGTTCCAGGCTAGCCAAGGCTACAGAGTGAGAGCCTATCTTAAAATAATAATCATAAAACAAAGACAACAATAATAATGTGGACAGGAACAAAGATGGGCGAGGTTCCTGTTGGTGGCGTCTAGAGTAGTGATAGAGAGAATTGGGATGGATATAACCAAATTCATTATAGATATGCATGAAATTGTCAAAGAAAGTATTTTAAAATTAAAAATAAGGTTAAAAAATGATAGAGGAGGGGTTGGGGATTTAGCTCAGTGGTAGAGCGCTTGCCTAGCAAGCGCAAGGCCCTGGGTTCGGTCCCCAGCTCCGGAAAAAAAGAAAAAAGAAAAAAAAAAATGATAGAGGAAATACATCTGATGTCTCCTATCCCTGTGTGTACGGGCAGACACCACACAAAGGGAGGGGCAAAGGGATCAAACAAAGCTTCAGGTATTCTTTGTAACAATTAGAGGCTACAAATTAGACATTCAATTAGAAAGGAAGGAAAACAGTATCCTGAGGCTTAAGGAGATAAGAGGGGAAAGGTGGGCCAGTGACTGTTACCAGAGCACAGCACAGAGGATGTGACTGGAGCTGTCAACCATCACACATGCTCAGAGGGATCTAATGATTCCCCCAAAGAGCCCAGTGCCAGGCCCTGGGTGCCAGCGTGTTTGTCTTCCGATTGAATTAGTTTGAAAAGCCAGTGCCTACTGCACCCAGTTGCTTCCACTGTGTGTCAAGACCACAGAACTGAACAAGTGATATTTAGTGATAAAAAGAGGGAAGTTAAGTCATTCATTTAATGAAAACAAGGATTATTTTGCTGTATAATTGGGGGTATTTCCTTCCTGGGGCCTCTTGGCTATTTCTCAGATATATTCTGTTTTGAGAAGGAAAAAAAGGGAGGAAGGAAGGAAGGGGAAAAGAAAATTAAAGAAAACGAAAGAAAGAGGGGCTGGCCCAATGGCTCAATGGTTGAGAGCACTTCAAAGAACCTAAGTTCGATTCCCAGTGTCCATACAGGGTGCTTCACGACTGTCCGTAGCTCTAGTTCCTGGGGAAACAACAACATTTTCTGGTTTCCTCAGATACTTATGCACGTGCACACAGACACACACATGCACACACACACACATACAGACATACACACACACTAAATAAATAAATAACACCCCCCCCAGAACCCTGTGCCCTTAAGCCTCAAGCAATGGTCCAACTGGCCTGTCCCGAGGGAAGCCATGTTGTCAGCCCTACCCTCAGAATGTACAAAGAGCCAGGATGACATCATCACTGCTTTAAAAACAAAAAGCAAAAATCACCCAGGTCTGGTATTACAGTCATGAATTCCAGCAGTCTAGAAGGCTGAGACAGGAAGATCTCAAATTCAAGTTATTCCTGGATTACAGAACAAGTTACAAGGCCAGAGACAACCCAGTGAGACGCTGCCTGAAAGAGAGAGAGAGAGAGAGAGAGAGAGAGAGAGAGAGAGAGAGAGAGAGAGAATGAAAGGGAAGGAGGAGGCAAATATAGCATGAAGCATCACATCCAGTCTCCATCACTGCAAGAAATAGCAAAGAGATTCATAAATATATACATAAACAAGAACGATCCTGTGGTTCTTTTTAAAGCATTTGCATTGAGGCTACCAAAACAGACACTTGGTAAATAGAGGTGGTAGTGGGCCTATGTGTTTCTTAGGGTTTTACTGCTGTGAACAGACACCATGACCAAGGCAACTCTTATAAGGACAACATTTAATTGGGGCTGGCTTACAGGTTCAGAGGTTCAGTTCATTATCATCAAGGCAGGAACATGGCAGCATCCAGGCAGGCATGATGCAGGAGTTGAGAGTTCTACATCTTCATCTGATAGCTAGCAGAATACTGGCTTCCAGGCAGCTAGGATGAGGGTCTTAAAACCCACACCCGCAGTGACACACCTACTCCAATGGGGCCAAGCCTTCTAATAGTGCCACTCCCTGGGCCGAGCATATACACACCCTCACAGCAAAATGGATTCTTTTTTTTTTTTTTTTTTTTTTGGTTCTTTTTTTCGGAGCTGGGGACCGAACCCAGGGCCTTGCGCTTCCTAGGTAAGCGCTCTACCACTGAGCTAAATCCCCAGCCCCAGCAAAATGGATTCTTTATGACCACAAGGAAAGTTCAAGAGAAAAGGGAGACCTTGCTCTCCCAGGAGAGCTAAGTGTGTAGTTAAAACACTTTATTGTTGTTGTTATGGCCAAACTATGGCCCTAAATGATGGGTTCCTCTGCCTGCTCAGAACCATTGTTTCTTCTCTGTCTGACTGACCTCCTCTTACCCTCCCAGGCTATCACTAGCATCATTCCTTCATCAAAAGCTTCTTCAGCCGGCACTTGCCTTTTCTTCCCAACCTACAAATGAGAGTGGATTGAACGTTTATGTACACATATACATGCTGTCTCAGTCACATTCTGTTACTGTGAAGAGACACCATGACCAAGACAAATCTTATAAAAGAAACATTTAATTGGAGGGCTTGCTCATGGTTTCTGAGAGTTAATCGACATAGCAGGGGGTGTGCCAGGCGGCAGGTGAGGTGCTGAGCAAGTAACTGAGAGCTTTACATCCTGACCTGAAAGCTGCAGAGAGAGAGAGAGAGACAGAGAGAGACAGAGAGAGAGAGAGAGACAGAGACAGAGAGACAGACAGAGACAGAGAGAGACAGAGACAGAGACAGACTGAGAGACAGAGAGACAGGCAGAGGCAGAGACAGAGACAGACAGAGAGACAGAGAGACAGACAGAGAGACAGAGAGACAGGCAGAGACAGAGACAGACAGAGAGACAGAGAGAGAGAGACAGAGAGAGAGAGACAGAGAGAGAGAGAGAGAGAGAGAGAGAGACTGGGCCTGGGTTTTTGAAACCTCAAAGGCCTCTGCCAGTGACATACCTGCTCCAACAAGGCCACATCTAATCCTTTCCAAATAGTTCACCAACCAGGGAATAAGCAGGCAGTTATACAAGCTTCTGAAATCCATTCTCATTCAAACAATGACATGTGCATGTCTCCTGCGATCCAAAGCCTGAATCACTGTACTCACGGGCCTTGTGTTAAGTCCAGTGTGGGCTAGCTTACTGTATTAGCATCTGGAGGTGGCTTTCAGGGGACAGGAAGTATGGGCTAGTCTTTAGTTTTGTCTTCACCTCCTCCCCTTATAGACTCTGTGAGACATTCCTCTTCATCCCTGGTCCACAGAGTCTGCCTAAAACAAGTCTGTGTGGTAGAACATCAGGAAACCCAATTGAGGGCCCCAGAATCCCTCTTTCCTGGGTTATTTAGAAAGCCCCTCCTACATATATATCACCCACATTCAATAAATGTCTGTTAAAACATTTCGTGGGGAAGAAAGGGACAGGAAAGAGGTTGTACAGTCACCACTGTTTTCTAATGAGACTTACTGAGGAATAGTTTTACTGTGCAAAACAATCGTTTTTTTTCTTCTCATGATGAAATTTGGTTCTTATTGTAGTCATTACTATAACCCCAGTGGGGAACATTTCTTTCAGCTTAGAATAATTCCCTTTGAGTTTCTCTGGTGTTTGTAGATGGTTCCTTTAGGAAAACCACAGCCTACTGATGCTGTAGATTACATAACGTATCCTTGTGTGTTGGACAACTTAATCTGTCATCTCATAGACGCTCATACACACTAGAGAACCCAGGCACCTCCCTCCCTTCTCTTCAGAGACTGCCAAATACATAGTGTAACAATTTGGGTTTTGTTGATGGTGTTCTGTTTTGGGATTGGTTTTGGCCCAGGATCTCGTGAATTTCTAGTCTAGCCTCAAACTATCTGAGGATGTGCTTGAATTTCTGATCCTCCTACTTCTACCTCCCGATTGCTAGGGTTCTAATCCCATGTTGCCACAATGTCTGTTTCTTGTGGTACTGAGGGTCGAACCCATGGTTTCATGCAAGCACTACATCAACAATTATTTTTAAGGACAGTTCAATGTGTTTCCTACCAGACAGCGATTGCTGCACTTGGATTTGAATGCTCTACTTGAATGGAATGAGATGGCAAACGAGTGAATGAATGAATGAATGAATGAATGAAGGTTTGTCTATCTCATAGACCAGGCAGCATCCAAAGGACACCGGGAAGTGGCTGATGCAAAGCCACACACTCACAGGGAGTGCCCAACCCAAAGCCAACCCCTTTTGCTGCAAACACTATTAAAAAAAAAAAAAAAAAAACCCAAAACTAATAAAATATCAACATCAAAGGGCATAAGTGGAAACGAGCTACACATAATTAAATGTTTTTGGCAAATGAATTCACTATGCAGAGGTTCAGGGCGAAGTCGGGGCATGAAAAAAGATGCGTCCATGCTTACTGTGACTTCCTTTGCATTGAATGGATTCAGCAAGAATTTTTGGCGAAGGTCTGGACGAGGTTCTGCCTGTCTGTTTTGCACGCGTTGTTTCTGTTCAATGATTTTCTCTTATTGCCAGCGTCTTTGTTGAAAAGGGCACACCTACCTTCCCAGTTGTTTCTTATATCACAGAGGAAGGAAGGGCATCAGGGAAACCCCTACGGAGTAAGAGACCATCCACTGTTACACCTGCGCAGGCTGGTTATTTTATTTCTCAAGGTTTGCGTGGGGCAGGAACACGTTTGTTGACTGTGTTTTGTTTTGTTTTGTTTTGTTTTGTTTTGTTTTGTTTGCGAGGTTTGGTATCAGAACTGGAATCTGAAGAACTTCATTGAGAATTACATTATTAGGTCTGCATTTTACAGGAAACTCTGGTTGCCACAGTCTTAGCAAAAAAACAAAACAAACAAACAAAAAATTCATATGGCCCTCCCAAGGGAGTCAGCTGCCCTCCTGTGCTTTCCCTGTCTCCAGTTCCCACTCACATATGCATGCATGCATCCTTGCTCCTTCCTGCCTTGCTTTCTCTTTCCATTTGCCTTTCTGAGAACGCTCTCTCCCCCTTTCTCCCTCCCTCCCTCCGGCTTCAGCTCTTTCTTACTCCTTCCCCCAGCTGCTTAACTACAGCTCCCACTGGAACCTACACAATCAAAAACAGCTCTCCGCCAGCAGCCTCCAGAAGCGCATCACCTGAAGCCCAGCGAGTCGCTAGCTCCCCGCACAGCCCCGGAGCAGCTAGGTAGCTGGGGGCGGGGACGGTACCCTGCTCCCGCCTGAGCGCCCGCCAAAGCATCTCTGGCTAGATTTGCTGTATCCCGCCATCCGGCCCCTGGGTCCTGTTGCGGTGATGCTTACGTTTCAAAGCAATGATGGAAAGAGAAAAGCTACAGCCGGTGGCCTCTGAAAGTGGGGCGAGTTACTGCAGTAGCTGCCGCAGCAGAATGAGCGAGTGAAAGACTGAGCCCCGTTAGCCTCACCATCCCGTTTGGTCTTCATTCACCGTCTCCAGGAAGGCGAATCGGATACAGATGCAGTAACCAAGCCGGTGCCACCCTGGATCTCTAACTGTTAAGTCCCTTCTCTGGAAAATGGTGAACAAAGACATGAATGGATTCCCGGTCAAGAAATGCTCAGCGTTCCAATTTTTTAAGAAGCGGGTAAGCACAGGTTGTGGTTGTTGCTTTTGTTTTTTATGCTTCTCTCAAATGCTTTTGGAGGCTCGCCTAGGGTAAGCCTCGGGTTTTGTTACTGAGCCCTTCGTGAAAGCAGAGCTTCTGGTGTCAGTGGTCAAGGTGAGCGCTGGCCCCGCGGAGATTCAGATTTGTTGGGGGGTAGGTAGGGGGGACGCTGATGGAAAGGAGGAGGCTCGAAGGAGTTGCCTTGGAAGGAGGGGGTTGGGCTGAGATGTCTTCAAATGGCTTTAAGATGGGAACTGAGATTTCTCAATCAAAGCCATGGCCAGGATTACAGGGCAGTTTCAAAGAGAGCTGGCCCGCGAGTGCAGTTAATAGCAAGCAATTTAGTCTGGGCTAATTAAGTCGCTTTGTCGCTCTTATCTTGGAAGGGTTCAACTTTGCCACACCTTTTCTTCTTCTCAAGGGCTGCGTTTTCATCTTCAATTGTTAGAAGCAGCTTTGGCTCCTCAAATTCATTCTGCCAATATCTCTATCTTTGGTATAAATAGGAAAGGACCAGAGTGACCTTTGACAGAAATGATGGACTCCTAACATCTCAAACCCTCTATTTCAAGTTGCCTCAATTTTGCTTAACGCATGTGCCCTCACCAAAAAGAACAGGATATAGCCTGTTTTATAGCCCGAACTATAATTGTGGGTTTCTGCTGCCCTGTAGATTTGCTGTATACATTTGTTTAAATTCCTTATTTTTTTTTTCATGCAAAGTGTTAGTAATGTCACCGGGCTTTAAATGTATAGACCTTTCTCTATCACAGATAAACTCAATTCACCTCAATGGCCATACTGGAGGTCTGTGGTTCTGCAAATTTACACATGAGTGGGGGGTGGGGGTAAGAACTGAATGGTTATTGGAAGACTGATGACTGACATTCTTATGGGGAGTGTTTCTTAAGCAGTAGGAGGCTCCTCCAGCCCCCAGTTGTCCTGTCCTATTTAGTGCCCAGGGCGGTTCTATCCAGACGCTTCTTTCCATTCATTCACTCTTCCCTTCATTCAGGCCTTTCCGTGTGTGCCTGTCTGAAATGGCAACAGAAGGTAATGAATCACAGGCTGGGCTGGACTGCCTCCTTGCCCTGAAGGGTCAAGCCAGAAAGGCAGGTCTGCAAACCAGCAGCCTGCAAGTGCCAGCAACGGCTCTCTCACATTCTGGTTTAGAACTCCCAAAGTCCATGGCCAAATGCGAATGATATGCATTGAATCTAAGTAACGAACACTAACTCCTGCAGCCAGTGTCAGCTGAGGTCTCACCCCAGTAGAGTCTGCAACCTATATAAAAGCCAGTCAGCGCAGCTTCTCCATCGATCTTCAGGGCATTGCTTAGGTCTCCTCTGTAGTCAAAAGATGCCTTTCCAAGGGGAGGACCCTTTTATATCAGTCCTTAAATTCTTTACTTCCTTCTAACTCACTAGCCAAAGTTTGCTGGGTTTTTTTCTAGCTACATTGACCAGGCTGTCTTGAATGCCATCCCCCTGCCTCAGTTTCTTGAATATTGGAACTATAGACTTAGGCTTATGACATCATGCCTATCTTAATTTATTTGATGCTGTGGAGGGTGTTTTGTTTTACAGTGCTGGGCCTTAAACATGCAAGTTACTCCTCCATCCCCCACCCCCAAAGAGTGAACTATACTCACAGTCTTGGGGAGGTTAGAACCCTTTCAGCTGAGTATTGTCAGTCAACCAAGTGTCAGTTACATACTATTTATCTATCTATCTATCTATCTATCTATCTATCTATCTATCTATCTATTCATTCATTTATTATAATGGTTTCTTATTTCCTTTGCCATCAAAATGTACTACTAGAAATCCTAGTTTGACATCTGGTTGCATTTTACTCATGAGCATAATTTACCAGTATGCTTCAGCCAGTGTTTGCACAGACCTTGGATTTCGGAAAGAGTGAGACAAGATACAGATGTCTTCTCAAAAACTGCAGAGAGAAAAAGATTTACACCATGAGGTCCAGGAGGTGGTTTCACTGGTCTCAGTCTGCTGGCGATTGGGTCTGACATTTCCCTGCCCCACCCCACCCCCACCCCTCAAGGACAGTGAGCCCAGTAGAATGTGACATGCGTCACATCACTGACAGCCCTGGGCAGACATTATTTGATTCCTGTCTACTTTGTTTTATTACACATCCGATTTATCCTGTATTCTAAATGCTCACTGCTTGGACTATGACCTTGCCTTTGCCTTTTCTAGTTTGGGTGGTTTTGTTTGATTGATTTGAGACAGGGTCTCTTTCTTGTAACCCAGATTAGCTTCCAATAACTCATTTACATAGCTGAGGATGACCTTGAACTCCTGATCCTCAAGGCCCTCTAACTCCTAGGTGTTGGGATCACAGCCGTGCCTCAGCACACATGGCTTTAAATGTATTATTGTTGTTATTGCACGGGTAATAAGAACATAAGTGTGTAAAATTTGAAGGTAGTAGAGACGTTCAGCCCACCTTTTCTGGAACTATTCCTTCCCTCCTCAGAAATAACTGTTGTCATATGGGCGCTGATACGTAGCTGAATTTCTCCATGTGCCTTACATACAAATTCACATTCTATAAAGTCTTTGTTTGGGGCCAAGAATAGCCCATTTCCTTATGCTCCACACATTTCTGCATATCTTAGGTTCAGCTCGGCTTCAGAGCCCTACAAAGTAAACCTTTGTCTGAAGCCCACATTGAGCTATGAACAGGACCGGGTTCTGGGGTGGGGGTGTGGTAGTGCACACACATTCACTAAAGAGTCCTGAACCAAATTTTTTATTGCAAAAGGCTAAAAGGCTACTTCCTACCTACATCTCTCAGCCATCCAGAAGGAATCCAATGAGCAGCCAGAAGGGAATATAGCTAATGTGCCCCCCACCCCCACCCCCGGGGGGTTACCTACCGGTAGCCATGTTAGTTCTGACTGTGGACCAAGTGCTTTCTGCAGATCACTTCATTAATCCTCATAGCGACCCAACAGAAGAAAAATGATTTACTGTGCAAAGTGTGACATAGAGAGATTGAACAGTTAGTTGCCCAAGGTCACAGACACTAAAAGTATTAAAGCTAAAATTTGTAACTTGTTTGTCCAAGATCAAGTGTGGGTCATGTTGCAGTTTCTGAGTCCAGGCTGGCCCCAAACTCTGCCCTCTTGACTCTACCTCTTAAATGCTAAGATTGTACAGGGAGGGGGTACCATCGTGCCCAGTTCCAAGTCTGATATTTTTTTTAATCTCATATCATCCCCCTCTCCTCTTCTTTTCTTTGTGTCATATCAGACTCTCCTCTGCCCCTATGTGAAATAAGTGTGTCTCTACCTAGTGTCCAAAGCCCAGTCCCGGGAGGCAAACTTCTCATAGCTCTCAAGCCTCCCCTCAGTAGCAACGGTCACTGGAGACAGCTCCACTGGTCGGAGGAGCAGCATCTGGAAAGAGCTCTATCTGGTGCGTTCTCCACAATCTTCTGGACGAATAGCTTTCACTCCGGTGTTTTAAAAGCTTGACTAAATCAGCTTAATTTCACCTACCTGACAATGGCTAAGCTAAACTAGGTCAGACTTTCACTCTGTGTGTTAGGGACCAATGAACGCTAGATATACACAGGTCGTATTTTATTCTGAGAGCCTACAAAATTCAATTAAGATGAATGGAAGAAGATATCCTTTTCGGTTTTTTATGTGAAAACCTGAGAGCTGTAGGATATATCAATTCTGATAAAAGTTATCCAAGGCTTTAAAGATTCCACCCTGACTGGATTCCTCCAGAATGACCCAGAAAACACAAACAAATGATATTGCCTTGAATTTGATAATCCTTAGTGGAAATACACCAAGTATGTGAGCAAAACCTGAGAACAGCCGTGCTGCCGTTATTACTGTTTATCAAATTGCAAAAGCATTTGGCTGATAGAATTTCAGATTTGGAGCCAGGAGCTGGAAGCTATACTCCTAGTATTCCAGAAGCCAAAAGTGGTAGAATTGCCATATAGCCCAACATAGAAAGACCCTGCCTCAGAGAAACACACACACACACACACA